>NC_084613.1:59528782-59866282 GCF_033978795.1 Nerophis ophidion
TCTATCATAATCAGCTCGGTTCCTTGTACTGTGCTATGTAATGTTAATGTAAGTTTTTGCTTCACTTTCATTTTTAGTTTCATACTTTTGAAAAACAAACCTGGATGTCTCAAAAATTGTGTAAATTATTTTATTACATGTTTTGGTTGAGTCCTAAATTACAAAATTATTTTCAGGCTGAATATTACATTTTATTAGGTAACAGGGAAGGTTAAAACATTGCCCTGGATATGAAAACCATTAACTTGCACAACATGTAATGCACAGAATATCAGAAGCATTTATTCAGGTAGAAATATCACAGATTACTGTTGGCTCCAGCCCCCCGTTACACCAAAAGGGACAAGCGGTAGAAAGTAGATGGATAGATATTACCAAACATCTGTGACAATCAACATTTTGTGTTATTTATGCATGAAACTGTTCTCTAAACATGGAAGTGTAGCTCCTCCTCTGAATGTAAGTGCTCCTAAAGCAAAAATATAAATTCTGTATTTTTACAAAATACAAAATCTGGCAAGACACCAACACACAGTAGATATTTATTTTAATTGTCATTAAATCATATTTGTTCTTCTTGTACTGAGCTGTTTAAAAAAGCTCAATGTTTAAAACAATTTAATTAATGCAAATTAGTTGTCCGTTCATGGTGTTGAAACTTGAAAATAATCCGACTATGTTACACTTAAATGATGAAAAAAAATATAAATCTACCCCAAAAGGGAATAAGCGGTAGGAAATGGATGGATGGACGATTAATTTTGAGTTAACTATGAACAAACTGCAATTAAATATTTTAATCATTTTGACAGCCCTAATATATATATATATATATATATATATATATATATATATATATATATATATATATATATATATATATGTATATATATATATATATACATGCATATGTGTGACTGTGTGTGTGTGTTTGTGTATATATATATATATATATATATATATATATATATATATATATATATATATATATATATATATATATATGTACTTGTGTATGTGTGTGTGTGTGTGTGTATGTGTGTGTGTGTGTGTGTTTATATGTATTTGTGTAAACTTAGACACACTTTATTGAACCACAAGATACATTTTTCCCCACAGTAGCTCAGTTACACATGATGGAAAGGATAATGATGGAAAGAACAATACACACAAAGGCACAAAAAGAGAGATAAAACAAAAGGTATAAAGTAGGCTAAAAATGTACCATAGTAGCAATATAAAATATAACATTTGTAATATTTACATATTGAATATACAGTATATAACATATATTGATATATTGCATTATTAAATTATGTTAATATCTATTTGTGATTATTATATATTATTATAAATGTGAAGAGTTTCCATAACCCCTGGCAACAATCATAGAATGAGCAAATTTAGAGGATATTAGGAAACAATCAAATAACATGACATTAGGATTGTCCCGATACCAATATATTGGTACCAGTACCAAAATGTATTTCAATACTTTTGGATACCGTTCAATAGTTTTTTTTTAAATAAAGGCTACCACAAAAAAAAAATGCATTATTGGCTTTATTTTAACAAAAAAATCTTACGGTACATTCAACAAATGGTTTTTGTTGCTTTCAAAGCATATTTTTATTTCCTTAAATAAAATAGTGAATATACTAGATAACTTGTCTTTTAGTCATAAGTAAGCAAAAAATTGCTCCCAATTAGTCTGCTAAAGTATGCAGTAACATATTGTGTCATTTTTCATTCAATTATTTTGTCAAAATTATGAGGGACAAGCTGTGAAAAATAATTGTTATTCCACTATTTCATTTTCTGTTAATATCCGGTTATTTTCTGTTTCAACATGTTCTTTTTACAGTTCTGTAAAAATTTAACAGTCACTTATTTGTCTTTTGTTTGGATACTTTACATTAGTTTTGGATGATACCACAAATGTTGGTATGGATCTGATACCATATACTTACAGGATCATACATTGGTCACATTCAAAGTCCTCATGTGTCCAGGGACATATTTCACGAGTTTTTAAACATACTATGAATTTTAAAAAAAGGAAAAAAGATTTCGTCATAATAAAAAATATCAATGTAATCATAGTATTATTGACTAGATATGTTATTGTACTTGGTATCATTACAGTGGATGTCAGGTCTAGATCCACCCATGGCATTGGTTTGCATTTCAGGGCGCTATCTTTTGTTAGCTGTGAAGCCGGTGAACTGTTGCATCCTCTTACGGTGTATAGTGAAGCATGTTTAGCTATTCCTTGTCCTGCAGAGATGATACTTGTAAGAAACTTACTTTATTTGTCGCCATGGAGGCGAGGATTAGTGATTTAGAAGTAGCTGAAACACTGCCGACTGCAGATGGATGTTTGCTGCTCACTAGCTCGCCATGTCTTAAAGCACATGTTCCTGAGGACGTTTCAGTGTTATAACTTCACCTTTATCGTCGGTTTTTAAGCCCAAAATGCGTCTATTCTCCCTTTTCTGTCTACACACTGAGTCTGCTTGTAAGAACTCTGTGATTGTGCACTGCCGAACATGCTCC
This sequence comes from Nerophis ophidion, assembly GCF_033978795.1. Classification (NCBI taxonomy): domain Eukaryota; kingdom Metazoa; phylum Chordata; class Actinopteri; order Syngnathiformes; family Syngnathidae; genus Nerophis; species Nerophis ophidion. The sequence goes on from NC_084613.1 coordinate 59,531,339, forward strand.
TCTGCTAGTAAAACCAGCAATGACACAACTTGACAACGCGCTGTCATGTAGAGTACCCTTTTTATTCATCAATACCACGATACTTTACTAGTACCGGTATACCATATAACATTCCAAGACACAAAACTATTTTCATGTCAAATGTAAACTTTCTGGCTTAAAAAAAGAAAAACAACATAAAAATAAATTGTAGGTAGTAATAATTTAATTTTTAGGTCAAGAAGAGTCGGAAAATCCTGAATCCCTCAATTCTGAGGAAAAAATTATAATATCATGAAAAAAAACACAAACAAGCACACCACTAGTAAGTTGGATTTTATAACAGCTTGCAGTTTTGAGGCATGGTCTTAACGAGTGACAACAGAACAGACCAAAAGTCAGCTGATCAAAGTTGTTTGGATGTTATTTCACCGCTTTGACACAATAGATGAGGAAGGACATCTTGTTTCTGAAGATCCAAATAGAAAAAAAATTTAGGAGAGCTATTTTGGGGCTCTGCATGAACTCTGACCTGACAAGGGGAGAACAACAAGGTAGTGGTTAGCGAGAGTTGAATAAGAGGTGTGTGTGTGATAGCACGCCGGAGGGGTTGTTGGGCTGTGTGTTTGCACAAACACAAAAATAAAGTAGTCATTCTGCAAGGCAAAACTGTTGCTTTTCCATGAGTCAAGTCAATGCGTGTCACAGATGTTGTAGCAGAGTCGTTCCGCCGCCAGTGGAACTAGAAACTGCCAAAAATAATCCAGTCCCTTTGATAAAAATCCATCATTTTTGTAAAAAAAAAAAATTAAAGGGTTCTGTTGGTACCAGAAAATTCTTCCACCTGCCCCTCTGACAATCCTGGCACTGATCAAAAAACGGTGATGCCATTTTTCAGAGTGAACTGATTGGTCAGTAGCCAGTGGTTTTCTAGGCTCTAATCTCTTACATGACATACGATTCCCCACAGCAGGTACGCCATACTGCACTAATTACCATGACGGCAGTAACTGCAAAGTTTATATTTCAGTAATCTCTTGTCTAAAACCACAATTTGAGTCTCAGAATTTGTGTGTGGGGCTTTGTCTTAACTGCATTTTCTTGTCCAAAGATAAGACACTTTTTGGACCCTTACAAATTGTTGGGGCTTGCTGTAGATAACTCTGCTCGGTTTGTCTTACACTTAAACCCTCACCTTCTCTGTGAAAATGATGCAGGTGGCTGTGATGTTGGATGATCAAATATTTTTGTATTTTTCGTCAAAAGGTTTAATTCCAAATGAGTTTCTTTTATAATTGATGTAAACTGCTTTATCCATTTTTACCAAAACATTTCTATCCATCTTATTCACCCATCTTCTTTTCTCTCCCCCTACTAGGAAAAAGGACATTTTGCTTCAAGCCCTCCTCCTTCCCCTTTCATTCCCAAAAGTTAAAAAGTTTTGGAAGAGTTCTTTATCACTCTCGCTCTCTCTTTGTCTTGTTCTTCTTCTCTCTTTTGTAGACCCGTAAAACCTTTGTCTTTTGTAATCCAAGGTTATTTGAGTATTCCAATAAATACGTAAAAAGACCTTAGTTTCCTCTGGACATTTATTTATTGAATAGATCAAATTAAAAAATACGACATAGCCCGGTGAAAAAGCAAACCAGCGTCTAAGGATAGCAAATACGTAATTAAACCTCTAAATCAGGGATTCTCGAACTGTGGCACCACACCACCAGCGGCTTCATTTAGTGGTACAGCAAATCATAATTAAATTAAATTGTAAGTGGCGCACAAAGCCAGTTATTTTGTACTCCTATTACCGGGTTGTGAAGTTGCAGAAGGAGCCAATTTGTTATGGTGTGTTCATGGCCCATAGTGACATCACACGCCAGTTTGATATGCCAGTTTCACCAGTCTGATCTAATCTAATTTGCTAGAGATAATTCCTTTTTCAAGAATGTTTTTTTTTTTTTTTTTTGAGAGGTCAGCTTCAAGCGTGCCTCTGTCTTTTTTTTGCTTTTTAGTTTCGATGACCCGCCCTATCTTTCCTTTAATTGGCCATTCCATAACGTTTTGCCCTAACCTTAGACAGTTGTGACTCATCATACGAACACCAACCAATTATCATGGATTTTCTCCGTATTTATGGATGTTCTCATTCATCCAGATCATTGTATTATCTCCATATTTCTTTTGGGCTTGGATTTGCAGTCCATTTTCTCTCTTTCTAGCTTAGGGGTCGGCAACCTAAAATGTTTAAAGAGCCATATTGGACCAAAAATACCAAAAAATAAATCTGTCTGGAGCCGCAAACAATTAAAAGCCATATTACAAACAGATAGTGTGTCATGAAATAGAATTAAGAGGACTTAAAGGAACCTAAATGAGCTCAAATATAGCTACAAATGAGGCATAAGGATGCAATATGTACATATAGATAGCCTAAATAGCATGTTAGCATCGATTAGCTTGCGGTGACCAAATATGTCTGATTAGCACTCCACACAAGTCAATAACATCAACAAAACTGACCTTTGTGCATTCATGCACAACGTGAAAAGTTTGGTGGACAAAATAAGACAGAAAAAGAAGTGGCATAAAACACTATTAGAAAGTCGGAAAAGGTAAACATGTAAAGAAACTACGGTGAGTTCAAAGACCGCCCAAATTAGTAGGACAAAACGGCGCTCGCCAAATACTTGAATCTGTGAAGCATGTTTAATGTAAAGAGTGTGCTTTATAACAATTAGGGAGGTTTGTGTCATGTTTGTCCTCCTACAGCAGTGGTTCTTAACCTTGTTGGAGGTACCGAACCCCACCAGTTTCATATGCACAATCACCGAACCCTTAGTCAGTGAAAAATAAAATGTTTTTTGTTTTTTTTCAAATTCAAGAAAAAGTCATGTTTTTTTTACTGGTGCACAAAATGAACGTGCATGAACATCACCTCGTTCAAAGAACAAAACCAACACAGTGCATGAACTCACAACAAATTCCACACATTACTCACATTACCATGTATTGATTAACGTGAACCCTGACTTAAACAAGTTGAAAGACTTATTTGGGTGTTACCATTTAGTGGTCAATTGTACGGAATATGTACTGTACTGTGTAAACTGTACTGTTTCATGTAATCCTTTGCAATCTGCTAGTAAAAGTTTCAATCCATCAATCCAAAACCCTGCAAATCAGATGGAAAATTAGAGGGAACATTTGGGGGTATCCATAATACGTCGATAGGGAGAAGTTTTTATTTACAGGATAAGTCGGATGTGTCTTTATCTCCGTGGCGGAGGCTCTGCCGAACCCCTCAGTCCGACTCACCTAACCCCTAGGGTTCGATCGAACCCAGGTTACGAACCACTGTCCTACAGAAACCATATTAAAACAAAAAAAAAAAAAATAATATTTTTTTCCCCTCATCTTTTTTCATTTTTCATACATTTTTGAAAAAGCTCCAGAGAGCCACTAGGGCGGCGCTAACGGTTGCTGACCCCCGTTCTAGCTTGTAGCTTTGATGTAAGCTACCTAGCTACATGGGTCTAAAAATAGCTAAGCTACTGGAAAGGCTACCCATGAAAAAAGTATCTAAGTTACCGCCAAGCAACAGGAAAATGTAGTTAAGCTACATAAGCCACGTAATCTTAAATGTGTGTTTACAACGTCAACGTTTGATTATCATTATGTGAAGATTTATGTGACTGTGATATTATGTCAATAGATGATACTAATGTTTTTGTAGTGTGGTTTTGTTTTAGTTTCACGATACAAAGAAGTACAAAAGCCAATGTGAACAATATAAATCATGCCACTTAATCTCAGCGCTGGACTTATTCTTGTAGAAGGCTATTACATTAAATATTGTAATGACATCACTTGAACCGATTTCAAAGGTTTGTGAGCCTTCAATGGAAGTCGTTCCAATCCGACTACTGAAGGCCGTAGATGACGCCAAAATGAGCAATCAGGACACAAACAGAAACATCGTACTCCGTCAAAACTAACAGAACATAATACAAAAAGACTCAAAAATCTAAACATAATATGATCCGGGCAGTGAAGTTGTTATTTAAAAGAGCTGTATTGTAAATAGTTTGCTGTGCATTTTACATTTGTCTGCTATGTTTTGTGAGCAAGTTTTTAAATTAAAATGTATCTCCTTTGAACAATATTCAGTGTTGTGGTATTTCAATGAACTAGAATCCAGTGTGCAGTGGGGCCCTATTGTAGTGAATCACACGAGAGACATCATACATACACACATGAATTAAATCTGTAATCAACATAGGAAAGTAGACAATGTGATAAAATAACATTCTACAACAATTAACCTAGGGATCTAAATATCCGGTCAGGACACTCCTCACTCTTTTGCCTTCACCTTTGTTTTCCATTTTTGCAATCCAGCCTGTGCTTGGAGGCTGAATATGGCGGCAACCACGGACTGCTTGTTAAGTGGCTCCTTCATGGCTTCACAGTCGTTATGGAGTACAAAACAAGCATACACGACGAATGGTAGGTGAATCTGGTTAATGTCCATGGGGTGGCGCAGTGAACCAAAGCGTGCCACCCGATGACCATGCGGGCCTTGCACAGGGAATACCCAAAGTAATAATAAGAATAAGAATAATGGATTAGATTTATATTGGGCTTTTCTATTGTTAGATACTCAAAGCGCTCACAGAGAAGTGGGAACCCATCATTCATTCACACCTGGTGGTGGTAAGCTACATCTGTAGCCACAGCTGCCCTGGGGTAGACTGACAGAAGCGTGGCTGCCAGTTTGCGCCTACGGCCCCTCCGACCACCACCGATCATTCATTCATCATTCATTCACCAGTGTGAGCGGCACCGGGGGCAAGGGTAAAGTGTCCTGCCCAAGGACACAATGGCAGCGATTTGGATGTTAATAGGTGGGAAGTGAACCTGCAACCCTCAAGTTTCTGGCACGGCCGCTCTACCCACTACGCCATGCCGCCCCTAAGTATTGATGTTGTGGGTTGACTCCGCCGTTGAGGTATGCTTTAATGAGATATGTAATCGGGGGATAAGCTGGGTCACTTTAAAGAAAAACATCTTCATCTTCCAGCAGTTGTTTGGGACACGAGGAGAGGGTTCCATCTTTTAGCTGCGCGCTAATGGCGGAGTTAGCGAGTATGCGGGCATCATGCACGCTGCCTGGCCATTTCACAGTCACATCCATAAAGTCACACACTGCCTGCATCACATCTACAGAAGGAAGGGACACATTTTTCTGTACGTAGAATCATACCTGACCCGGACATTCAAAAGTTCTCTTGCCATCTGAGAAGTGTTGTATCCAAAATAGATGCAATCGCGCGTTTCCTTCACTTACAGTGGGGCAAAAAAGTATTTAGTCAGCCACCGATTGTGCAAGTTCTCCCACTTAAAATGATGACAGAGGTCTGTAATTTTCATCATAGGTACACTTCAACTGTGAGAGACAAAATCAGAAAAAAAAAAATACAGGAATTTACATTGTAGGAATTTTAAAGAATTTATTTGTAAATTATGGTGGAAAATAAGTATTTGGTCACTTCAAACAAGGAAGATCTCTGGCTTTCACAGACCTGTAACTTCTTTTTTAAGAAGCTCTTCTGTCCTCCACTCGTTACCTGTATTAATGGCACTTGTTTGAACTCGTTATCTGTATAAAAGACACCTGTCCACAGCCTCAAACAGTCGGACTCCAAACTCCACTATTGCCAAGACCAAAGATCTGTCGAAGGCCACCAGGAAAGGAATTGTAGACCTTTACCAGAGTGGGAAGTGTGTATCTAAAATAGGCAAGCAGCTTGGTGTGAAAAAATTAAATGTGGGAGCAATTATCAGGACATGGATGATACAAGACCACTGATAATCTCCCTCGATCTGGGGCTCCACGCAAGATCTCATCCTGTGGGGTCAAAATGATCATGAGAACGGTGAGCAAAAATTCCAGAACCACACGGGGGACCCGGTGAATGACTTGCAGAGAGCTGGGACCAAAGTAACAAAGGTTACCATCAGTAACACACTACGCCGACAGGGAATCAAATCCTGCAGTGCCAGACGTGTACCCCTGCTTAAGCCAGTGCATGTCCAGGCCCGTCTGAAGTTTGCCAGAGAACACATGGATGATACAGCAGAGGATTGGGAGAATGTCATGTGGTCAGATGAAACCAAAATAGAACTTTTTGGTATAAACTTAACTCGTCGTGTTTGTAGGATGAAGAATACTGAGTTGCATCCCAAGAACACTTCACCTACTGTGAAGCATGGGGGTGGAAACATCATGCTTTGGGGCTGTTTTTCTGCTAAGGGGACGGGATGATTGATCCGTGTTAAGGAAAGAATGAATGGGGCCATGTATCGTGAGATTTTGAGCCAAAACCTCCTTCCATCAGTAAGAGCTTTGAATGATTGACCAAATACTTATTTTCCACCATAATTTACAAATAAATTCTTTAAAATTCCTACAATGTCAATTCCTGGATTTTTTTTTCTGATTCTGTCTCTCACAGTTGAAGTGTACCTATGATGAAAATTACAGACCGCTGTCACAATTTTTAAGTGGGAGAACTTGCACAATCGGTGGCTGACTAAATACTTTTTTGCTGCACTGTAAGGTATTCATGCATGATTTCCACAAGCGTCTGTATAAGTAGAAAAAGGAGAAATACGGGTATGTCTGGATGACTCGCCTTCATATTTCCAGTGGTTAGCTCCGGTTGTTGTGAAGCTGGCTGTGGCGCGTTCTCTCTGACGTCACTTCCTGTGTGGGGCGCAGTCTTTCTGACTTCACTTCCTCTCGGAACTCAGTTTGTAAACGATCAATGAGTCCATACAAAGCTAAGAACCAGAGATTCTAGAAATACATGGCACACTTAGTAGTGTAAAAATTTGTCTGAGGAGGGCTAGTTAGTGTGGCTGAAATGGGGCTAAGGCTAAATAATTATTTGTTTGAGTTGTTATCCGGCTTAGTGTAGACATGGCCATAGTCCTGCCGGTTGGACGTGCCCTAAACACTTGCTTAGTAAGCAGAACACATCCAAACAAAGACAAACACTGGCAAAGAAAAATGCACATAACACACCTGTTAGACATTTAATGAAATACATATGACACATAACATAAGACAAGACCCAGTCCATTACAATATAAATAACATATATAAATAAAAAATACTAAAAACGTGTTTTTTCCCTATATTTAACGTCTAAACTTTATGCAACGTTACAGTGGCCAATAATATTAAATCAATAATAATATAGTGGTTAGAGTTTCCGCCCTGAGATCCGTAGGTTGTGTGTTAAGTCATACCAAAGACTACAAAAATGGGATCCATTTCTTCCCTGCTTGGCACTCAGCATCAAGGGTTGGAATTGAGGGTTGAATCACCAAAAAGGATTCCCGGGCGCGACCACTGCTGCTGCTCACTGCTCCCCTCATCTCCCAGGGGGTGAACAAGGGGAGGGGTCAAATGCAGAGGACAACTATTACCACACCTGGTGTGTGTGTGACAATCCTTTGTACTGTAACTTAACTTAAATATACTTGTTAAAACCTTTTCCTTGTGACTACTTAAGCCTACTACGCTGCTGTTTTTTAATGTTGTCACACTGTGTCCCACTGTGTGACACATATGTTCCTTTTTGACTGTACTTGAATGTATAATAGACTGTATTTTTTATGATCCGCTGCCCGGATCATATCATATTCTGTTTTTTGTTCCGTTATTATATTATAGTCTGCTAATGTTTGCCTTAGTTCCTTGTTTAGTCTGTTCCCATAGTAACGTATTATTTTCACCTGCCGCGGTTTCCAGACGCACACCTGTTTTTGTTAATCACTGCCTGTATTTAAGTCTGCCTCCGTTGTTCATTCTTTCTCGCTTCCTAATTTGTGTTGCACGCAACAAGTGACGACTTGTTTGTTCTTGCTAGCTTCCACGCTAAGCCTTTTGTTCCTCTAGCACCCATGCTAGTATTTTTGTTTTACCTTTTGTGCCTCGTACAAGTTTTTTCTGTTATTTCTCTAGCTCCCATGCTAGCGCTTTTGGTTCTTTTCCAGCTCCCATGCTAGTTATGTTTGTTTTGACTAAGTCTGTTTTTATTTGTAAATAAATCATTATTTCTTACCTCCACGCTGTATCCGTTGCCCGACTGCATCCTTGAAAGAACGCCTCCGCATCATCATGCCAGCACGTCGTTACAGTATTTATATTATTTACATGTGAATAATGCTGTATAATAGACAGTATTTATATTTTTCACATGTAAAAAAATACCCGTGTTTATTGTTTATTGTGAGCGAACTGTGGTGCTGAATTTCCCCCGAGGATCAATAAAGTACTTTGTATTCTAGTCTATTGGTCATTATGGTGGTACTTGGAGTTGCAAGTGTTTTCTGAGGTGATACTTGGCGAAACACCTTTGAGAATCACTGCTCTACATATTCTAGATATGAAATGACTTATGCTTTGTAGTGTCCACAATACATAAAAACATGTATATCAGTAAGTACAAGACAGACATAAATAAAAACTAAAACTGTCCAAATATAACAATATAAATTAGTGAAGAGAACACAAATGTAGGGTTTCGATAAATAAAACCTCCCTGGAGTTAAAACACTGGGACACAGGGCCAAATGATTTGAGGGACCCATCTGCTCTTACTAGTAGACATTTGGAGAAAACAAGTTCCCGAAATGAGGGGAGTCGCTTTCCTGCCAACACCTAATGTTCAGCACTACAGGCTGCAACTTGCAACCTCACCAGTGTCTCCTCTTTGTCAACACCAGAAAGAGGGTATCAGCTTGTTGATTGTCCAGCTTTTATGCAAAGCTTTTTTTTTTCTTTTTGAGAGAGGCAAAAGTAATGGAGACATTTAGACATCAATTCTGAGCAGATTGAGATTCACAGTTCAATAAGCGAAAAGGAGTGCGCCTTACACACATCACCATTACTGGTAAACAGGAAGATAGTAAAGGACTTGGGGGGATGTTTCTTTCAAGACCACTTACATTAAAGTGACAAATGTACATTCACTGGCGTAGGCTTTGGTTAGTTTTGATAGCTCCATGACACTAGAAATACATGTATTTGATTGCATAAACACCTGACAATTAGCACCACAACAATCAATCCAATCCACTTTATTCATACAGCACATTTAAACAACACAAATGTTTCCAAAGTGCTGCACAACAATATTAAAAAGAATATTTGTATATTATCCTTAGCTCCACCAATGACTGAATAAAACTAAAAAATATGTACATTTACAAACCCTGTTTTCATATGAGTTGGGTAATTGTGTTAGATGTAAATATAAACGGAATACAATGATTTGCAAATGGTTTTCAACCCATATTCAGTTGAATATGCTACGAAGACAACATATTTGATGTTCAAACTGATAAACACTTTTTTTTCAAATAATCATTAACTTTAAAATTTGATGCCAGCAACACGTGACAAAGAACTTGGGAAAGGTAGCAATAAATACTGATAAAGTTGAGGTATGCTCATCAAACACTTATATGGAACATCCCACAGGTGTGTAGGCTAAATGGAAACAGGTGGGTGCCAAGATTGGGTACAAAAGCAGCTTCCAGTAATTCACAAACAAGGATGGGGCGAGGGTCACCACTTTGTAATCAAATTGTCGAACAGTTTTAGAACAACATTTCTCAACAAGCTATTGAAAGGAATTTAGGGATTTTACCATCTACGGTCCGTAAAATAATCAAAAGGTTCAGAGAATCTGGAGAAATCACTGCACTTAAGCGATGATATTACAGACTTTTGATCCCTCAGGCGGTACTGCTTAAAAAAACGACATCAGTGTGTAAAGGATATCACCACATGGGCTCAGGAACACTTCATAAAACCACTGTCAGTAACTACAGTTGGTCGCTACATCTGTAAGTGCAAGTTAAAACTCTACTATGCAAAGACAAACCCATTTATCAACAATATCCTGACACACCGCCGGCTTGGCTGGGCCCGAGCTCATCTAAGATGGTGGACTGATGCAAAGTGGAAAGGTGTCCTGTGGTCTGTCGAGTACACATTTCAAATTATATTTGGAAACAGTGGACGTGGTGTCCTCCAGAACAAAGAGGAAAATAACCATTCGGATTGTTATAGGCGCAAAGTTCAAAAGCCAGCTTCTGTGATGGTATGGGGGTGTATTAGTGCCCAAGGCATGGGTACCTTACACATCTGTGAAGGCACCATTAATGCTGAAAGGTCCATACAGGTTTTGGAGCAACATATGTTGTCATCCAAGCAACATTATCATGGACGCACTTGCTTATTTCAGCAAGACAATGCAAAGGGTTACAACAGCGTGGCTTCGTAGTAAAAAAGTGCGGGTACTTTCCTGGCCCGCTTGCAGTCCAGACCTGTCTCCCATCGAAAATCTGTGGCACATTATGAAGCGTAAAATACGACAGCGGAGACCCCGGACTGTTGAATGACTGAAACTCTACATAAAACAAGAATGGGAAAGAATTCCAATTTCAAAGCTTCAACATTTAGTTTCCTCAGTTCCCAAACGTTTATTGAGTGTTGTTAAAAGAAAAGGTGATGTAACACAGTGGTGAACATGCCCTTTCCAAATTACTTTGGCACGTGTTGCAGCAATGAAATTCTAAGTTAATTATTATTTGCAAAAAAAAATAAAGTTTATGAGTTTGAACATCAAATATCTTGTCTTTGTAGTGCATTCAATTGAATATGGGTTGAAAAGGATTTGCAAATCATTGTATTCCGTTTATATTAACATCCAACACAATTTCCCAACTCATATGGAAACGGGGTTTGCATTATGAACTTGTTTAAGAAATGTTCATCTGCTTCATCAACCTCTTTTTCATTGTACACATTATCCAAATCTTGCTTCTGTAGCTCAATTTTGAAAGCAATCATTCTCTTCTCTGTGCACAGTCTTCGAAATGTCCTTTTGTCTTCCATGTTCTTTTTGCAGTTTCCATCATATATTGTAAAAACTGGCAGATGATCACTAACGTTGGTTATGAGTAGACCACTTATAGTGTTATTATCAAAATCATTGGTATGAATATCATCAACAAGCGTGGCACAGTGTCCTGTGATTCTGCTTGGCTTTGTGTTTTTAGGATATAAACTGATGCTGTACATTGTATCAATGAAGTCATCAATAGACTTTTGCTTGTTAGGGTTCAATAAGTCAATGTTAAAGTCACCGCATAAGAAAATCCTTTTTTTACCATTGTCCATGTAAGTTGCTTTGATCCATTCTTCAAATCTTTCTATACTTGACTTAGGTGATCTGTATATACAACTAATGAATTTTTTTTTTGCTTTTTTCCTGACATATTTCAATGGTAATACATTCTAAGATATTATCTATAGCAAATGACATGTTTTTTTTTACCACTTTGTAGTTTAGGTTCTTCATCACATACACAACTACTCTTCCATTTTTGCTGGTTCTGTTGATGTAGTTTTAGTTCATATCCTTCCAGATCAAAATCTATTCCTTTTTTATCATCAATCCATGTTACTGTGATGGCGATTACTTTGAAGGGTTTGTTGATGTGTTCCAAAAAGTTATTGATGTTGTTGTAGTTTGCGTACAATCTTCTGCTATTAAAATGAAAAATTGACAATTTGTCATCACATTTAATGTCGCTATTGTATTGCTCATCTGGTGTAATAAAAACAATTATTACTGATGTGGGGGAAAAAAATTGTATATGGATCTATAACGTTTTCCAAATCCTGTTTTTTGTGATCTTTGTTGCAGAAGTTTTTTAGTTCCATATTTTCTTGTTCAACAATCTTTGATGTTGTTTCAATAATCTCTATAAATGTAGGTGGATGCAATCCTGAATTTAGGTCTTTTTTTTTTGTCTACCTTTGCAGTGTAGTAGTGTTGATGTTGAATTTAGGTGCTTGTTTTCTGTCAGAGTCCATTCTCATCATTGTTGTGGAAGCTGTGTAAATTTTAAAAATTGTCCAGGTCTTTGATGTCATTGACAACAAATAATCTTGCTTCTGGACTTCCATTCAGCTTGATGTAGATTTTACAGTTGGCGCTCCAAGTTCCCTGGATTTTTCCCTGCTTTCTGAAGTCGCGTGCTTTCTTGGCGATTCCAGCATTACGTTTTGTGAGATGCTCATTCGTGTACGCATTTGTTCGGTTCAGCTTCTTTCCCTGTCTCAGCAATGCCATTTTAGATTTTCTGTTTACGAATTTCACGAGAACGACTGGAGTGGCGTTGTTGTTTCTTCCGTTCGGTGAGATGCATGTTTCGATGGTATTAATGTCAATTTCAATTTCCTTTAATTGCAAAAAGTTGACCACTTGCTGTTCTGCTGAGACAAGATCCATTTCCTCTGGTTCACCTTCATTATTCACAGCTTTCGCATGGGATCTTGGTTAAATTCGGTGCCCCTGTCACGATGATATCATTCATTCGTTTTTCCTGCTCCATTTCATCTGTGATATTCCACAGCATGTAGTTGTCATCTTGAAGGGTCTTCATTTGTTGGTACATATCAGCGACCTCCTTTTTTCTGGTGTCGTTTTGAGTTTGCAGACTTTTTATATTTTGCTGCAGGCTTTTCGCATCTTGTTTGTGTTCTTTTTTTATTTCTTTAATTTCTTCTTTCACTTCTTTCATATCTTCTATCCATCTACCCATCATTTCTCTCCATTCTTCTTTTATTTCTTCTTTAAATTCATGGAGTATTTTTTGTAGTACCCCTTCTTGAGTCCCATCATGTCCTGTGTCCAGTCTCAAATCTTGGTCCCAGTTGTGTCCTGTGTCAGCTGACACCGAACATTTCGGGGTTTCAGTCTTTCCTTTAGCGGTTTCAGTCTTTCCTTTAGCTTTTGGCATCGCGGCAGGTCGATGACGTCAGTGCCTCTCATGTCTTAAACGGCAGTTGCTTTAGCGACTTGAGGCACTTTTAACTTGTTTGTTTCAACAAATTCGTACTTTGCGCTGTTCACAGGTCAATTTGAGGTGTCAGTCTAACAACTTATATAACTCTGCGAAACGTTGGAAGCACTTTAAAATGGCTGTAAAATCGCCGCAGCTTTTGGTTGCTAGGCAACCGCTTTGAATTGCGGTAAGGCGCCGATGGCTGGAGCTCTTCCAATTTGCCTTATTTCAGCGTATCAGTGCCTCTCAAGTGACCAAAATCAGGTCGAAGATCCCAGATGACTCTCCTGTGGCTGTGATCACATATCAGTGGTCAAAATCTTCAGACTTAACAAAAACTCCGGTAGCAGAAGCAGAGCCTTTTTCTTTGCGTCCTTTCTCATTAACAGGAAGTGACGTAAGGGTTAAACCAATTAAAACAATGAATAGAAATCAAAATTAAAAAACAGAGGATCACACTACTCACAAGACTTGAAACACTCCACTGTGGGAGAAGTTCGAACATGGAAGGCAAAGTGTTCCAGAGCTTAGGTCCGACCAAAGAGAGGGCCCTGTCTCCCCTGGTTTTAAGTCTGGTCTCGAGATCCAATAGCTGGAGCTGGCTCTCGGACCTCAGAGGAGTGTAATTGTGGATGAAGTCTGAGATGTAATGATGTGCCAGTCAATGCAAAGCTTTAAAAGCAAACAGCAATATTTTAAATCAATTCTAAAATGAACAGGGAGCCAGTGCAAAGTCTCAAGACTCCCTGTTAAAAGTCGTTCTGCCGCGTTCTGGAATAACTGCAACCGGTAGAGAGCTGTTTGGCTAATCATATTGTGAACTGAAAAACACTCCCAAAGTGTAAATCAAATATATTATCTTTGTAAGCGTTGACAATAAGATTTGCAGAGATCACACTTTTAAACGTATGATACAGCTTCTTAGCCATGAGCCTTTGATTAATGTTACTCCAGTGATATGATGTTTAAAAGCAAGATGGTCACATATGAATTTTATGATTTTATACCATTTTATACCATGAAATAGGAATACTCAATCAATTTAATGTAGTTTTATTCAACCAGAAATACATATTATCCAATAAAATAGCCTCACTGTGGAAAAAACAGTCCCACCTATCCAGCCGTTAGCTTCAAATTAGCACTGCATCTTGTCTTTTCCTCCGCTTTTTTCAGGTGAAAGTCAATGCTCAGTCCCCTTTACCATTGTTAACCCTCCCCGGAGGTGAAAGTTAACCTTAAACATGTGAATTAAACTACTTTAGTCCGTTTTTTAACATCGTAAAAACATCAGCTGTCTTTTACTACGGACTGCAACAGTCTGTTTTCATGAATACATGACAACAACTTCCGTTCATACCAGTCATACGTGCCTGAAGTGGAGTGATAGCCTACGCTGTGATAAGGCTTTAGAATAGTAGCCGTGCTCAATATTTAAACCACGGTTAACAGCCAATCAGATCGCCGGATTTCACCTTTCCATTTTATTTTTTTAAATTTTTTTTTAGTTTCATGTAACATATTTACAGTACAAAAGCAGCAATAGAAAGAAGTAGATGAAGGGAAAAATTGTGAGTGATTCAAACACAAGTTGGGGAAAAGATTATTACAGTTCATTTATGTTTATTTACAATGTTGTATTGCATGAATGTATTTCTGATATTGTTGATGGACAGTAGGCTATGTTAATTGACAGTATGATGCACAGTTGCACTACAGCCCTACACTAAAGAGTAAAGATGAGAACTCCTTTGCTTTCATTATAGTTACTTTACCCTATAACATCTGCATGACGTGAAATTATGATTGCTAATGTAAAAAAAAAAAAAAGTAAACTTTCAGAGTGCTGCCTTGGAGCACTTTTGTGTCCCCACCAATCTCAAAATCAAACTTACTCCCTTGAGCGGTGACAACACCCAGGAATCATTTTTGGTGATTTAAACCCGAATTCCAACCCTTGATGCTGAGTGTCAAGCAGAGAGGTAATAGGTCCAATTTTTACAGTCTTTGGTGTGACTTGGCCGGGGTTTGAACTCACGACCTACCGATCTCAGGACGGACACTCCAACCAAAAGGCCACTGTTGTAGAGCATGACACGATCAACAAATCCAATATAAAGTGGGCAGAATATGAACTTAAATAAATAGTCCTTTTACCCAGTGGTTCCTAAGTTGGGCCGTGCTCCCTTCTAGCCATTATTATGTGCCAACAGGGGGTACGTGCAAATAAAGTTTAGGAAACACTGCTATAACCCGTCTTTATAAGTCTATCAAATTTGTCATAAGCCCACAAGATAGGTTTGGACTGTAGTTTGTTATTTCCTTTTTAAAAGGGACATTTTGTCATATCCACCGTATTTTTCGGACTATAAGTCGCAGTTTTTTTCATAGTTTGGCCGGGGGTGCGACATATACTCCGGAGCGACTTATGTGTGAAATTATTAACACATTACTGTAAAATATCAAATAATATTATTTATCTAATTCGCAGAAGAGACGAAGAAAATGTCAGCAATCATCACACACACGTCAACCAATAAGAATTCGGCGGGGGAGGGTCATGGAAGAAGTGCATTGTGGGTCATTGAATGCTAACTGCTATATGCTGTATGCTACTGCTGTAGCTATTAAAATGGATCATTTCATCGTTGGTGGTAACTCATAAAAACTGAAAAGGGCTGAACAAAAATGACACAGAGAAGGAAATCATGTACTGCATATTACAAGTTGGACTTAGACAAGAGGAAGCGACGCATACCTTTGGAGTTGGCAGAGTTGTTTAGAAGCGACATCGAGGAAGAAGATTTCATGGGATTTATCGATTAGGAGTGACAGATTGTTTGGTAAACGTATAGCATGTTCTATATGTTATAGTTAATTGAATGACTCTTACCATAATATGTTACGTTAACATACCAGGCACCTTCTCAGTTGGTTATTTATGCGTCATATAACGTACACTTATTCAGCCTGTTGTTCACTATTCTTTATTTAATTGAAATTGCCTTTCAAATGTCTAATATTTGTGTTGGATTTTATCAAATACATTTCCCCCAAAAATGTGGCTTACTCCAGTGCGACGTATATATGTTTTTTTTCCTTCTTTATTATGCATTTTTGGCCGGTGCGACGTATACTCCAGAGCGATTTATAATCCGAAAAATACGGTAGTTCCTGTTTGCCACCACTAGTTTCACCTTCCTCACCTGTTCCTGAGTGGCAGTAAGGACACACCTGTTCTTGTTTGCTAATCAGGAGGACGGGGCTCACATACAAAGCGTATTTTCCATGCTGCCTTGCATGTTTGTGTTTCCTCTGCCTGTGAAGGTTTCCTGCACACTGTGGTGTGATCCTGCTGCCCACATTGATGCTCCTTTAAATTTGGCATTATATGCACATCAACCTGCGCCTGCTGTGTCAGCGCCCTGGGATTCCAGAACTCTACAACTGTAACACCGATTCCTTTCTCTTTAGAGGTATCAATCAGTCAATCAATCAATCAATCAATCAATCAAAGTGTATTTATATAGCCGTAATCACAAGTCTCTCAAAGGGCTGCAAGAGTCACAACGAAATCCTCGGCTCAGATCCCACATCAGGGCAAGAAAAAAACTCAACCCAATGGGATGACAATGAGAAACCTTGGAGGGGACTGCAGATGTGGGGATGAGCCCCCTGGGAGACTGGGGTATCGATTAGCTGATTATCACTAGAGCAAAATACAAATATCCGTCCATTAATTTTCTACCGCTAATCATTTTCAGGGTCGCTGGGGAGGTGCCGGAGCCTATCTCAGCTACAATCGCCATCTCATCACAGGGCCATTAATTATACTAAAACGAGAGGAGCCAGATGAGGTGGTTCGGGCATCCGGTCAGGATGCCACCAGAACGTCTCCCTCGGGAGGTGTTTTGGGCACATCCGACCGGTAGATTAGATTAGACTAGGTTAGATAGTACTTTATCTATTCCTTCAGGAGAGTTCCTTCAGGAAAATTAAAATTTTCAGCACAATCCCATTCAAGATCAGACAAACATTACAGGGAGACAGAATAGGATCGCTGACGGGTCTGCCGGCTTCCAGCACGCCTTACAAAAAAGGTGAGATACAGGTAAACAAGTTACCTTACTAGCCTATATAAATCAAGCTTTTATAAATAGTTAAATGTTGTTACCCACGTACGAAAAATGAGCAGCACTCTTTGAAAAAGTATGTGGGCATACTTTTATTTTGAAGTGTCTCGTTTGGTCTGTCGACGGATGTGAGGAAGCTACTTCCGGGAATGGCCAACGAGGTATTTGTCATTTGTTGGTATTTTACTTGGTAAAATTTTTGATCCTCATGCTGTGCATGTTATTATATTTACGTTTGTAACGTGCTTTATTTATTACAGTTTTCACTGTGAATTTGAAGGGAAAGTAAGCCTTCAAATAAATCAGTTCAAGAAAGCCATTGTGTCTGTGCTATTTGGAGGGAGTTACACTTTCTAACCTCACTAATGCCTTGCATCGTCTATATTATATAACAACGGGCGGGTGGGGGGCGGGTGCGGCTTTGATAAAATATTGGTTCGGGTGGATTGCGGGTGGATGACGACTTTAGTGATGCGGTTGCGGATTATATAATTGCCTATCCATGCATCTCTAGTACACATCCCTCTCACATGCGTGTAAGAGGGAAATATCAAACATCAAAGAAGACAAAGGACATTAAAGACATTAAAGCAGCGGATACAACCAGACATTTCTACATACAGCTATGAATAAAAACTAAAAGAAACATATACACTGTGGTGGCCTCTGCGGTAAGAGGCCACAGGGAAGACCCAACACATTAGAAGACTATGTCTCCCGGTTGGCCTGGAAACGTCTCGGGATCCTCCGGGAGGAGCTGGACGATGTTGCTTGAGAGAGGGAAGTCTGGGTTTCCCTGCTTCAGGTGCTGCCCCCGTGACCCGACCTCAGATAAGCGGGAGAAGATGGATGGATGGATATCATGATTATATTATCAATGCATCTCCTGGGGGTTAAGACTCTCGCTGTCTTTAAATACACCACAGTTATGTGTATTGAGATGTAAAACTGAAACTGGTACATATCTTTCCCCAATGCTTCCATAGACAGATTTAGTGTAATGTTTACCTTTCGTCTATCACTTCATCTTTGTTCCAAAATGGTGCTGCTGCGTGTGAATGCTTAAAGGTGAGCTTTAATGACGTTTTGATGTCAAATGGTCTATGCTGGGTTTGCCGCTATCCATTTTGCATTTTTAATAGGAGGGGTTTAGATATTTTTAGACAATCTTAATTGTGGAAGTCATTAGACGTCCCAAACAGGAGTTGGTCTTTGCACCACCAGAAAAGTTTATATGTTGCAAAACAGTTATTTGTCATAATATTCTGTAAAAACAATACATTTGCAATACAACAGTCAGAAGAAAAAATATAAGCTATTCAAATAAAAACCGTTAAAAATAGTGTTGTCTTGATGCCAATATTTTGGTACCTGTACCAAATCTGTTTTGATACATTTTGGTTCTTTTCTAAAAAAAGGACCACAAAAAAATTGCATTATTGTCTTTTTTTTGGAGAAAAAAAAACTGACAGTACATTAAACATTAGTTTATTATTGCAAGTTTGTCCTTAAATAAAATAGTGAACATACTAGACAACTTGTCTTTTATTAGTAAGTAAACAAACAAAGGCTCCTAATTTAGTCTGCTGACATATGCAGTAACATATTGTGTCATATTCCATTGCATTATTTTGTCAACATTATTAAGTACAATTAGTAGAACATATACCGTATTTCCTTGAATTGTCGCGGGGCATATAGTATGCGCCTGCCTTGAATTACTGCCGGGTCAAACTCGCTTCCCAAAATAATAAGCGGATGCTTAGTATTACCGCCTGGTCAAACTCGTGACGTCACCAGTGACACTTTCCCTGTCATCATTTTCAAAATGGAGGAGGCTGATTTCAATACCGGTAATTTGAAATCGCCTAAAGGGAAGAAGATTAACAGCTGTTCAGTAGGATTCAAGGTCCAAGCTTACATCACAGTCATATTTTTACTGCATACCTTTGGTAAGTGCCGGAGTGAGAAGAGGTCTTAAAGTAATTAGCGCATGCTTACTTTTACTGCATGCCTTCGGTAAGCGTAGGAGTGAAAAGAGGTTTTAAATTAACTAGCGCCCCGGCGGCAATTCAAGGAAATACGGAATTTTAAATCTACTTGTTAATTTACTGTTAATATCTGCTTACTTTCTCTTTTAACACGTTCTATCTACATGTCACACCTGGGTGAAGTATTGTCTGGTTTCATGTTGTCTTGTCATTTCCTGTTTTATTTTGAAAGCTTAACTCTCCCTCTTGTTTCAGGTCACTTGCCCTTTCTCCTGTTTCACTGGTCCGATGTCTCTCCTGATTGCCTGATTGTGCCCATCTGTGTCACCCTCCCTCATGTGTATAAATGTCTCGTCCTCCTCTTGTCTTGTGCTGGAGTATCTCTTCTTGCTACGTGTCTCCAGCCTTTTCCACAGCCTTGCCTACAGCCTTGAATCACGTTCGCTAAGTATTGCCTTGCCTTGCCTTATTTATTGTTTTCTTTGTTTCCTCTGAGAAAGAGTGATTTTGTTTGCTAAAGTTATTGTCTAGAATTTTGTGTGTTTATTTCAGTGCTTTGCCTCCTTTTTTTTCCCTCCTCTTGGAGCGCTTTACTTTGTAGTTATCTCAGCTTCTTACAGCGTACTTTCTGTTTAGAGTTTCTGGTCTCCTCTGCGTGAGTGATTTACCTTTTTTGCTAATCATAGATTGTTGTTCTTTTCGTTATTAGATTTGTGTGTAATTTTGCTATTGACTTTTTCCTCCCTTTGAAGTGATTTTCTGTTTATTGCGTTTTGCCTATTTGTCTTTTGTTATCATAGATTCTATAGCCGCCTTTCCTTAATCACTCTGTTCACAAAGACTTCAAAGAAAACTGTTAAATAAAGCCTGTGTCAATTGTCCCCCTTCTGTACCTGAGTCCTCATTCTCGCCAAGGTTTAACACTACACTTCTGTGAAAATTGTTTGATGCATCCAGTGGGGTATCACAACAAAATTAGGCATAAAAAAATTGTTAATTCCATGACTGTATGTAATTAATGGATTAGGTTGATATCGGAATTGGTAATTAAGAGTTGAACAATATCGGATATCGGCAAAAAAGCCATTATCGGACATCTCCAGTCAAAAGGGGACTGAGGATCTAACCCACAACCACTAAGTTGGGGACCAACCACTCTACCACATGCCCCAAATTAAATTAGTACAACAAAAAAAAGTGTTTTAAATATAATACTTCTTTATTGGTCATTTTCATGAGATGTTTGACGGCTCCAGGTAACTGCCTTTACGACAGTCTTTTGCAAACAAATACTTTCCTAAACACTTTAAATACAGTTTTGAGAATGTATTTTTATTCATTTAATAAAAAACTTCCCCAATAAAGTATACGTGTGTTGGATAAACATTATTTGTATTTATCTTTTTCCAATTTATTTTATTTGTATCCAGCAACCCTGAATGGGACATGCAGTAAAAAAAGGATGGATGAATGGATGCATTCTGCAATTTGGTGCCCCCTCCAACAAAATGCTCCCCAGGTAGCTGCCTGTGTCGCCTGTCGGCAAAACCAGCCATGTTCACCTTATTATTGAACTTTCACTGCAATACTTGTCATGATCCCTTGCCCAGGTCATGTTATGTATAATTTGGTATATCATTAGTTGTATCATTTCTGTTTAAGCACCTTTGTTTTTTTTCTTTGTTGCCATGGGTGCTGATTTTCTTCACCTGCCTCTGATTAGTGGTCAAAACACTCACCTGCTCCCGGTCACTAGTCAGAGTGATTTATTCCTGCCTCGCGCCACACTCTGTCCGGCAGTCTCGCTCGCTTCACGCGACAGTTTGCGCTTGGTTACTCCTGCTTGTACGTTTGTTTGTTAACTACTTGTTACGAGCCTATTGCCTGTTCAAGTGTTAAGCTTTGTCGCAGTTTCCCGTCTGCCTTTCTGTACTTTTGCCCATCACTTATTGTGAATAAATAAGCATCTTACCTGCATGTTGCTTTCCTGCCGTCCTTTCCGCATCTTGGGGATATAAAAATATTTATTTTATCTTAACGTATATGACGTAGGGTTGTATGTTATACCGCGTTGTACCGCGATACTAATGAATCATTTTTGGTACTATTCCGTCTCTGTAACATACCGGTGTGTGTGTGTGTGTGTGTGTGTGTGTGTGTGTGTGTGTGTCCCCTTCCCGCCGCGCCCACGTTGAAGTCATGTCATAACATTGTTGGTTTAACGAACACATGAGCATGTTCGGCAGCACACAATCAAAGAGTACTTACAAGCAGACACAGTGTGTAGACAGGAAAGGGAGAACGGAAGCATTATGGCTTAAAAACTAACGATAAAGGTGAAGTTATAACATTGAAACACCCTCAGGAAGAGATGCTTTAAGACATGGCTAGCGAGCCAGCGGCTAACGTCCATTCACCGTCGCCAATGTTTTAATGACTTTTAAATCACTAATTCTGGTCTCCAGGGCCACAAATAAAGTAAGTTTCTTACAAGTATCATCCCTGCAAGACGAAGAATAGCTACACATGCTTCACTACACACCGTAACTCACCGGCATCAACATGTAAACGAAAGTCATTGGTGGATCTACACCTAACAGCCACTGTTATGATATCAAGTACAGGCATGTATCTAGTTGATATTACTTTGATTACGTCGATATTTTTGGGAATTTTTTGAAAATGTGTATTATGTTTATTAAACCAGGAAATATGTCCCTGGATACATGAGGACTTTGAATATGATCAATGTATCATCCTGTAACTACTTGGTATCGGATTGGTACCAAAATTTGTGCTATCATCCAAAACTAATGTAGAGTATCAAACAACAGAAGAATAAGGGATTCTTTACATTTGAACAGAAGTGTAGACAGAACATGTTTAAAGAGAAAGTAAGCAGATAATAACAGTAAATGAACAAGTAAATTAATAATTAATTTTCTACCACTTGTCCTTGATAATTTTGATGAAATAATAGAATGATAAATGACACAATATATTACAGCATACGTCAGCAGACTAATTAGGAGCCTTTGTTTGTTTACTTACTCGTAAAAGACAAGTTGTCTAGTATGTGCACTATTTTATTTATGAATTTAACTGCAATAATAAACATGTTTTAATGTACCCTAAGATTTTGTGTTAAAATAGTGCCAATAATGCATTTTTTTGTGGTGCCCTTTATTTATAAAAGTACCTTAAAATGACAGAATTTTTTTTAGTACCAGTACCGGTACCAAAATATTGGTATCGTTAGAACACTAATATGACGTATATCCATCCATTCATCCATCCATTTTTTACCGCTTGTCCCTTTTGGGGTCGTGGGGGGTCGCTGGAGCCTATCTCAGCTGCATTCGGGCGGACGCGGTGTATACCCTGGACAAGTCGCCGCCTCATCTCAGGGCCAACACAGATAGACAGACAACATTCACACTCACATTCCCACACTAGGGCCAATTTTGTGTTGCCAATCAACCTATTTGCAGGTGTATGTCTTTGGAGGTGGGAGGAAGCCGGAGTACCCGGAGGGAACCCACGCAGTCACAGGGAGAACATGCAAACTCCACACAAAAAGATCCCGAGCCCGGGATTGAACCCAGGACAACTCAGGACCTTCGTATTGTGAGGCACATGCACTAACCCCTGCGTATTTTTTTAAAATACATACATATTTAAATGACAGAAAACGATTGTTTGACTCTAGAAAAGCCCAGAGGCCTCCCTGAACTGTAAGGACTGTGCTTTCCATGACAGAAGGTTTTTTTCTCAACCACATGTAATACACTAATAATTCACCTGTAACCTCTCATCTGTGATGTATGTCACAGCGTCAAATGCTGGGCAAGCCCTGTATGAGCCACCTTTCAGCTAATATATCACATTAGCCTGCAGCACGGCGCGGGCTCATATTGACAAAGGACAGGGGAAAAAAACCCTAGCCCAACCCATTTCAGGTCTGCGTCAGTCTTTCTTGTCCCTGAGAATCCTTAATCCACGAAAGTGAAACTTGCTATTAAAGTATCAAGTCACGGCTTGATGTCTTCATCGCCAATCCGAGAGTGTAGGAATTGATTAGATGCAGTACTGCAGTGAAGCACCAATATCATTCTTTCTAGTTGATAGTCAGCCATTCTCTCAAACAGGACAGCTGCGTGGACCGACGTGGGCTTTGATGAAATTAAACTGCATTTATGCAGGATCAGGCGGGATAACATGAACACTTGTCTTCAGGTTGTTCAGCGGATCTTAGACGAGCTCAAAGCACGTAGCACCTCACATCAGCAGTGTTTTTCCCAGACAAGTGATGAATGATCCCAGAGCTTAATGCATTTTAACGCACAACAAAGACAGGCTTGTACTTATGGAATATGGGAGACTGCAGCAGTCTCTAGGTAACAAATGCCTTTTTACAGATGGAGGGATAAACCTTGACATGGAGAAAGCTGCATTTGGAGTTACATATTAAATCTTGGAGATCTAATCCCATTGCCGATGATAAGCAGCAAAGGTATTGCATGTGTGCGTGCTTTGTAAGCGCCTCCCTGGTTGCCCTGCTGCCTTCCATTTAAACTACACCCTTTTCATTATTTTTGAAGGCTTGTGGTTGGAGAATGTTCTTTTCACTGAAAGATTGATTTCTTTTGAAGAATGTCTGTTCTTAAACATTCTGGCTGGAATCCAAACGGATGTGGATTGTAGAATTGAAGAAGGCAATGCTTTCATTCAAACATTTAATTTCTGAAGGCATGGATGGAGATTTCAAGCCTTGCAATAATCAAACACAACCAATAATTGACGATAAAGAAGCTTTAAAGTTTTTGAAGACCATAGCCCCCCGCGCCCATTAATCATAACATTACATCCATCCATCCAATTTCTACCGCTTGTCCCGTTCGGGGCAGCGGGGGGTCGCTAGAACCCGCACAGCCGCAGCGCAGGGTGACCCAGGGCAGATCCCGCCCCACGCCCCAGGGGAAGGAGGAAGCCCGAGGAGACCCGAGGCCTGAGGGGCATGAGGCAACCCCCGCCCGACAGCGGCAAGCCTCCCAGTCCCCCGGGCGCAACCCTCCGCCCAACCGCCCAGGATAGGGACAGCCCCCCACCCAACCCAAGGCGGCCGCCCGCAGCCCCACCCGCACTCCAATACCCGCCCAGGAACCCCCATTCACCCCCGACCAACAGATCACCCAAGGATAAGCCCGCCAGGCCGGAACCAGGGGACACACCCCAGGCCCACATGACCCCGCGGCATACGGGGTCCCCTGCACCCAGGACCCTCCACCCACGGAGCAAGACCCCAGGGGCAGATCCCCAGCCCCCGCCCCCATGGGAGTCAGGTCAAGAAATTAATTAGCGGTGCCCAAAGAGATCGGAATTCTGTCAGTTGTTTTAATTCAGCTGACATTCTTTCCATCCATCCATCCATTTCCTACCACTTATCTCTAACGCTAATGTTAGGTTCTCGCACACTCCACGCCAAAAGTTATTCACGGGAGCACAGGACCACATTTAATGTAGGTAGTTATCTACCTTATTATCTGAGCAGTGTACACAAATGTTAGAGTCAGCTAAACCCATTTTATACATTCTTAGACCGGTTTAATGTATTCTGTAAAGTATTTTGAGCTGAATCAGTCGTAAATTTAGATTCTTAATAAAACGAGAAGTATTGAGGCATGTTTGTTTCCAGAATTCTGGGTCACAGCTTGTGGATGTGTCTGAATGCCATTTGGAAGTTGGAATTCCTATTGTGTTATCTATTTTTGATAAGAGAAAATATAATTTGGATAAAGCTTTGGGGGCAGATGTATTGAAGAATTTAACGGTTGTTGGATTACCTTCCAATGTAGTTTTGTTGAATCTTGCGCTGATTATAGATTTGATTTGTATATATTCTAGGAATTTGTTAGGATTTATTGCATATTGTGTTATCAACCTTTTAAAAGAGATAAAACTGTTTCCATTGATGATATACCCAAGGTATCTGACTCCATTATCATACCATGTTGGAAAGTCCAATGGTTTCTTGTTAAGCAGAAAATCAGGATTATTCCAGATAGGCGTAAATTGGCAGGGAGTGAATGGGGACCCAGTTATTTTCAAAAATCCCCACCAAGCTGTTAAGGTAGAGCGTATATTAATACTTTTAAAGCAGTTGTGTTTCCGGAGAATTTGGCTAATAAAGGCCAAGTTACAAATTGGGATCTCCTGGCTGAGTGATTGTTCAAACTCTAACCATAAGTTATTTAATGAAGTGGGATTGATCTATTTCAATATATAAAGGAAGTAATGGAACAAGTTTGGAAGTTCTACACCTCCATATTCTTTGGGTTTTTGTAAAGTTTTAAGGCTGATTCATGCTTGTTTATTTTTCCAAAGAAATTGATTGAGGTGTGAGTCTAGTGATTTAAACCAGATTTGAGAAGGTTTGTTTGGAATCATTGAAAATAGATAATTAACCCAAGGCAAGACCATCATTTTCACGGTAGAGACCCTTCCCATTAGTGAGATAGAAAGTGACTTCCAACGCGCCAGATGATCTTCAATCGATTTTAAGATTGGGGAGTAATTCAAGCGGTTTAGATCTGACAATATGGAGGAAATATTGATACCCAGGTATTCAATGTTCCCTTTATGCAGTGGAATCGATGAGGTGCTCTGAAAGTCAAAGTTAATTGGTTACTCAGTAGATTTGGGCCAATTGATGGAGTAATCTGAAATAGAACTGAATTTATTGATGATTGAGATTGTCTCTTGAAGAGAAGAATGTTGATTTTGTAAGAAAAGTAATGCATCATCTGCACAAAGGCTTGCGGTATGGATTTATTTAATATTAGTATGCTGTCGAATTGCGGTTGCCAGAGGTTCAATAAATATAGCAAACAGTGACGGAGAAAGTGAAGACCCTTGCCTAGTGCCCCTCATAAATTGAAACCTTGGAGAGATTTGGCTGTTCGTTCTAACCGAAGCTGTAGGGAATCTATATAGGACCTTGATCCATGCTATAAATGAGTCTCCAAATCCAAATTTCTGTAGAGTAGCTAGAAAAATATTCCAATTCACTCTATCAAATGCTTTTTCAGCATCTAATGAAACAACAGCTGTTTTTGAATTTTGAATAACAGAATAGTCTATCACATTAAGTAGACGGGTAACATTGTTGGACGATTGTCTCTCTTTGATGAAACCGTTTTGATCAGGATGTACTATATATGGAGTGACTTTTTCTAATCTTTGAGCCAAAAATTTAGAAAATTTATGGATGGATGAATGGCTGGATATGCTTTCCGGCTGTCTACAGTAGTTTTTTTCGAGGACAAAGCTGTCTCGTTCATGCATGCAATTGCATCACTTTGTGTAAACAAAGTCTTGCGAGCACAAAAAAGTTTTCCGTGCGCTCTTGGATATAACAAGAGTGCCAGCACTTTGATAAATAAACACTATTGACTTCAATAAAATAGTCTTAACAAAGTACAGAGGTTGCGCCCATAAGAATGACAATGGTGTTGTTAAATGTTCCTTTATTAATGTAATTCCCAATGTATAAACATTTTGCATCGTTTTCTGCCTGTATAACTCATTATTCTCTCTCAAAAGTATTTTGTGTTAACAATTTTGAATGTTTGAAATCGGCTTAACTAGATGTACATATGTCTATGGATATTCTCATTCATCCAGGGCATTCAATCGATCTCAAATGGACTGTTTGGTTTGTCTTAGATGATGTTTCGCCTCTCATCCAAGTTAGCTTCATCAGTTGATGCTCACAGATTTAGATCGGTCAGATCAATTTTTAGACTTAGATTGGTCAGATCAACTAGATCTGACTAATCCGTCCAGTTGCGATAGATTCACATGGTTTACTATAGAAAACCTTCTTAAGATTTTTAATGGACCCTTAAAATATAATAGTAATGAAAACCTGGGTACCGATGGATTGTCATTTCCAATTTGTCTAAATTAGTTCAAAACATAATGCTGTATGACGTTAAGTGAAAAGTCCACAATACTTGTGAAGCTCTGATTGACTCAAGGATGTTTCCAGGATGTCAATGCGATGGTGTGGGAGTTTCTGGATGCATCGTTTTTGCCAGCTGGCTTGTGTTTTTAACAGCATCAACCTTTTTGTGTTACTGTTGTGATACTCTCTCTGAGCACTGGAATTCCACAGGGTTATGTTCACAGTCCTTTCCTTGTTTCCCTTTTCACACATGACTGCTCTGTCATCCCACTTGGGCCATTGTGTTGTTTGCTGCCATTGTAGCACTGATACATTGTTAAAATCAACATGACAGAGTGTCAGGCTAAAGATGCCATGACAACAAAGGTGTCATGTCTCATGCGGTAGAGAGGTTCTCTCGCAATCAAAATATTTCTGGTTTGAAGAACTCTTAGAAGAATACCAGAGCAGAATATTAAACCCCCACTTGGCCTTGTTACAGCACTCTGTCTCTGAGCTTGTTACCATACACTTTGGGTACTCTGGAGGCAGAGGAGGCTATATACCTTTAGAATGTCAATTTTCCGTTACAAAATCATGTCTTGAACTGAGCATTGACAGGCCTTTATCATGTGTAAAAGTTTGCAACTCTTCACACTAGTGTTGTACAGTATAACGGTACTAATAAAGTACCGTGTTACTAAAGTATCAAAAACGGCACTATACTGCCTTTGAAAAATATCCTTTTTTTTACGGGCATGACGGCGCGCCGTCGCTATGTCGTGACATTGCTGGTTTTACGAGCAGAGGAGCTGGTTTGGCAACGCCCACACACAGAGTACTTACAATCAGACACAATGTGTAAGCAGAAAGGTAAAATGGACACGTCTGTTGGCTTGAAAACCAACAATAGAGGTGAAACTATAACACTGAAACACCCTCAGGAAGAGATGCTTTGAGACACGGCTAGCTAACTAGGTGGCTAGCAGCTAATGTCCATTGGCAGTTGGCAGTGTTTTAGCTACTTCTTAATCACTAATGCTTGCCTCCACGGTGACGAATAAAGTAAGTTTCCCTAAAAGTTTCATCCCTGTAGGACGAGGAATAACTAAACATGTTTCACGACACACCGTATGAAGATACCATAGCTCACTGCTAACAACAAGCTTTGCCATCGTGAATGTAAACAAATGCAATGGGTGACTCTACACCTGGCATCCACTGTAACGATACCAAGTACAAGAGTGTATCTAGTTGATACTACTATGATCACATCAATACTTTTTACTGTCACAAAATCTTGTTTCCTTTTTAAAAAAATGTATATTATGCTTATAAACTCAGGAAATACGTCCCTGGACACATGGGAACTTTAAATATGTACCAATTTATGATCCTGTAACTTCTTCATCAGATGTAAAGATGTAAGATGTAAAGCATCCAAACAACAGGAGAATATGTGTTTATTACATTTTAACAGAAATGTAGATGGAACATTTTAAAACAGATAAAATATCCATATATTAACAGTAAATGAACAAGTAGCTCAATAATCCATTTTCTACAGCTGTTCCCTCGAATTTGAAAACATAATAGAATGGGAAATTACACAATTTGTTACTGCATACATCAGCTGCCAAATTAGGAGCCTTTGTACTGTGTGGAATTTGCATGTTCCCCCCGTGACTGTGTGGGTTCCCTACAGGTATTCCGGCTTCCTCCCATCTCCAAAGACATGCACCTGGGGATAGGTTGATTGGCAACACTAAATTGGCCCGAGTGTGTGAATGTGAGTGTGAATGTTGTCTGTGTTGGCCCTGTGATGAGATGGCGACTTGTCCAGGGCGTAGCCCGCCTTCTGCCCGAATGCTACTGAGATAGGCTCCAGCATCCCTGCAACCTCAAAAGGGACCAGCGGTAGAAAATGGATGGATGGATTGTTACTTACTTACTATTAAAAGACACATTTTCTAGTATGTTCACTATTTTATTTAAGGCCAAAATTATTCTTCGATTGCAATAAGAAAGGTTTGTTTAATGTACCGTAAGATTTTTTGATAAAATAAAGCCAATAATGCACTTTTCTGTGGTCCCATTTATTTAGAAAAGTATTGAAAAGTATCGAAACATTTCGAAAAATATCAAAATACATTTGGGTACTGGTATAAAAATATTGGTATTAGGACAACCCTACTTCACACATGGTTGGTAAGCTTAGCATCATCATGTTACAATTCCAACTTATTGTTACTTTTGATATCTTAGACTTGGTTTAAAGTAAGGTTTTGAAAAAATACTATTGCATCCTAAATACTCAGGCCTCACATCCACAAAACTGTATTGCTGAGTGAAGTGAAAATTCTGTGACCGTTTATCTGGGAACTCTTAATGTCTGTAGATTTTTTTTTTTTTTTCAAAATTATTTTTATCAAGCACCATCAGGCCCAACCGCAGATCTGTTGCAAATGTTGTTAGCCATATCACTGATAATTCCTTGAGGGATTTCATCAATGTCAGGAAATTTTAACATTGTAAGTCACTGCTTTGGAAAACGGTTGGACTACAGCTATGAGCATCGACTTAAACCAGGGGTCTCAGACATGCGGCCCGCGGGCCACAAGGGGCCCACGAGACGTTATTTTTGCGGCCCCCACCTTTATATGAAATTTTAATGTTAGTGCGGCCCGCGAGTTTTATATGGATGGTGCTTTACAGCGTTGTGTTATTTGGGTCCAAAATGGCTCTTTCAAAATTCTGGGTTGCCTACCCCTGCGTTGGTGGAAAAGCGGCAAATGAGTGAAAGCGACAGAAACATTGCCATGGAGATGAGGGTTTTCTTATGTGCCTGGCTGCAGTCACACTGCAACACATGTCCGTCAGTAATAACAGTCCCCGATAACCTGGATCAATTCAAACCGTTATTTTTTATTTATTTATTGTTTAATTTGCATTGCCTCACAGGATGAACACTATATATATATTTCTATATGACCCCGGATAACACTCCAGAAGCCGTCACTTTTTTTGCGCTCACTATCCCAGTACTATTATCCGCTGACCGCCTTGTTGCTGTAGGGAAGAAAAGCGGAACGGCACACATTGCGGAAATAACATTATTTTCTGTGCGTCGGCTAATTACAAATATATTCCACAACCCCAAACATGTCTTTTTCAAAGCCTGCAGTGAAGAGAAAGGTTAGCGATGAGCAAAGACAATTCCAGGAAAAGTGAGGAATGCAATACATCTTTGTTGAGCACAGGGGCACCCCGGCGTGTCTTATTTGTGCAGAGAAAGGAATACAATTTGAAACGTCATTATACAACTAGACATGCTGAGGAGTATGCAACATTTTTTTAAGAAATCTTTTCTTGCGGCCCAGCCTCACCCAGACTCTGCATCCAGTGGCCCCCGGGTGAATTGAGTTTGAGACCCTTGACTTAAACAATATGCTTTGTCTGAGTGGATGTACTGGACAAATAAGAAAAAAAAAGAAAAAGAAAAAAGTTGGACTAATGCAAAAAAGTTTATTATTGAAAATATTTGTATTTAGACTTCAAGGCAAAATAATACATGATTACAGGGTGTCGATTTGATGGTGCCACCATTCCGCGATCCAACTCGGTATTACAGCACCTTCCTGGACTTTGAGCATAATTCTGAGTTCTTTTGTTCACAGTGATCACACTTCAGGTGTTGAGTGGACTAATACGTGTTGTATGCAAAGTCAAGATTAAATGGCCAATAAGCTTGGTGTGAATTAGTCTCTTTGTGATTTAAGGGTGTACAAGCTTAATGAAAAATGGAAATATAGTTTGATCTTTAAATATAATACATTTTGCAGTAACACACTTTAGGCTAAGGATGAGTTGGTTTTGGAATATTGGCACAAAAAAAGAACATTTCCATTGAGGACATGTGTTGAATGAACTGCTGCAAATACCTCAGGGTCTCATAAATGTCATCACTGCCTCTTTAGAAATAGAATGGTTCCTTAGAACACTTTGGCTGTAAACAAATTTAAGTTAGACCCATAATTTTACAGTTAAATTTGGTAAAATAATAAAAAATCCTAACAACATAGCAATATTCTATTAAAGCAGGCAGGACAAAGCAGATTTTCATCAGTTGATCTCCATTACTTTTTCTAGATCCAATGCTTTACCTTACAGTTGGCCCCCTGTAGTTCAAGTCGTTAAACATTCAATAACTGTCACGGCGCATGCACGATCCCGCATGTCATCTGCTGCAAACGCAGCTGGCAGATCCGCTAGAAGCGCGCGGGGACACGCCCCTGCTCGCACTTCCTGCATGGCGCCCACGCGCCTGCACAGCTGAAGGGCAATCATTAATCAGCGCACATGGACCTGATGAGGGTAGACGGCATAAAGACCAGTGGACCCAAAAATCCAGTGCCAGAACATAGTTCACTCTTCGTAGTCAGCATCCTGTCTCTGGCTTCCCTCCTCATATATGCTCTCTCTGTGCTTTTCCCTCTGCCCGTGTCTTATGTCTCTGTGTTCCCCGCAGTGTTCCCACAGTTTCCTGGGATCGAGCTATGGACTGCTTAGACTTGGACTTAGACTTACACAAACTTTAATGATCCACAAGGGAAATTGTTCAACACAGTAGCTCAGTTACAATGATGGAGAGTGTAAGGATGGAAATGACAATGCAGGTATAAATAGGCTAGATATAGCAATATAAAATATAACATATCTGCAAATATATGCAACATATTCTTAATATGTGTACAGTATATTATATTAAAGTACCAATGATTGTCACACACACACCAGGTGTGGCGAAATTATTCTCTGCATTTGACCCATCACCCTTGATCACCCCCTGGGAGGTGAGGATGGTAGTGGGAATCATTTATGGTGATTTAACCCCCAATTCCAACCATTAATGCTGAGTGCCAAGCAGGGAGATAATTGGTCCCATTTTTATAGTCTTTGGTATGACTCGGCCGGGGTTTGAACTCACGACCTACCGATCTCAGGGCGGACACTCTACCCACTAGGCCACTGAGTAGGTACAGATATACAGATATACAGATATATTATGTCTATAACATATATACAATATTACAGTATATGTGTCAGCCCCAGCATAAAATAGAGAGTAAACCCAGCAAAAAATAGAATATAGACTGTGGAGGTCTCCGATCCAGATCCTCGGTTGCGTTAAAGGAAACACCACACCCTGGCGCAGTGGTTACAATATTTTAATCAATTTCAAAATACCCAGAATTATCAAAAGTCCTTTTAGCTTTTCAGCTCATGCATACTGTTCTCTTCAGCGTGTTCTTTCCTCTGGCCGTCACGCTGCTGATAAAGGGAACAACAGGTGATTAGATAACTCGTTCCAGCTGAGGTATCTACTCACCGGTCTGCTGCTTCGTGGACCACGCCCCTCTCCACATAGACATTAAAAACAAAGAGAAGTAGCTGACATAGAGGCTGTCAGGTAATGGACGGATGTTATCTATTGCTGTATGGGGAGTAATTATACAGCTGGATGGAGTGCGGAATGAAGGAGTTCTTGAATCGCACAGTGCGGGAAGGAAGCTGAAGGAGCCTGTTGGATTATGAACTCCGCTGTCCCTCAATTGTCTGGTGGAGTGGGTGGGCAGGATTGTCCATGATGGCCAGCAGTTTGTCCAGTGTCCTCCTGTCCCTCACTGACAAAAACGCCTCCAACTGCAAGCCAATAGTTTGGCCGGCTTTACGAATCAGACTATATGCTTCCCTCGATCCTCGACCCCCCTTTGGACACAGCTCTCGTCGCCTCTCTCCAGCCCCCGACCTCTCGCTTGCCCTCGGACTGTCTTCTTACCTTGCCTCTCTGGACTGTTGAAGGATTCATCCAACACGCAAAAACGACAACCTCTGGTAACATTCACATTGCTAATGCTACACATCGTCTTACGCCATTTACTCAGAGTAGCATACACACTCCAACATATCATCAGTTTCAATAAATCTATTGAACGGATTCCTGCCGTTGTATTTTCTCCTTCCCCTGCTCTACGTAACAATAACATTTTCCATAACAAACCTGCTAAATACTTGGAAAAAGACAGGCTTAACACAAGCTGTTCAATGATGAATGTCAGGGTCGCTCTTGCAGAAAGCTCAGCTAAAAGGCCATCATTTTTCAAGTTCACTATTTGTAGAACAGTCACTTATCATGTACAGCTACTCTCTACACCTGTAAACCATTGCTGTAGGAGCTGACCACCTTAAACAAATGTTTTACCCCTCAACAAATAAAAAGAAAGTTTTGAACCATGCTTTCTTTTTCTTCTTGTAAGAGTACATTTTTTGCTTGTACCCTGCTGTGATAGGTTTTGTGGAGCTTACTGAAATGCGTCACTATGCTGCCTCTTGAGTGTAAAAACACCCTTTCCTCAATCATTGCTGATGTGTGTTGTGCAAACAGCAAAAACAAACCGATTATAAAAATGACGGAGGGGTAGGAAAGCTGGAGGAGAACAGAAAATACCTCAGATTAGTTTTTTTTCTTCAGGCATCTTCAGTGTGAAGATGGACCAAAGCATGGAGGACCATCACACATGATGACAGCCTAGCGATTGCGGCGATTCATCTGCTGATTTATGAGGTTCACCACGAACCATGAAAAAGGATGCTTGAATGGGGTAAGAGGTCCCTGTAAGAACACATCTGTATGTCATTTATCACACAAGGGCTGCTCCATTGACCTTAAATGTGCATGCCCATGAGATGGATATCAAACATGGTATGGAAAAATGGACAGCTGTGGAAGCTGCTCAAAGCACAATATTGGATGGTCTGTCTTTTTTGCTGTTGGTGTATTTTTGGAAAATGACATGGGAATTGCTTACCCGTAAACAACAAAATGGTACTTTTGTATTTGCTTCAAATGTGGGTATTTGCTTCAAATGTGGGGCTACTTATTTTTTTTAGGTATGAATGGATTTGGTTTAAACCACCAACGGGTTCATCTGTCATCAAACAATGCTGAAAATAGCTCAGACATGAGTCATTATGGGCTATTTCAATGTTGTTAATGTTGCTGTCATTGTAAAGGTTCGGAAACCCTGAGAGGGGTAGAGTGCTAACAGAGAATTTATTGAAAATCACGCAAAGACCATAAACCGCACACACACACCCACAATAAAAAAACAAAACATGTGGCAATCACATCAACCCCAAAATAACTCCATGAAGTGAATGCTGCTTGTTCCCCAACAACATGAAAGATAGCGAGGCTAACAGGAGTGACGGACTTGAGGGATATAATTCATCTTTTAAAGGTTCAAGGGACACACAGCGTCCAGATGACCGAAATTTCCTTGAGACAATCTGTTAATGTTTTTTTTTTTTCCTCCTGAAAATTATTCTAACAGTCATTTTTCATAATACTATTTTTTTTTGTACTCTGAATGCCACATTTTTATCGTTCTCTTTGTTTTGACATTGTCTACAAAACCGGAGCTAATTTTCCTCTATAGCAGGGGTAGGGAACCTATGGCTCTAGAGCCAGATGTGGCTCTTTTGATGACTGCACCTGGCTCTTAGATAAATATTAGCTGACATTGCTTAACACAGTAAGTAATGAATAATTACGCTGGTAATCACAGTGTCAAAAATAACGTTCAAAATATAAAACATTCTCATGCATCCGGTTTCTACCGCACCTGTTCAAGAAGTCGCAATAATGGTAAGAAGTATTTTATTTATTGTTGGTTATCTTCAGAATAACGGTTATTAAAAAGAATAAGAGACTTATTACACTCTAAAATCATCATCAGTCAATCAATGTTTATTTATATAGCCCTAAATCACCAGTGTCTCAAAGGGCTGCACAAACTACAACGACATCCTCAGTAGAGCCCACATAAGAGCAAGGAAAAACTCACCCCAGTGGTCTAACATGATACGGTGAAAGTTCAATCCATAGCGGATCCAACACAACCGTGAGAGTCCAGTCCAAAGCGAATCCAAAACAGTAGCGAGAGTCCCGTCCATAGTGGAACCAGCAGGAAACCATCCCAAGCGGAGGCGGATAGGCAGCGCAGAGATGTCCCCAACCGATACACAGGTGAGCGGTCCTACCTGGGCCCCGACTCTGGACGAGTGGTCCATCCTGGGTCCCGACTCTGGACAGCCAGTACTTCATCCATGGCCACCGGACAAGACCCCCTCCACAAGGGAGCGGGGGACAGAGGAGAAAAAGAAAAGAAACGGCAGATCAACTGGTCTAAAAAGGGGGTCTATTTAAAGGCTAGAGTATACAAATGAGTATTAAGGTGAGACTTAAATGCTTCTACTGAGGTGGCATCTCAAACTGTTACCGGGAGGGCATTACAGAGTACTGGAAATAAGGAAAAATGTTGGTCTTGCCTAAAAATGCATGCATTTAGTTGTATTCAGTCTTAAAAAAAATATTATATGGCTCGCACAGAAATACTTTTTAAAATATTTGGCTTGTATGGCTCTCTCAGCCAAAAAGGTTCCCGACCCCTGCTCTATTGACTCTGTGGATAAAATAATATAAAAATGGTATTTTAATCACCTTGGTCTATGATTATTTTAAAACTGATATGGTTTACATGATGGGTGAGTAATACAAACAGAATAATTGCCATTTCCGACTTTTTTTTCCCCCTTGTTTTTGATTTTCTGCTCTGCTCTTCTTTAATCTGTTTTCATAAGGTTCTGACTCAGTCTTTCGACCCTCAAGGGTGCTCCTGATGTTTGGCTTAAGTGTTTTTCATTTTTTTCCATCCAACCTCTGACCAAAACCTTTCTTCTTCCTAAAAAGAATCATTAAAATGGTCACTGCAAATGATACTGCTCCTGCTTGGGCCATTCCATTTTGCGCAAGTTAATTTGTCTATAGAAAGGTCCATACTTTCCTGTTTTTCTCATCATATGGATATGTATACAGGCTGAACCTGTATTTAGTTGCATTGCTTCAATCTGAAACAACGCATCTGGCTAATAACGTGATACGTCATAAAGGGGGTACTAAGACACATACTTACCAACCTTGAGACCTCCAATTTCGGGAGGTTGGGTGTGGGGGGCGTGGTCGTGGGTGGGGCGGAGGCATGGTTCGGGGGCGTGGTTAAGAGGGGTGGCGTATAATTCACCAACTCGAGTATTTCATATATATTTCATATATATATATATATATATATATATATATATATATATATATATATATATATATATAAATACTTGACTTTAAGTGAATTCTAGCTATATATATATTTATTATATTAAATATATATATTTATATATATATATATTTATATATATAAATAATATATTAATATTTTAATAAATAAAATAAATAGTTGAATTTCCGACGGCACCTATCAAATACACAGTAATAAAAACAGAGTTGTTCTACTTACTGTACTGTGTTTGCTGGGTACTAAAAAAAACAACACTTACATTTCACTATTTGAGTAACCTTTGTTCTCCCATTTGCGTATTGGCGAGCGATCTCCGAATCCGAGAACATCCTTCACAGATTTTTTGTAGACATCCGCAAATGAGAACGGTATGTTGCTTCCAGATATCAGCATAGCCATCTTTGACTCAGCATAAGATACACCATTGGGTCTCCATTTTGCAAGGTGGGCCATAATACTGGGTTGTGAACGATGCTGCGCTGCGGACGCTTTGTGCTTCGCTGACTGACCGTTCATGGCTGAGTATATCCATTCACTGAGTTCAATGGAGAAGTCTGTTCTACAAAATTTACAGGCAACATACCCATTCCCCTTCGAACTCTCCTGGATAAACTGAAATTCTTGTTTCCAATCGTTTTGGAACTTGCAAGCGTATTTCTTCATTTTTCTCGTCGACGGTGTAATATATTGGGTTGGAGTCAATAACCAGGCGACGTGATGAAGTTGCGTCTCTTTACTGTGGGCTTCAGAACAGACATTCTATTTTATGTACAGTAGATGGCAGTATTGTCCTGTTTAAGAGGGTTACAACATTGAATCATGGAGTGGGCGTGGCCTACAGCTCCGTCTGAATTTCGGGAGATTTTCGGGAGAAAAATTGTCCCGGGAGGTTTTCGGTAGAGGCGCTGAATTTCAGGAGTCTCCTGGAAAATCCGTGAGGGTTGGCAAGTATGCTTACACAATAGGAAATTGCCTTGGTGTGGCTATCCCTGCCTGTCAGTATGTCACTATTATAATGTTTGCATAAACATTATTACACCAGGAATGTGTAATGTATGTAAGTATATCATGTTTTATTGCTAATCGGTCTATAAATACAGAAACATCATAGGGAGATGCCCTTTAGTACTCTGAGTCACCTTTACTGGTGGTGGAGTACAATAATACACTGTAAAAATATTTGTCCTTATTACCTACCCCCTGGGCTATGTTTACTTAATTAGATTAAGCTCTGCAGCCACCTCGCTAAAGGCTTGCATGTTAATAATGCATGAATAAATACGCTAACCACTGGAATTCTCCTTTCCCTTGTCCCCTGTCCTGATTTGGGGGCATAGTACTCCACCTGTTGGTTTATCATAAATATGAAAGCTGCAAAAGCTATTTCATGAAGGAGTTTTGTTTTAAATTGACATGTGTTTGTTGTTCAAGAGTGGGAAATTTAGGGATTTCTTTTTAAATACCCTTCTCAGTGCATACATTTGATCATTCCCTCCTTTTGGTTGCCTCTTGTCAAACAAAAGTTACAACTTGACTCTGCCACCCTGATGTAACATATTTAAAATAGAGCAGCTGATGCAACATTGTACCTGCCGCCCGGCACTTGTTAGACGAGCATTGCAGAAAAAAATACTGCATGTCACTATTTCTTTCTAACCTCTACAATGGCCTGATGCAGCACTCCAACACCATGTTCAAATCAAAAGCAGAACAATTTGTCTTGAGTTATGTGATGAAGTATTTCATTTTTCTAATGAATCATTGGCCATCATCTGATTTTCCTCCTTTCTTCCATCCATCCATCCATTTTCTACCGCTTATTCCCTTCGGGGTCGTGAGTGGCGCTGGAGCCTAGCTCAGCTTCAATCGGGCGGAACTCTGGGTACACCCTGGACAAGTCGCCACCTTATCGCAGATCCTCCTTTTTTGTTGTTGTCAAAACATACGGTAAATTAGCATGGCTCATAGATCATGATAGTTTGTTTTGCATTGTCTTTGGTAGCTTATTGGTAGGGATGGGTACCGATACGGTAAATGGGTTATAATTGTATAGCGCTTTTCTACCTTCGAGGCACTCAAAGCGCTTTGACACTATTTCCACATTCACCCATTCACACGCACCTTCACACACTGATGACGGGAGACTGAAGTGTCTTGCTCAAGGACACAATGGACGTGATTTGGTTGGGAGAAGCTGTGGATCGAACAAGGAACCCTCAGGTTACTGGCACGGCCACTCTCCCAACTGCGCCACGGCGTCCAACGTTACCAATTCCCAGTACTTATATGTGTGTTCATACAATTTTTTTAGTTGAATATTTACTTAAATATATAATTGTTCTTTCCAGTTCCTATATCTTGATTACTTACACTTCTGAGTGCCAATTGCATGCATAATATAGTACACTTTGCCTCCAGTTGCAATTACAAGATGTTAGATGACGGTGTTGTATAGACTATGGCCAGAAAGCCAGAAAGTAGTTGTAAGTTGACCCCCACAAAGTGTTCATGCTGTAGATATCGTATTTATTACACACCGACTGTTTCATTGTAACATACAGCTTAGTTGTAGTTTTGATTACTTTTGAAGGTGTTTGCTATGTAAAATTACTTCAGTAGCCTATGTTTGGCATTTCCAATGTAAATTAGCC
Organism: Nerophis ophidion; assembly: GCF_033978795.1. Classification (NCBI taxonomy): domain Eukaryota; kingdom Metazoa; phylum Chordata; class Actinopteri; order Syngnathiformes; family Syngnathidae; genus Nerophis; species Nerophis ophidion. The sequence goes on from NC_084613.1 coordinate 59,570,159, forward strand.
ATGACCTACCAGATTTTCAAAAGTGAAGCTTTATTGTACTGCATGGAAAATTGCAAAATGACCTTGAGGCAGTTTGGCTGAGTCTGCTCTGAATGCTTAACTGCTTGTTTTCTTGATATAACTATGATTTTCCCGCTAAGTGCTTGAGCCTTTGCCAAGTCTCCAACCGGACATGACGGCATGTACAAAAAAAGGATTTACTGATCTGACACTACCAACCAAATTGTGTGTCATCTTCATGAGGGACAATAATTCTGGGTTTGTCAAGGAGAAAAAAAAAAAAAAAAAAAATTCGGAAGCAGTTCGTTATATTGTTTTGGTAGAATTGTAGGTTTTAGTCTCAGGCTTACTGATCTTGAATTTCAAGCACTATAGCTTTGTACTCGATGAATGCAGCAGTGTTCTTCTACAAGCCAATCTCAAACCAATAATGCCTCCCCCTCACTCCACTCCTTTGGCAGTCTTGGCAGTATGTTTGAAACAAACAACAGAACAATAGCTTCTACACAAACCAATGGTTCAATGGTTTTTTGAATAATTATTATGCAGACTCCAGGTATTACTTAATTAATTTTACATTGACTTACAGCTGTAGCACCTACATAAACCTAGGATTGCTCAGGGAAAACAAAACCGCATTATACTGTTGTCACATAGCTTTGATTAGTGGGTTGCTTTTTAGCAATGATAAACATATGGTCGCATTGATCTCGTGCATCTGGATTATTTATTTTATGAAAGGAAGTTTTGTGTTTTACTTGAATAGTAAAAACAAATGTCCTGCAATCCGAATTCCAATTTCACAAAGCAGACTATGCTGAAGATGAGTCACAGTGAGTGGGAGTTATTCTGGCAAAACATTTCATACCAGTGAATGTATCCACTCTAATGCTTTGCATAATGTCATTGAATATTATCCGTGTAATGTTAATTGTCATTGTTAGATGCGGACTTTCCTTTCTTTGCATTGGGATCATTTTGTTCCTTTACAGGATAACTGTGAAAACATTGTTTTTTTTTCTTATTTTGTGTTGGATCTCATCAAATATTATTTCATGAATTAGATTCCTGCAGCTTATCCAGTACAGGGTCAACCCCAGGGGTCAAACCCTGCTCACCTCAACTACCCAGTGCTCCAAGATTTAAGCTCCTGCACTCATTGGTTACCCACCAAGGCTGGCTCCCAGGTTTCCCAAAGCCCACCCTCCTGTGGTCACAGAACAGCTGCTCACACCAGCTCAAATCGACATCTGGAATCTGCATCCTGGAAAGGGGGTAGGGGTTCAGCAGGGCGAGCAAAGCTCCTTCCACTGAGGTTTCTCCCTGCTTCTTCACCTTCTGTTGGCTCCGGCTTCACTTCCTGCTCCAGTGTCACAATGTACAGGGCACCCTCCAGAGAAGTACAGCTTGGCGTGGATGGGAAACTGGTACCAAAAGGCGCTGAGGGAGCTGGTGATGAATGAACCATCTTGTCCGGTAGTTGGTCAGCCGACGTTACTAGCTCCACAAGCTCAGCCGAGCCCGCCTTGCAGCCCGTTCTAGCCGAGATCACCAAGCCGAGCTTACTCTCGCTTCAAAGCCTGATTAAGCCAAACTCCCTCGAGCGTCAATGCTCGTTCAAGCTAAGATCGCTCCAGCTAAGCTCTAACCTCCTGCATGGCCTCAGCCACCTGTCCTGCATCCAGCCAAGTTGCTATATCCTGCACGGCCTCCGCCGCCTGTCCTGCCTCTAGCCAAGCTTCCACCTCCTGCATGGCCTCTGAAGCCAGTCCTACGTCCACCACTCTTTAGACGCCACCAGCTACTCCACTGGGCCTGCAGACGCTGCCATCCTCGTCTCCAGTGAGTCTGCCGCCACCGCCACCATCATCATCTGCAGTTGGTCTGAAAACGCCGCCACCATCCTTGTCTCCAGTGGGTCTGTGGCTACCGTCACCATCCTCGTCTCCAGTCGATCTGACAGTCTCCCACACGCATAATCCTTGTTGGCCAAGAGTGTGGCCTTTCCATGGACGCTCTCTACTCATTAGCAGCAATGCCCAGACCCAGGCGTGGACCTTTACGACTTCTGGAGCGCCGTCCTCGCTCAGGTCAACCTCATCAGCCACGAATGTGGCCTTTACATGGACGCCCTCCACACACATACACACACAGCAGTGTAGAATTGGAATCATACAATGAATCAAATAGATTAATAAATGAAAATTTACTTAACTTTGCAATTATTGATACATCGCAATGCCTGTGTGTTTATTTTCTTAATTTTTTGCTTTCAAAAAGACAGCGAGAGGGTTCACTCTGTGCATTGCTCCAAGTCAATGCCAAATAAGACTGATATGTATCCTTGTATTTGTCTAATATGGCAATGTTCAAATCAGATTTGAATATATTAAATTTGAGTGTGTTTATTCAATTGCAGAATTAAATAAACTGAGTCAATCCTCATCAGTCATCTACAATCTTTTTTTAACATTTGTTTATTAAAAATGTTTTGACCAAACAGTTAACAGAATATAATGCAATATAAATTAAATGTTCTTTTTCCCCCTCCAGGCCCCCCCAAAAAATACAAAATAAAAAAATAAGTAAATGGAAATATTGATATAAAGCCACAGACAACTGCAATTCTGAATGGCCTCAACATGGTGCAGCAATACACTAAAACAAACAAAAGGCTCATCAATCAACCACAATTTAACCATGTCTCAATCGGGACCAATCTGGAGATAAGTCTTTTTTACATATTTCAGGAAACCACCCCGTACTTCCCAAAACTTCACAGAACAGCAATTTAATGCCAGCCTAATCTTTTCCAGTTTGAGGAAAAAAAGAACATCTTTAATCCAGCGGGTGAGGCAAGGAAGCGCTATTGCCTTCCAATTCAACACGATGAGTCTTCGAGCCAATAAAGTGGTTATTTCTACAAGATTATTTTGGGATTCGCTAAGAAAAAATGACTGAGAGGCGACCCCGAATGTTCCGCTTAGAGTATTTGGATCAATCTTGTCGATAACTACCAAAGACAAAGTAGCTGCGCAGGGATGAACAAAGCCCCAAAATATAGATTAAATTAGCTATAAATTGTTGACACAGATCACATAATACCAATATTCATACTGTACATTTTAGCCAGCCAGACCTTGTTATAAAAGGTACAACGTATTAGCTTGCATTGGTTGAGGCTGTGTCCAACAGAAGTAGAAGTCTTATGAACTCCACTATGTCTGACCAGCTCTCTTCGGATAGGGTCACTCCTAAGGCACTCTCCCAAATTGACTTAATTTGAATTCAGAGACTCAGGGCGTAAACGAAGAATTTTGTTCTAAATATGTGTAATTGATCTTTTTAAAGTTAGGAGCGGTGTCAGAAACTTATCTTAAACTGTGTCAGTTGGTACATTTTGAAACCTCGGGACAGTATTACGAGTAAAACTACGGATCTGTAGATATTTAAAAAAAAATGTTAACAAGGGAAAAGGCAAAGTGATGTCAATGTTTAAATCTTTAATGGTGTTGATCCACTGACTTGACTATCTTATGAAGGCACTGTCGACAAGAGAGGGAGGGAAAGCATGATTAGCGGTGATGGGTGCAAGACTAAAAATAGTCTGCAAGCCAAAATAGCGCCTAAACTGAACCCACATAATTAATGAGGTTTTTGTGATTGGATTTTTCTGAAAAGTGCATCTTGATGAGTGAATAATGAGTGAATAAGAAAGTGAGTCTAAGAGATACTGGTTTGGTTGAGTTTGCCTCCATTACCAGCCAAAATGGAGGAGCATCAAATCCTTTATATAGCACCCATAATTTAAGAATTTTTGGTGGCCCGGTAGTAAATCCTAAAGTTTGGTAGTGCTAATGCTCCCGACAATTTAGGTGTCTGCAAATATCAATCACGTAACCTGTGAGTCTATTCATTCCAAATGAAGTCTGAAATCTAACTCACGGAAGAAGGACTGAGGGAGACAAAGTGGTATACACTGGAACAGATAGGAAAGTAGGAAGTACACTGTAGATAAGTTAACTAAGGACTAGCGATCAAAATCTCCCTGAATTCAGTGGAACAGAGTCGGCTCTATAAAGTTCTGCAAGCGTTTGTGTGACCTGGACACCTAAGTATGTGAAGCTGTGTAAGGCCATTTTTTTAAAGGGAAAATTGTGCAGATTATATATCTTAGCAGCAGAATTTATAGGAAATATTTCACTTTTCACCCAAGTTCAATTCGTAAAAAAAGCTTGGAGTGTACTTAAGGCAGCAGGGACCAGGCAGAGATGTTCGAGACATATAGAACGTCATTTGCATAGAGAGAGACTTTCTCCTGCAAATTGTGCCCATAATAAGCAGGTTTGTACAAAGCGCTATTGACTGAGGCTCAATGGCAAAAGCAAAAAGCAATGGGCCCATGGGGCTGCCCTGCCGGGTGCAACGGTAATGGCGAAATTATTCCGATTTAACACTATCCTCACTGAGGCCTCTGGAGATGAATAAATGAACTTAATCAATGAAATAAAACTGTTAACAAAACCAAATCTCTCAAGTTCATACAAAAAGGAATTCCACTCCACTCAAACATATGCCTTTTTAGCATCCAAAGATGTCACTGCCTCTTCAGTGTCAAGAGCAGGTACATCATACAATATATTTAAAAGACGTTGAAGATTAGAAAAAGAGTGCCTATTCCAAATTAATCCAGTTTGATCTACAATAATGATAGAAGGGAGAATAATATTCAGATGTAAAGCCAGCAGTTTCGGTAAGAATTTAAAGTCCACATTTTACAGGTTAATAGTATGATACATAGGGTACATCAAAGAGTCCTTGCCGTTTTTCAAGAGGAGAGAAATTGAAGCTTGATTGAGCATTTGCGGAAAGCGGCCAGATTTTAACGATTAATTGTAAATGTCTAATAATGATAGGCAGGAAAGCTGATGCCAACATTTTTTTTAAAATTTGGGTGAACAACCTACTAGTCTCGAGGATTTTCATTTTTGTAGCGATAGTGCTTCAAGATTGAATTCTGCTGCAATAATTGGTCTCTCTAAGTCTACTGCAGCAGACCGATCAACCGTGGAGATGTCCAGATTGGCAAAGGAGTGGAACAATGAGAAGATGAGTAGAGCTTTATCGCCATGTTAATAAAACCTAGATCTTGAACAGAGTATTTGTTCAGTAGCACGATCTGTCGCAAGAACATCCAGTTCTACCTTTGCAGAGAACCTTTTCTTGTAAGTGTCTGGGTTTTGAGAGGTAGAGTACAAGTTAACTAAAAGATATATGCATTGTGTCAAACTAATGAATTTATTCATCATGAGTTTTTTAACATAACTTGCATGGGATATTATCTACCATCTAATGTATGTCTTCAGCAGCTCCCAGAGTACAGAAGCCAACATCCTAGGAGTCTTGTTCAAGAGCAAAAAAACACTCTATTTGACGCAAAACAAAATCCACAATGTCCTTATTTATAAGTAATCGTATATTTAGACGCCATGGTGCATGTGTGGTTGTTAGGTTTTTAATAGAATAATTCACCGAAATTGTAGCAAGGTCAGGGATAGCAATTGCATCATATTTGCATGTAGATATTGATGAAAGTAACCAATGTGGGTGAAAGTCTGATGAACATTAGAGATGAAAGAATATTACCCTCTGGAGGGATTAAAAAAACACCAGGTATCTGAAACAGATAATTCTTCCATAAAAAAAATTGATTACCTAAGCAGACCTTGACGATGGGCAAGTTTTGGGTGATTAGCAATCCAGCTTTGGGTCGAGCCAACAGTTAAAGTCCTCTCATAGTACTAAATAGTGCATTTACAAGTCAGGGAGATTCAGAAAAACACATTTGAAAAAGGTTTCATCGTCATGGTTGGGAGCATAAACATTTACGAGGGCTACTGCAGTGTTGGAGATCTGGCCCGTGACAATGACATACAGTACCTCCCATTGGGATCAACAATACTATACGAGAGTACGAAAGGAACTGATTTATGTACAAACACCAACATCAGGGAAGTTGGCACGTTGTGTAAATGGTAAATAATAACAGAATACAATGATTTGCAAATTATTTTCAACCTATATTCAAATAGACCGCAAAGACAAGATCCTTAATGTTCAAACTGGAAATATTTGTTATTTTTTGCAAATATTTGCTCATTTGGAATTTCATACCTGCAATATGTTTCAAAAAAGCTGGACCAAGTGGCAAAGTTGAAGAATGCTCATCAAACACTTTTTAGGAATGTCCCACAAGTGAACAGGCTAATTGGGAACAGGTGGGTGCCAGGATTGGGTATAAAAGCAGCTTCCATGAAATGGTCAGTCATTCACAAATAAGGATGGGGCGAGGGTCACCACAAATGCATGAGCAAATTATCGTGCAGTTTAAGAACGACATTTCTCAACGAGCTATTGCAAGGAATTTACGGATTTCAACATCCATGGTAAATCATCAAAAGTTTCATCGAATCTGGAGAAATCACTGCACGTATGCGATGATATTACTGTCCTTCGATTCCTCAGGCGGTACTGCATCAAAAAGGGACATCAGTGTGTAAGGGATATCACCACATTGGCTCAGGAACACTTCAGAAAACCACTGTCAGTAACTACAGATTTTCGCTACATCTGTAAGTGCAAGTTAAAACTCTACCACGCAAAGCAAACAAACAACAAACAACACCCAGAAATGCCGCCGGCTTCGCTGGGCCAGAGCTCATTTAAGATGAACCGATACAAAGTGTAAAAGTATTCTCTTGTCTGACAAGTCCACATTTCAAATTGTTTTTGGAAACTGTGGACGTTGTGTCCTCCGGACCAAAAAGGAAAAGAACCATCCGGATTGTTATAGGCGCAAAGTTCAAAAGCCAAAATCTGCGATGTAATGGGGGTGTATCAGTGCCCAAGGCATGGGTAACTTACACATTTGTGAAGGCACCATTAATGCTAAAAGGTACATACAGGATTTGGAGCAATATATGTTGCCATCCAAGCAACGTTATCATGGCAGCCTGCTTATTTCAGCAAGACAATGCCAAGCCACGTGTGGCTTCCTAGTAAAATAGTATGAGTACTAGAATGGCCTGCTTGTAGTCCAGACCTGTCTCTCATTGAAAATGTGTGGCATATTATGAAGCTTAAAATATGACAATAGGGACCCCAGACTGTTGAACAACTTAAGCTGTACATCAAACAAGAATTGGAGATAATTCCACTCGAAACGCTTCAATAACGGGTCTCCTCAGTTCACAAACATTTACTGAGTGTTGTCAAAAGGAAAGACCATGTAACTAACACAGTGGTAAAAATGCCCCTGTGCCAACTTTTTTGGCAATGTGTTGCTGCCATTAAATTCTAAGTTAATGATTATTTGAAATAAAAAAATTAAGTTTTTCAGTTGGAATATTAAATATTGAATATTAGTGAATATCAGGGACGGCGTGGCGCAGTGGGGAGAGTTGCTGTGCGCGACCCGAAGGTCCCTGGTTCAATCCCCACCTAGTACCAACCTCGTCACGTCCATTGTGTCCTGAGCAAGACACTTCACCCTTGCTCCTGATGGGTGCTGGTTAGTGCCTTGCATAGCAGCTCCCTCCATCAGTGTGTGAATGTGTGTGTGAATGGGTAAATGTGGAAGTAGTGTCAAAGCGCTTTGAGTACCTTGAAGGTAGAAAAGCCCTATACAAGTACAACCCATTTAATGTTAGTTGAAAATAATTTGGAAATCACAAATATACAACCGCCAAATTAATTAATAAGATAATGAAGACAAATATTTATTCTTCAGTTTGATAGAATACAGGAACCATACCATCTGAATAAAGTAGAACATAAAAAAAGGGGCAATAAATCCTATGCTTCTGGTATCCATAGTTCTCAAGCTCCAGAATGGCGGTGGCCAGCTACTATGTTAGCCTCCTGGAGAGAATCTTGGGAAACTCCTATTTTAACATTTTTGTCAACAAAAATCTGTGAGTTTGGCCTTTGGATTAAATGATCCGCAACGTCACCGAAAATAAATGTGCGTGTGATCGAAGACGGGCTTGTCTCCAAGCTACATGATCCCCTGAAAAAAATTGAGCAGTGACCCCTCACATCCCTCAGGGATGCCCACCACTCAGATATTATTCCACCTTGAGCGGCCCTCCAGATCATTGCATTTTTTTGACGAGGAGATCCACGGTGGCAGATAGCTTGTTGACGTTAGTGCAGAGATCGGTTAGCTCGTTAACATAACCATTAGCAGCGAGCGCTATGGGACGAGAGAATTATTTCGAATTACTCCATAACAGCCACTACTGTATCTCTCCCCTGACAACAGATTTAAGATTGTCGAGGATGTCTACTCGCATTTTGTCCATCTTCTGACTTACCCACTTACAAAGGACCGAGTCCATGATGTCTGGGTCCGTAGACGCACAGGGCTTGGAGCGACTCAATTTGTCCGATTTTCCTCGGCCAGACATCGCAAGATTCCCAGAGGCGATTTACAAAAAACAAGCTGCATACGACAGGTTAGAAAAAATATGGTAGAATTGACGGCTAATTTTGACAAAAGTACGGATAAAACAAAAAGGCCATGGCACCACCATCCTTGTCTTCAGTGGGTCTGCGGCTACCGCCACCATCCTCCTCTCCAGTGGATCTGCCAGGCTCCCACGCGCATAATCCTTGTTGGCCAAGAGTGTGGCCTTTCCATGGACGCTCTCTACTCATGTATCAGCGCCATGTATCAATTTCCAAGGCGCTGCCGCTAAGCACATCCTGCATTGTCCATGCCCAACTGGAAGTCAGTCTTTTACAATATTTGTTTCGGTGGATGGAGGCAGGGCTGCTAACTTACTCACACAGGATGCAGCGACAGAGAGCCTCGCTCGTCGTAACTCTCTACTGAAAAGCACCCTCATGCAACCCAAAATAGGAGGCACAAATCGAAAAAAAAGTTTATTGCAATTAAAATGAATACTTGCATTTGTTAATGCATGTGCCTCACAATACCAAGGTCCTTGGTTCGATCCCCTGGTCTTTCTGTGTGGAGTGCGCATGTTCTCCCCGTGACGGCGTGGGTTCCCCCTGGGTACCCCGGCTTCCTTCCACCTCCAAAGACATCACCTAGGGATAGGTTGATTGGCAACACTAAATTGGCCCTAGTGTGTGAATGTCAATCAATCAATCAATCAATGTTATTTATATGGGACGGCGTGGTGCAGTGGGAGAGTGGCTGTGCGCAACCCGAGGGTCCCTGGTTCAAATCCCACCTGGTCCGTTGTGTCCTGAGCAAGACACTTCACCCTTGCTCCTGATGGGTGCTGGTTGGCGCCTTGCATGGTAGCTCCCTCCATCAGTGTGTGAATGTGTGTGTGAATGGGTAAATATGGAAGTAGTGTCAAAGCGCTTTGAGTACCTTGAAGGTAGAAAAGCGCTATACAAGTACAACCCATTTATTTATATAGCCCTAAATCACAAGTGCCTCAAAGGGCTGCACAAACCACAGCGACATCCTCGGTAGGGCCCACATAAGGGCAAGGAAAAACTCACCCCAGTGGGATGTCGACAATGATGACTATGAGAAACCTTGGAGAGGACAGCATATGTGGGCAAACCCCCCCCCCCCAGGGGACCGAAAGCAATCGTAGTCGAGCGGATATAACATGATATTATGAAAGTCCAATCCATAGTGGATCTAACGTAACCGTGAGAATCAAGTCCAAAGTGGATCCAATATAGTGGCGAGAGTCCCATCCAAGGTGGAGCCAGCAGAAAACAATCCCAAACGGAGGCGAATGTGAGTGTGAATGTTGTCTGTCTATCTGTGTTGGCCCTGTGATTAGATGGCGACTTGTCCAGGGCATTCCCCGCCTTATGCCCAAATGCAGCTAAGACAGGCTCCAGAACCCCCCACGACTCCAAAAGGGACAAGCGGTAGAATTGGAAGGATTATAGTAGTGCAGTGCTTCTCAATTATTTTCTGTTCTGAAGCCATTCTGGTCGGCATCCCACATCAGACTCAGTCGTACACCATCACCAGCATCACCTTCTCTGGCCACGACATTCACCTCTCACCCTCAGTCCCTAATCCGGGTGTTAAAGTGGACCCTCACCTGACCTTTGAAGCTCAAATCAAACAACTGTGCAAGACCTGCTTCTACCACCTCAGGAACATTGCAAAACGCCGTTCCTCACTCACTCTCTCTGATGCTGAGAGGCTCGTCCATGCCTTTGTCTCCTCCAGGCTCGACTACTGCAACGCACTTCTTGTCGGGATCCCCAGCAAGAACATCCAGAAGCTGCAGTACATACAAAATAGTGCTGCGAGGATCCTGATGAGAGTGCGGAAACATGACCACATCACACCAATTCTCAAATCCCTTCACTGGCTTCCTGTTCCATTCAGGATTGAATTCAAAATCTCCCTACTAACTCACCAGTGCCTCCATGGAAATGCCCCCCTCTACCTCAAAGAACTGCTCACCCCCAAATCCTCCACACGACACCTCCGCTCCATACAGGTTAACCTCCTCCAACCTCCACGGACAAAGCTTCGAACAATGGGAGACCGTGCTTTCTGCTCCGCTGCTCCCAGTCTGTGGAACGCTCTCCCTGACCACCTGAGGGCACCTCAGACTGTGGATGCTTTTAAAAAAGGCTTAAAAACCCATCTTTTTAAAAAAAGCCTTTCTATAGACATGCATGCTGGTTGTAGCCTTTGGGCTGTTTCTAGTTTTATATTTTATTTATTTTTATTATTACTATTTTTTACACTGTGGCACTTTGAGGTTGTTTGCTCAACGTAATAAACGTGATAAAGTTGTTTATACGGCCCCCTTCAGTGTGACCTGTATGGCTGTTGATCAAGTATGCCTTTCATTCGCTCATGTTTGTGCGAAAGCCGCACACATTAAGTGACTGTGACGGCACGCTTTATAAATGAAGGAAGGAAGGACCGGCTTTGACGACAGGTTGTAAAAGACCCTGAAGGCAATACCTTTAGGGCACGCCCCCAATATATTTGTCCGGGCGGAAATCAGGATAAATTCGGGAGAATATATGCCCCGGGAGATTTTCACGAGGGGCACTGAAATTCGGGAGTCTCCCGGGAAAATCGGGAGGGTTAGCAAGTATGCTCCCAAGATAAAATAATTTGTTTTTTTATCCCATGTCTGACATTTCCTGAAAGTTTGACAAGAAAATGTTAAATACTGCAAAATACCACATCCTAATGAAGCTTTGATCCAAGGTGTTACTTACCTGTACTGAACAAAAATATGAACGCAAAACTTCTGTTTTTGCTCCCATTTTTCACAAGTTCAACTCAAAGATATACAACTTTCACTAAATACACAAAAGGCTTATTCCTCTAAAATATTGTCCACAAATATGTCTAAATCTGTGTTAGTGAGCACTTCTTTGCCGAGATGATCCATTCCACCTCACAGTTTTGACATATCAATATGCTGAGCCCAGTCTAGATTTTATTTTTTTTTACTCATCCTTCCCCAGCGTTTTACCTTTTCCCCCATCTTTTTTGGGGCGCCTTGTGGCGACCCATCAGCGTGCCTGTTCTGTAACCCTGTAAACTGTTTGTTTGTCTAATCTTGAACGGATTTGAGCTGAAAACAAAGTTTTGTTGTACTTGTGCAATGACAATAAAGACCTACCCAATCCCTATCATGGAGGTGCACCTGCTGGACGCGGAGGTCCTGGGCTGGTGTGATTCCACATGGTCTGCAGTTGAGAGGCCGGTTAGATGTACTGCCAAATTCTCTGAAATGGCTTAGGATACGGTTTATGGTAGTGAAATGGACATTCAAATCATGCTCTAGTGGACATTTCTTTGGTCAGCATGCCAACTGCACGCTCTCTCAAAATGTGCTGTTTGATAAAACTGCACATTTCAGAATGACCTTTTATTGTGGACAGCCTGAGGCGCACCTGTGCAATAATCATGCTGTTTAATCAGCATTTTGATAGGCCACACATGTAAAGTTGGATGGATTCTCTTGGCAAATAAGACAGGTTTGTCTTTTGTGTATATACTGTACCTAGTAAAAGTTTTAGATCTTTGAGTTCAACTCGTGAAAAATGGGAGCCAAAACAAAAATGCTTTTATATTTTTGTTCTGTGTAATTACTGTATATGTGACTATTGGCAGCATGTTGGAGTAGCAGCAAACACACACAGTGAAAAGTACTTGCACTAAGAAGTGTACTCCAGTTTACTTGCTCTTCGGTTATTTGTTATAATAAGAAATAGTCCAAAAAACAAATGTCATGACTTGTGCCGCTAGCTGGCTGCCAGCAGATACACAATCCTGTCAACTTGTTCTTTCCTTCTTGTCTCTCAGCCAATCAGCAATTAGCAATCAGCACAGTGCAGGTGCCCCTCCATACTGTTTATTCTATTCAGGACAATATAGGGCAGGGGTAGGGAACCTATGGCTCTAGAGCCAGATGTGGCTCTTTTGATGACTGCATCTGGCTCTCAGATAAATATTAGTTGACATTGCTTAACACAGTAAGTAATGAATAATTCCGCTGGCAATCACAGTGTCAAAAATAACGTTCAAAATATAATACATTCTCATGCATTTTAATCCATCCATCCGGTTTCTACCGCACCGGTTCAAGAAGTCGCATTAATGGTAAGAAGTATTTTATTTATTGTTGGTTAGCTTCAGAATAACAATGTTATAAAATAGAATAACTGACTTATTATGCTCTCAAAATGTCGGTCTTACTTAAAAATGCACGGATTTAGTTGTATTAAGTCTTTAAAAAAATATTATATGGCTCTCACGGAAATACTTTTTAAAATATTTGGCTTGTATGGCTCTCTCAGCCAAAAAGGTTCCCGACCCCTGATATAGGGGATGGTCCCAACTTATTGTGAGAGGCTGGGTGTATCCTGGAATGAGTCCTAGTCACTTAAAGGGGAATTGCACTTTTTTGTAATTTTGCTTATCGATCACAATCATTATGAGTGAAAATGAGACACTTTTTTTTCCCGCTTTCTAACGTATAAAATTCGGTCTGTTCTAGGTAGCTAGCAATGCAGCTAATGGGAGCAATCAGTTGTACCTCTAAATCACTTTAAAATGCATTCAAAAACTGTAAACAATACTTCATTTATGTTATTTAACCCATATAATAACCAAGCTGTAGCAACATTGTTGTTGTGCGCTGAGGAACTGTTTTTCCATCGTAGTAACACAACGGCGTGCTTCAGTATTAGCCATAAAAGCTAACTACAGCAAGAGATAATTTAGTTTCTACAACAAAACAAAAAGTGTTTGGGTTTGTAATGCACAACACAATGCAAATAAGACACCCATTTTTAGTGTCTAAAAAACATGAACAATCATGTTACAGTATCTGTAAAATATTAGCCCATATTTCATATTTTGTTTGTACACAGCTTAGCTAGCGCCTAGCAGCTAGCTAGACAGCGTATGTACTTTAGTTGTACTAAAACACGCGGTGTGCTGCGTGCATCATGATAGATATTAAAGTGACTGACTCGATGGACAGTTGTTCGTCTGGTCCAGCTGGTGGGGGACATTTCCTGTTGATATCGGGTAAGCAATCAATTTATGTCAAAATAGTTTGGTTCCAAATTCCACTTTTAAAACATCAAAATTGCTTTCATCACCCTCTCCCGGCTTCTGTCTGCTCCAACGTCTTACTCTTCCTTGGTGCTGGCTTCTATAAGCGGTAATTCATCCTCAGTATATATTTAGCTTCAAAAATACGAAGTTGTGATTCATCATTTGTCCAAAAATAGTCGTCTTCATTGTCTGTTCCCAAGTCTTCCATGATTAAAAAACACTTTCGTGTTCGATTCCGGAAATACGAACACAAATGCTGCCAGAAGTCAGACGTGGTGTTGTGATCCGATGGTCGGATCTTCACATATTGTTGCTTTGTCCCTTTTTTCACATCCTGTTGTTTGGACTTCCTTGTTTCCTGTTTGCTTCATCACCATGGCTACATATTATTTCCACCTGCTACTCTCGGTTCTCGCACACGTGTTTCTAGTAATCACCTCCCTTATTTAAGCTCGCCCCTTTTTGTTGTTCTGCCTGGGATCCTAGTTTGCTTTCATGCATCTGACGAAGACTCGCTTTTAATACACGCTAGCTCTCGCGCTGCGTTTTGTTTGTAATAGCTGTCATGCTAATGGTTTGTTTTCCCTTTTTTGTGCCCTTGTGCCAAGTTTAGTTCATCTGATCTTATTCCTAGTTTCCATGGTGACGCCATTTGTTTGCCTTTGCTGCTTAGCACCAGTGTTTTTGTTTCTAGCCTGTTTTGAGTTATTAATCTTTATTTCATACCTCAAGCTGTGTTTTTGCTCGACACATCCCTGGAAAAACATATCCGGCCTCGTTATGCCACATAGTCTTCACAGTAGGATTCCAGCAATAAAGAAAGGTTTTTCCGCGTCAGGCAGCCACGAGGACGGCTTCGACGAAGGCACGTGGATGGTGCTCGAGCGTTAGAGGCTGAAACTCGCCGATGCAAGCCAGATGATGACATGATGTGGGTCTCAGATCGTTACCTGGTCCCGATCGATACCTCCTGGTCCCGAAACGCTCGCACTCGTCAGCGTAGGCGTAAGCCGCTGAGAAAGGCTTCGTCTCGCGACAGTGACTCTCCCACTCCACGATTTACAGCCACCAACAGGCAGCACAAAATCCCCCTCCACAGTTGTTTGGTGATCCCATTGCACACTTAGCAAATTGTTTCACGGACTGGGCTAACTCACAGCTAGAGACTGGCCAGGATGACGTCATTTCGTCGACGCCCCCCGGTGACGTAATCCCGCCCACTGTTGATGACATCATCAACGATGAGTATTTTTTGAAGACCCTCTTTCTCAGCAACTTTCTAATGACTTTAACATTAATAATAAAATAAAATATTATCAGGACATTTTTTCCAATTGTAGGTCTGGTCAACCACATTCTTCTACATTTTTTACTATGCCCCTAAGGTCTCAAGCCTCGCCCAAGTCCACGGTTTTTTTCTCCTTTTTCAAAAGGACATTCTGGTCAATTGAGAGGGGAGGAGTCTACCCACCTCCTGACCTCCCTCCGCCCACCCTTAGAGACAAACTCACACCACAGGGAGCGCGTCTGGGATCCGCGTCTTGAGGGGGGGCTCGTGCTGGTAGCTGTGCTATGGAGGTGGCACAGCTGTGCTCAGCCAAGCCTCAACCTCCTAGTAGGCCTCCTTTACCGGTTTTTCAACCTACCAAGCCACATCCTCCATGTAAGCCACCTTTACCTGTTTTTCAACCTGTTAAACCGCTACCTCCTAGTAGGCCGCCTTTACCTGTCTTTCGTCCCGTCAAACCACAACCTCCCCCTAGACCTCCTCCACCGGTTTTTCGACCCATTAAACCACAACCTCCTCCTAGACCTCCTCCACCGGTTTTTCGACCAGCTAAGCCAGAACATCCAGCGCGTCCTCCTCCACCGGTGTTCCGCCCTGTCAAACAGCGGCCCACTAGGCCGCCTCCACCTGCACCACGGCTGGCACCTTTAGCTAGTCCTAGCCTTAGCCTGGTTTCCACACTAGCATCGGACTCAAGCCTGGTTTTCACACCAGCACCTGACTCAAGCCTGGTTCTCACACCAGCAACTGACTCTCGTCTGGTTCTCACACCAGCACCTGACCCTCGCCTGGTTCTCACACCAGCGCCTGCTCCGGGGCTGGAGCCCACACCAGCACAGCCGACGACGACTACACCTGTCTCCACATCGACAACGACTACGCCTGCCTCCACGACGGCGACGACTACGCCTGCCTCGACGACGACGACGACTACGCCTGTCTGCACGTCGACGACTGCTACACCTGTCTCCATGACGACACTGCCTTCTTTGGCTGCAGCACCTGCTTCCACGGCGACGACAGCTCCGCCCCTATCTTCCACGGCAACGACGACACCGCCTCCTGCTTCTTCAGCGACGACGACTCCGCCTCCTGTTTCTACGGCGATGACAACTCCACATCCTGCTTCCACGACGACGTCTCAGCGTTCTCGAGCTGGCCTGCTGCGCAAGCAGCAATCTGGGGCCTGTAGGCGGCCCTCTCAGAAAACTCTACGGCTGCTCAACTTTTGGCGCCACATACGCCCACCTTCTCGGCGGTCACCGATGTGGCCTTTTCGAGGTAGGCCGCCAAGACTTTTGCGGCAGCGGCGTTCCATC
Source organism: Nerophis ophidion (assembly GCF_033978795.1). Lineage (NCBI taxonomy): Eukaryota > Metazoa > Chordata > Actinopteri > Syngnathiformes > Syngnathidae > Nerophis > Nerophis ophidion. Next base: position 59,586,372 of record NC_084613.1, read on the forward strand.
CGCCGCCGCCGCCACATGACTTGTCCTCGGTGGATTCGGGGACACACGACCTGGCGACCCTCCACCATGGCCTCCCTCCGCCCTTGTGGACTTTCTTATTGTGGGGGTGGGGTTCAAGTATTTTTTGTTTTTGGGACATCTGGGATCTGTCCTTTTGGGGGGGATCCTGTTGCTTTGTTCCTTTTTTCACATCCTGTTGTTTGGACTTCCTTGTTTCCTGTTTGCTTTGTCACCATGGCTACATATTATTTCCACCTGCTACTCTCGGTTCTCGCACACCTGTTTCTAGTAATCACGTCCCTTATTTAAGCTCGCCCCTTTTCGTTGTTCTGCCTGGGATCTTAGTTTGCTTTCATGCATCTGACGAAGACTTGCCTTCTATACACGCTAGCTCTTGTGCTGCATTTTGTTTATTATAGCTCTCATGCTAATGGTTTGTTTTCCCTTTTTTGTGCCCTTGCACCAAGCTAAGTTTATCTGTTCTTATTCCTAGTTTTCATTGTAGCGCCATTTGTTTGCATTTGCTGCTTAGCACCAGTGTTTTTGTTTGTAGCCTGTTTTGAGTTATTAAATCTTTATTTCTTACCTCAAGCTGTGTTTTTGCTCGACGCATCCCTGGAAGAACATATCTGGCATCGTTATGCCACAAAGTCTTCACACGTGGGCTGTTATGGGAACTAGAAATTGATGTGCGGATAAATTAGTCCCGGAAGTTATTACATTTATCAAAATACGGCAAGTATTGAACATATTACATATTGTGATGCATGTGTGTGTTACTATATTATGTATACAGTGTGTTAAATGTTGATGTGGGGTTATGAAGTTGTTTTAGAGGGCTTTGAAGGATACCACGGAGACTCCTATTAGTTGCATCTGTCAAGCGTCTATCATCTTTAAAATCATACAGAAAAGACATGTATCTTCTTGTCTATCATAATGATTGAGAACGATAGGCAAAATTCCCCAAAAAGTATAGTGCCCCTGTAACACTTGAGCTTTGTTCCCACTCTAGCAACTCTAAGATGTTGCTCAGATCAAATCCCCATTTGAAAGTGATCAGACCGGATTTGTTCCATCAACACACCAGCACTGATAACATCATCTTATGATGTCAGCAAACCCAGTTTGAGAGAACAGAACGTCTCAACTGAAGACATGAGATTCCTCCTTAATTGCATTTCAAACCACCTCAGCGTGGATTCCATGTAATTAAAGGGGGTGTATCATGATTTTATCCCCCATTTAATGGTTCCTTGTGGTCTAGATAATATTTACTGGATATTTTTTGGCCTAAATGTTTTTCCCGCAGTCACTTTTATAACCCATTTTTTTTAAATCTGTCTGCAAAATGTTCGATTCTGGAAGTGTTCCCAGATTGCAAATGAAACCACACCTACCCCTCTCTAAAGGTATCATAATTTATCTCTTGAAAATGCACACTGTTTTAAAAACAAACCCCTCAGGGTCATCACTGCTTCTTTTTTCCAGACACTTTTGAAAATAAAACTTTATAAACATTAAATAGATTCACTCGGTCACAACATTAGGCACACCTGCACACTTTCAGATTGAGTCCAACAGCTGTTTTAGCAGCATTTATTCCACTGGAAGCTCAATGTCAGTGTTATAATGCGTACACCAAATTCAGATGCAAATATTTTATTCCAGTGTTTTTCAACCTTTTTTGAGCCAAGGCACATTTTTTTCATTGAAATATTCCGGACGCACACCACCAGCAGAAATCATAAAAAAATGAAACTCAGTTGACTGTAAAAAATCGTTGTCGCAATTGTTGTATATAACTTTAAACCATAACCAAGCATGCATCACTTTAGCTCTTGTCTCAAACTAGGTGTACTGTCACCACCTGTCACATCACACCCCGACTTATTTGGACTTTTTTTGCTGTTTTCCTGTGTGTAGTGTTTTAGTTCTTGTCTTGCACTTCTATTTTGGTGACTTCTGTTTCGTTGGTATTTTTTTGTAGTAGTTTTTAAGGTCTTCCTTGAGCGCTATTCCCCACATCTACTTGATTTTAGCAATCAAGAATATTCAAGATGTTACTATCCTTCTTTGTGGGGACATTGTTGATTTTCATGTCATGTTCGGATGTACTTTGTGGACGCCATCTTTGCTCAACACGCTGTAAGTCTTTGCTGTCATCCAGCATTCTGTTTTTGTTTACTTTGTAGCCAGTTGAGTTTTAGTTTTGTCGCCTAAGCTTCAATACCTTTTCTTAGAGGCACTGACCGTTTGTTTATTTTTGGTTTTAGCATTAGATAGCTTTTTACCTGCAACCTGCCTCCCACTGTCATCTGCATATTGGGATTACGACAAACCATGTTCTGACATCTACAAAGCAATTATCTACCCGCTGCCACCTACTGATATTGACGTTTTTTCTTGAGCCCTGGTGTGGGATCTGAGCTCAGGATGTTGTAGTGGCTTGTGCAGCCCTTTGAGACACTCGTGATCTAGGGCTATATAAGTAAACATTGATTGATTGATTAAATAGTATACATTGTTACTCTGCCGAGCTCTAGACAGCACACATTCTCAACAACAACACATTATTTGCAAAAAATATTTTTACCCAAAATAGGTGAAATTACATAGTCTCCCACGGCACACCAGACTGGATCTCATGGCACACTAGTGTGCTGCGGCACAGTGGTTGAAAAACACTGCTTTATTCTACCTTCGTTGTGTTTCCTCAGAGTTTGAAGCATCTGACTGTGAGCTTTAATTCATGTCTAAAATAAATATGTCCACCTGCAAGCTCATACTAACATGCATTAAACTTATGATTTGACACTTTGGCATTGTTTAACATGAATAACATCATTTATAAGTCAGATATTCACCATAGGTCCCCATTAAGGTTTTTAAATGTGTTTTGAAAAGCTGGTTTTCACCAAAATGAATGCAATATTTAGTATTTCAGTGCACTTAAACATAACAAGTGTGTGTCTCTGTCTGTATGTGTGTTGTCAGTGGTGGCATGGGGATTAGGGTATGTTGGGAGGCCCTTTAGGGGTATTTTGCATTGGGTCCCCGTGGCTGTGGTCACAGGCAACCATGGGCATTTAAGTTTTTACTGGCTTGCATGGCAACACATTTCCACCTTAAAGTCTCATTCTCTTTCCACTTCTACATTTCACATTTGGGCACCTTGAAGGGATCGAATATGTCCGGATATCGATCCCCCCTCTATGGCCGTCTGATTTTATTGTAGTCATCCTATGATTCTTAAGACATTCCATTTAGTCTCATACCTCCTCGGTCCCCAAAATATGCTCCTTGTCAACCATGGCTCTAAAATTATATACTTAAAATAAACGGTAACTAGGCTGTTAAAGGGGAGATGCACTTTTTTTGGAATTTTGCCTATCATTCACAATCCTTATGTAAGACAAGAACATATATGTTTTTCTTTTTTGAGCACTTTAACTGGTAAATACGCGTTAACAAAAGTCCCAATACAATCGAGCCAATTGGAGTCGCTCGATTCTGCCTATGATACGCCTACAAAAATATTCAACCACCTTCATCAAGGTTCTATTAGTTAGTATACTATATATATATATATATATATATATATATATATATATATATATATCTATATATAATGTGGTAACAGGCATATTCATAATAAGATTTACTATTTACGCAATTATGAGCTACGCATTAATTTCACAGACACGATACAACACTCACGTTTCCCTTCAGTGATAACTACTACTAATCATGGCACACTTTGTGAGGGCCAACAAACATAATAAAACATCATTTACTGTACAATATCTGTTCTCACTGGGATGCTGACTGATAGGATGTTGATATATTCCCGTTTAGATGAAGAATGACTCATAATTCTTGAGAAAAAATGGAGAGTGAAATCAAGCGTTTAATCGGGTCTTTTTTCGCCATTTTCAGGCCTACGTTTGCTATCAAAATGTACCAAATTGTCATTTTATGGCCAGAAAGGTCTACTATAAAGGTGAGACGGATGATTTATGATCCATAATTTATTTTCACAAATGCAGCTGAGATCGGCTCCAGCACCCCTGCGACCTGGAAAAGGACAAGCGGTAGTAAATGGATGGATGGATAGAAGCTCTGAGACAAAAAAGCAGCTCATTATTTCATTATAGCAGCATAGGGAAGTTATCGCTCTTGATCAATGTGCCGCTATAATTAGGTCCCTGACGTTGGAGCATATAACAACGATATCGCTTCTAGTATTGTATGTCTGGGTCGGGGTCCTACTTTGGGAAAAATGTAGGATATATATACGTATATATACACTATATTGTCAAAAGTATTTGGCCACCCATCCAAATTATGAGTATCAGGTGTTCTAATCACTTGGCAGGGTGTATAAAATCAAGCACTTAGGCATAGAGACTGTTTCTACAAACATTTGTGAAAGAATGGGCCTCTCTCAGTGATTTCCAGCATGGAACTGTCATAGGATGACACCTGTGCAACAAATCCAGTCGTGAAACTTCCTCAGTCCTAAAAATTCCAAAGTCAACTTTATTATAAGTGAAAAGGGAAGAGTTTGGGAACAACAGCAAGCCAGCCACCAAGTGGTAGGCCACGTAAACTGACAGAGGTCAGCGGCTGCTGAAGCGCATAGTGCAAAGACTTTCTGCACAGTCAGATGCTACAGTGCTCCAAACTTCATGTGGCCTTCCAATTAGCCCACGTAGAGTACGCAGAGGGCTTCATGGAATTGGTTTCCATGGCCGAGCAGCTTCTTCTAAACCATACATCACGAAGTCCAAGGCAAAGCGTTGGATGCAGTGGTCTAAAGCAAGTCACCACTGGACTCGGTGGAGACACGTTCTCTGGAGTGATGAATCACACTTTTCCATCTGTAAATCTCATGGACCAGTTTGGGTTTGGAGTTTGCCAGGAGAACGCTAGATTTTGGACTGCATTGAGGCGAGTGTGAAATTTGGTGGAGGAGGAATTAATGTGTGGGGTTGTTTTTCAGGAGTTGGGCTTGGCCCCTAAGTTTCAGTGAAAGGAACTTTGAACGCTCCAGGATAACAAAAAATTTTGGACGATTCTATGAGATGGCACTTCAAGTTCATAAGTGAGTAAAGGCAGGGGGCCAAATATTTTTGGCAATAAAGTGTATATAGTGGTCTATATAAAACATTGAAGGAGGGTTAAGCAGTTGTTTTGAAGGCTACAATGGCCAAAAAAATATAAAAATAAATAAAGGCACGTGTGTTCCTGTCTCTCATATTGATTGTGAATGATGAACACTAAATTGGCCCTAGTGTGTGAATGTGGGTGTGAATGTTGTCTGTCTTCCATGTTGGCCCTGTGTGTGATGAGGTGGTGACTTATCCAGGGTGTACACCGCCTTCCGCTCGAATGCAACTGAGATGGGCTCCAGCGAACCCCCGCGATCTCGAAAGGGACAAGCGGTAAAAAATGGATGGATGGATGGATGATGTGAACATTTCCAAAAAAGTGCAGTTCTCCTTTATTGTGTTTTTTTTCTTTCTTTCTTTCTTTTTTTTTTTTGTGTCCTGTCCAGCTTCTCAGCCAAATCATATAGTTGATGTAGATGCCCATATCGGCTGTTCAGATTTACTTTACAAAAGAAAAGTGCAGGATACTTCTCTTGTTGCCTTATTTGAATTTGATGCCCTTTGAGACACTAGTGATTTAGGGCTATATAAGTATATAAGTATATAAGTAAACATTGATTGATTGATTGATTGACTTTATTAAATGTATTTATATTATCATTTGGTGCAGCCGGGCCAAAGCAGGAGGGGATAGAAAGAGAAAAAAAGGAAGACAGATAGGGAAATTGTGGGGATAAGAGGAGGATTAGGCAGAGAGACAAAAACAACAACAGCAAACACAACAATAACAACAAAAACAACAACAACAATAGAACAACACCAGCACATACGATATGTACAAACATGATCGTAAAAGTGATAGCAAAGAAATAGTTAGTGAAATAAATAATGATATAAAAATGACAATGAGCACTTTTACACTACAACTCTCCCGTCCAAAGGCAAAACCTAGTAACTCATGTCTAGCTGATTTTGAGAAAACAAAGGAAAACCAATCTATCGTGATGCTGTCTTACAGAGATTTACAAAGTCATCAAATGTATAGATGTTTTCTTGAGCTTTCATTTTCTTGCAGATTGAGCCATGGATTGAATCTGCTCTCATGAACGTGTGCCCTTTCTCCAGATATTTTATCACAATCTCGGGTGGGCCCCATTCGGCGTTTGCACATTGGGCAAGAGCCGTGTACAGCGTCCAGTTTTTATTTTGACCTCCCCAGTTATCTGCCCAAAAGAGTTTGCAAGGGGAAGAATCAAGAACAATACATTTAATGAAGGTGCTTGCAACGTCCTGGGCCAATCTTCCAAATATCCCCTCGTGCCATAACATCACATAATCAGGTTGACCGTCGGCCCCCATTTGTGCAAATGTCTCATTAAAGACAATGAGGCAACTGACAAAGAAGCTCCGATTGGTCCATTTAGATACTAGGTTTTTCTGTTGTATCTATAATAATAATAATAATAATAATAATGGATTAGATTTATATCGCGCTTTTCTATTGTTATATACTCAAAGCGCTCACAGAGAAATTATGTGGTAGTTGCTAGGTCCTGCCATGCGCGTAACAGCTTACTTATGGAACAAATTACAATATCGCACGCACTAATGTAAAGCATGTCACCCAGGAACTCCAAAATTATTATCAGCTCAGTTTTGACCAACATTGTGTTACTGGGTTTTGCCTTTGGACGGGAGAACAGGAGCAATACAAATACCAATAGAAAAAGTGCTATTGATTATGAACAATACCAATAGTTTACCTCTATTATCAACAAAACAGATTTTTTTTTCTTTTTAACAAAATGAGGCTAGATATGTGCTGACGCCATCTAGTGGCTGTCTCGTCCTTGGGGCTGGGGGTGGGGGGTGGGGGGGCTAGAGAGAGAGAGAGAGAGAGAGAGAGAAAGAGATATGTCATGCATTTTTCTTTGCCCCAAATACGATGACAGCATATTGATATGCATGTCTGCTTCAGACCCTCAAACTATTTGAATTGTGCGAGGCAGTCATTTGAATAAATCAACGCTCAGTGAGGGCTGCGCCTTTATGTGTCCACTGCATGATCCACTTTGGTCTGAGTGTTATTGGGTCGGATGGGCTGGATCGTGGGGGAAGAAATACAATGTCTCATATTGACGTCAAATAAATGTGAAAATGACTTCCACTCATGTGTGAGGAGAAGCTTACATCAGCTCTGACCAGCTGCGCACTCAAATAATAAAATACACCAAAAAAGACAATTAAACTGCGTTTTAATTACCCAACTTTAATGAACGGTCAGCATCCTCTAATTTGTGCATTTGTGTGTTTTTTTTTGTTTTGTTTTTCCACCCGGAGGGGAGAGAGGCGTGCTGACAGAGACCACTTGTACACAACCGTGCCAGTAGACAGGGAGTCTTTGAGGGCTTGTGGAGCGGACCAGACCCGCATATCAATCAGCGACTGGCTGAGTCCAAGCAGCGGATATCTGAAAGGGAGCAAGAGGGTGATGGCCGTGTTTGAAGAAGGTAGGAAAAAGCAAACTATAACATAACCACAAAAAACTGCTTCTGTCTTTGTCCAGCCACGTGTGCGCACAAGAAGGCGCAAGGAGGTGCGGGGATTGCGCATATGTGCCAGACGCAGTCGAGTACGCGGCGCACCGTGGAAATATTCAGACTGCTTCTCCCCAACTGACGACTTCCATCCATCGCTCGACAATATGCACGCCGGAGTCTGGCTTTCGGTGGTGTCTGCCGTGTTTTTTTTCACCGGGCTGCAGTGGACCGCGGCGGCGGGAATGGATGCCTCCACGGTCGGCCCCGGCGGCGGCGGCGAAAACGCGGGGAAAAGAGACTTAAATCAGACGATAAACTCGCGACTGAAGAGGAAAACGCTGGCGGTGGATTTCGCTGTGCCCTCTCTGTTGCGTTATTACCTGGCGGAGTTGGTGAAGAGACCCCTCAATGGAGACTGCCAGACTTTTGGAGGCTGCTACACAGTTAGTGCAAACTTAAAGATGCACTGCATCCCCTTGCAGAAAACCTTATCTACTTTTGTCGAGCAGAGGGCTGCAGGATCCGCCGCCAGGAACGCGTCCGGCGACGGACAGCTCCCTTTCTTTTCCAAGCGGCCGCTGTCCAAAGTTCTGAAATTGGGTCTGACCAAAGCCAGCCGCAAGTCGAATCAAGTGGTGGTGGAAATAGGAGAGGATTTCGTCAGGACGGGCTGCGGGGGGCTGTCGGTGTACGAGGAGGCCCCCGTGTTGACCCTGGAAGTGGACCTCACGACTATTATGGAGTGGTGGCTCGGCGCGGACGGGGGCCGACTGAGGGTCCGGCTCATGCCGGAGAAACGGGCGCAGGTGCCCGGCGTCGAGGACCGCTACACTGCGGCCATACGCGCGGCTGACCCCCGCCTCTTTCTACAGATTTTCTCCCAGGGTGAGTCTTCTTCTCTGCCCCCCCCCCCCACCACCACCCCCAGCCGCCTGCTGCTCAATATGAATAGTTGAAGCCTCACCCCTCAAAACAGCATTGTGCACCATTAACGACATGTTGTGTTGACAATGAGTATTTTTTTTTATAGCAACACTTCATCACTCTTTGTAATTTGACAGACATGCAACAGCACCCACAGAAAAAGGATATAAAAAAAAAAGCAAGAATGCTTATCCCACCCCTAATTTACAATCAACTTAAAGGCCTACTGAAACCCACTACTACCCACCACGCAGTCTGATAGTTTATATATGAACGATGAAATATTAATATTGCAACACATTTCGTTTACTAAATTGCAATTTAAATTTTCCGGGAGTTTCGTCCTGGAAACGTCGTGTAATGATGTCGTGTACACAAGACGTGACGGGTTTTTAGGAAGTATGAGCGCTGCACACACACACACACACACACAGCTAAATGTCGTCTGCTTAAACGGCATAATTACACAGTATTTTGGACATCTGTGTTGTTAAATGTTTTGCAATTTGTTTAATTAATATTGGAGAAGTCGCAGCAGAAAGATGGAGTTGGGACGCTTTAGCCTTTAGCCACACAAACACACGGTGATTCCTTGTTTAAAATTCCTGGAGGTGAAACGTTACCATGGATCAGAGCGCGGTCAAGCGAACATGAATCAAGACTGAATGTCAACCAGCAGGTTTCGGTGAGAAAATTGTGGTTAAAAAGTTGCTTCTTACCGGAGAAAAGCTGAGATTGTGTCGTCCATAGCTGCCGTCGACTCCCCTGAGACATTGCGCGTCAAGACACCCTTCCGACTATCAGGTACTATTTAACTCACTAAAACACTGGCAACACAATAGAAAGATAAAGGATTTGCCAGAATTATCCTAGTAAATGTCTCTAAAAACATCGGAATCCGTCCCAATCACGTTTTTTTTAACTTATTTTATTAAATTTTTTTCTAGTCCGTCGCTATCAATATCCTCAAACACAAATCTTTTATCCTCGCTCAAATTAATGGGGAAATTGTCGTTTTTTTCGGTCCGAATAGCACTTTTTGTTGGAGGCTCCCATTAAAAACAATGTGAATATGTGAGGAGCCCCCACACTTACGACGTCATTGTCTGCGACTTCCGGTAGAGGCAGTGCTTTTGCCTTAGCACCGAAAGTTGCGAACTTTATCGTGGATGTTCTCTACTAAATCCTTTCAGCAAAAATATGGCAATATCGCGGAATGATCAAGTACAACACATCGAATGGACCTGCTATCCCCGTTTGAATAAGAACATTTCATTTCAGTAGGCCTTTAAATGTTGGTTATGTATATTGGTTATGCAGTCCAAGTTTCCACAGCAGATTTGATGGATACATGACAATTTCAGAACAAGTATAACACATGATAATGGACGATAATGACAAGTCAGTATACATACACCAATATGGATAGAATAGCATTGAGCGACCATGAGACTAGCTCCATCTTGCCTGGGTATATTTCCTCTTTTGAAGCCTTGTCTGGTGTGTTATGTCCCTTATTTCACGGTGAGTTATTTTGCACCTGTGTCCCAGAGTTGAGATAGTCCAAACAACTCTTAGACTAGAAGACGGTTTAATTTCTCCGTTCACATTGTCCCAAAGTTTCACCCCCGCTATAGATACCGTTTGAGCCTTGAATGTGGAATTGACTATGTTGTGTTTGACATATATTTACTATGTATGCACGGACATGTCGGTGTTCAAAGGAATATGAGGGGTCTTGTCATGGCCTAATGATCTCTCAGTATGGAAATAACTCACTGAAACAGTATTCATTGTAAATTCACAGCAAAATACAGAACTTTCAAGGTAACATTTACAGTAATCTTTGCAGCAATGTACTGTAACGACAGAGCAGGAATTTTGCAGTTACTCTAACTTCACAATTGAAATTTCCAAGTAAGCACAATAACTATATATTCTCGTGAGGATTATATATTTAATCAAATACATTTTTTGGTAACAGTTTGGTATAGGGAACACATATTCACCAATAATTAGTTGCTTATTAACATGAAAATTAGTAACATATTGGCTCTTTATTAGTCATTATTAAGTACTTATTAATGCCTTATTCTGCATGGCCTTATTATACAACCAGTAAGCCATTAACTAAGAGTCTTCCCTCAATACCCTCAGAATTATTGCTTATTATTAACTCTAACCCAAACCCTAACTCTATGTTCCCCTAGTCTCCAAATTACTCTAAATTAAGTATTTGTTACTTAGAATATGTTCACATACTGTCACCATTTTTTTTTTTTTGCAATTTTTTTCTAAAATTGTATTCTTCTTCTTCTGTCTGCGTTTAACAGCATACCACCACCTCTTGTACAAGAGTGTGTAACATAGTCTACGACAGTGGTTCTCAAATGGGGGTACACGTACCCCTGGGGGTACTTGAAGGTATGCCAAGGGGTACATGAGATCTTGAAAAAATATTCTAAAAATAGCAACAATTCAAAAATCCTTTATAAATATGTTTATTGAATAATACTTCAAGAATATATGAAGGTAAGTTCATAGACTGTGAAAAAAAATACAACATGTTGACAGCTAGATTTTTTGTGGACATGTTGCATAAATATTGATGTTAAAGATTTCTTTTTTTGTGAAGAAATGTTTAGAATTAAGTTCATGAACCCAGATGGATCTCTATTAAAATCACCAAAGAGGGCACCTTAAGTTGATGATTGCTTGTATGTGTAGACATCTTTATTTATAATTGAATCACTTGTTTATTTTTCAACAAGTTTTTAGGTATTTATATATCATTTTTTCCAAATAGTTCAATAAAGACCACTACAAATGAGCAATATTTTGCACTGTTATACAATTTCATGAATCAGAAACTGATGACATGGTGCTGTATTTTACTTCTTTATCTCTTTTTTTCAACCAAAAATGATTTGCTCTGATTAGGGGTTACTTGAATTAAAAAAATGTTGACAGAGGGTGCATCACTGAAAAAAGGTTGAGAACCACTGGTCTATGAAACCATTAAGAGAAAAATCTATTTGAATTTACAGCAATTTTTTGTGAGATTACAGAGGAATACAGTATTTTACAGTGCAATATAAGGCTATTTTATTTTTTACAGTCACATTTACTGTGAAATATGTGTATTGTGGCTTTTCGAAGTCATTAGTTCTGGCATTACAGAGGACTCTGATTACTGTGTTCTGATTACTGTGTTTTACTGTGAAATAAAGGTATCTTAATTTACAGCATTTTATGGGATATTACATAAACACTATGATGACAGTAAATTTACTGGGAGATATCTTTGCAGCAATTTACTGTAACTACAGAGCTGTGATTTTGCAGTTACAGTAACTTCACAAGTGTAACGTCCAAGTAAGCACAATAACTATATATTCTCGTAAGGATTATATATGTCACTGAATTCATTTTTTTTTACCAGCCTTTTTTTCTCCAGTGTTATCCTACTTCTTCTCTCTGGGTTAAACAGCATACCACCACCTCTTGTACAAGAGTGTGTAACACAGTCTACAAAACTGTTAAGGAAAAAATCAGTTAAAATTACAGCAATTTGTTGTGACATTAAAGAGGACTATGAATACCATATTTTACAGTGAAATATAAGGGTATTTTAATTTTTACAGTCACTTGTGATTTAGGGCTTCGCGGTGGCAGAGGGGTTAGTGCGTCTGCCTCACAATACGAAGGTCCTGCAGTCCTGGGTTCAAATCCAGGCTCGGGATCTTTCTGTGTGGAGTTTGCATGTTCTCCCCGTGAATGCGTGGGTTCCCTCCGGGTACTCCGGCTTCCTCCCACTTCCAAAGACATGCACCTGGGGATAGGTTGATTGGCAACACACAAAATTGGCCCTAGCGTGTGAATGTGAGTGTGAATGTGTCTGTCTATCTGTGTTGGCCCTGTGATGAGGTGGCGACTTGTCCAGGTGTACCCCGCCTTCCGCCCGATTGTAGCTGAGATAGGCGCCAGCGCCCCCCGCGACCCGAAAGGGAATAAGCGGTAGAAAATGGATGGATGGATGGATGGACTTGTGATTTACAGAGGACTATGATTACAGTATTTTGCTGTGAAATATAAGGTAATCATTATTGTTTTACAGTCATTTGTTGTGCTACTGCAGAGGATGTGATTACAGTATTTTACTGCAAATAATAAGGGTATTCATAGTTTTAACATGTTTATTTGTTGTGACATTACAGAGGACTATGAATACCATATTTTACAGTGAAATATAAGGGTATTTTAATTTTTCACAGTATTCTACTGTGAATATAAGGTAATCATGATTTTTACAGTCATTTGTTACGCTGTTACAGAGGATTTGATTGCAGTATTTTACTGTAAAATATATGTACTGTGGCTTTTAAAGTCCTTCGTTCTGACATTACAGAGGACTATGATAATAGTATTCTACTGTGAAATATAAGGTATTATAATTGTTACAGTACTTTATTGTGATATTACAGAGTACTATGACTACAGTGCTTCACTGTGAAATATAAGTGTATTGGGTTTTTACAGTCATTTGTTGTACGATTGCAGAGGACTATGATTACAGTATTTTATTAAGAAATGTAAGGGTATGGTACTTGTTTGTCATTTGTCGTAATGTTAAAGTGCTTTTGATTGCAGGATTTTACCGTGAACAAATATTGTTAAATCCAGTAAATCTTTGCAGGGCACTTATAGTGAGTCAATCTGGTTTACATGGGTTGGAATTATGTTTCATTATCAATACTGCCCAGCATCCCCCATAGATGTTTTGCATCTTGATGTAATGCTCAAACAGAGGTGGTGTTTGTGATATATTCCAAGACCTCTGCCATTGTTGACTGATAACATACATGCACTTTGCTCAAAACCCATATGTGAGGATATCAAAATAGCAAAAGCTCCCCTGCAGGGTCTCGTTGTCTTCATCACTTTCCCCTTGACATACCTTATCCTTTCCCCTAACCGCCCCACTCCAGGAAGAAAGTTGAAATAGGCGTTATTCTGATTAGGCAAATTAACTCGTTATCTCCAAGAATGCTTCAATACTCCAGGGTTCGTCCCAGCTTTCTTCTTCTTCTGAGGATCGGCACAATTGCTGTATTTGCTCGGCGACTTTGATTGGGGGGGGGGGGGGGGGGGGGGGGGGAGGGGGGGGGGTGGGGGGGGGGATTGCAAACGAGAATATCAGATAAAAGGAAAAGAAGAGGATGGCTTGGTCGGTTAGAAGTGTGCACACAATGTAAACATGTTGATCGTAAATCTACAGCAAATTAAGGGAAATAAATTGCATTACTTTCAAGGTAACATTTACAGTAATTCACAATGAAATAATTTTACAGCGATTTCCTGTAACTACCGTATCTATCGGATTATAAGTCGCAGTTTTTTTTCCGGAGCGTCTTATGTGGGAAATTATTAACACATACCGTAAAATATTAAATAATTTTAATTATGTAATTCGCGGAAGAGACGAAGAAAATGTCAGCAATCGTCACACACACGTCAACTGATAAGAATTTGGCAGGGAAGAGTTGTGGCAGAAGTGCAATGTGGGTCATGGGATGCTAACTGCTATATGCTATATGCTACTGCCGTAGCTATCAAAATGGATCATTTCAACGTTGGCGGTAACTTATAAAAACTGAGAAGGGCCGAACAAAAATGGCACCGAAAAGGAAATCATGTACTGCAGATTACAAGCTGGACGTAGTGAAATATGCAGCAGAAAACAACAAGAGGAAGCAGCACATACATTTGGAGTTGGCAGAGTTGTTTAGAAGCAACATCAAGGAAAAATATTTCATCGGATTTATCGATTAGGAGTGACAGATAGTTTGGTAAACGTATCGCATGTTCTATATGTTATAGTTATTTGAATGACTCTTACCATAATATGTTACGTTAACATACCAGGCACCTTCTCAGTTGGTTATTTATGCGTCATATAACGTACACTTATTCAGCCTGTTGTTCACTATTTTTTATTTATTTTAAATTGCCTTTCATATGTCTATTCTTGGTGTTGGATTTTATCAAATGAATTTCCCCCAAAAATGCGACTTATACTCCAGTGCAACGTGTATATGTTTTTTTTTCCTTCTTTATTATGCATTTTCGGACGGTGCGACGTATACTCCGGAGTGACTTATAATTCGAAAAATACGATATGTTGTGATTTTTGTTAATTATAATACGGTTATAACTGAGTGCTGTAACTTCACAGTTGTACTTTTATACTTAATTACACCCTCTGGTTTTAACAGCATACAATCACCTACTGTACAAGGGTGTACAACATAGTCTAAATCAGGGGTCACCAACGCAGTGCCCGCGGGCACCAGGTAGCCCGTAAGGACCAAATGAGTAGCCCGCTGGCCTGTTCTAAAAATAGCTCAAATAGCAGCACTTACCAGTGAGCTGCCTCTATTTTTTAAATGTTATTTATTTACTAGCAAGCTGGTCTCGCTTTACTCGACATTTTTGATTCTAAGAGGGACAAAACTCAAATAGAATTTGCAAATCCAAGAAAATATTGTAAAGATTTGGTATTCACTTGTTTAAATAATTCTATGAATTATTTTACTTTGCTTCTTTTAACTTTCAGAAAGACAATTTTAGAGAAAAAAATACAACCTTAAAAATTATTTTAGGATTTTTAAACACATATACCTGTTTACCTTTTAAATTCTTTCCTCATCTTTCCTGACAATTTAAATCAATGGTTAAGTATTTTTCTATTTTTTTATTGTAAAGAATGATAAATACATTTTAATTTAATTCTTCATTTTAGCTTTAGAAGAGTATTTGTAAAATATTTCATCCAACTTATTGTGATTAAAATAAAAAATATATATATATTCTGGCAAATGTAGAAAATCTGTAGAATCAAATTTAAATCTTATTTCAAAGTATTTTTAATTTCTTTAAAAAATGTTGTTCTGGAAAATCTAGAAGAAATAATGATTTTTCTTTGTTAGAAATATAGCTTGGTCCAATTTGTTATATATTCTAACAAAGTGCAGATTGGATTTTAACCTATTTAAAACATGTCATCAAAATTCTAAATATAATCTTAATCAGAAAAAAATACTAATGATGTTCCATGAATTCTTTTTTTATTTTTTTCAAAAAGATTCAAATTAGCTAGTTTTTCTATAAATTTTTTTCGGTTGAATTTTGAATTATAAAGAGTCAAAATTCAAGATAAACTATGTTTCAAAATTTAATTTTAATTTTTTCCGTGTTTTCTCCTCTTTTAAACCGTTCGATTAAGTGTTATTTTTCATCATTTTTTCCACTACAAAAAACCTTCCGAAAAAGGAAAAAAAATGTACAACGGTATGACAAACAAAAATACCCATTTTTTTATATATGTAGATTTATTTTTTAATGGTAAATCGAGCAAATTGGCTATTTCTGGCAATTTATTTAAGTGTGTATCAAACTGGAAGCCCTTCGCATTAATCGGTACCCAAGAAGTAGCTCTTGGTTTCAAAAAGGTTGGTGACCCCTGGTCTAAATGGATGGATGGATGCATGTTGTGAAATATAAGGGTACTGTAATTTTTACAATTATTTTTGGTAATGAAACGGTGAAGTTTAATTACAGCATTTTACTGTGAAAAATTATGTTAGCTGCTGTGAAATCCGGGTCATTTTTTTTTTACAGTGTTCCTTCAACACATATGCTCATCCACGACTTTGTCTGCTCTGTGATGCTGACCTGATGATGCTAGTAATAATAATGCATTATGAGTTATATTATATCATCAGCAAATACATGCCTCTGACCCCTTTAAAGACATGACACCCACACACATCTGAGTGGGCCGCCATGCACTGCACGATCCTGCTCGCTGTCCCACACAGCCATTTATATTAGTAAGCATTGATGTGATCGTCTTTCCTGCTTTTGAAGGTCATTTATTTAATTACCACCACCTCAACACAGCCTTGAAATGTCAAACTGATCCACTGCTCGAGAGCTTAGTAATCACATGGCATTGGTTGTACCTCCAGCTGTCTACCTGTTGAGCTGTATAACTGATGAAAGATGAATTTGTGTAAGGGTGACCGACTCCCACTTCGTACAACACAAGGTTCGCATTACAAATGGTTGCTATTTACTAACTGAAGCATGCCCATTGCATCAGCGTTTGCATCATTCACTCCTGCAAAACTTTTTGTGTTGTCATGGAGATAGAGCCGGTGTGATAATTTACAGGAATAGGTGGACAAATTTGTGGCAAATGCTGACGTTTGAAAAGCATTGGTAATTACAATACACTGTAAATATTAAAAGTGGAACTATTTCCTTATGTCATTGTGTTATTTCAATGTAAAAATACAAGACACTATGGGCAAACATGCAGTAAACACTCAAATGCATCCAATGCAAGAACTGTGTCAGGTTGTATAAGAAAGGTTTGTCAAATGAATTCCCCTTCTGATGGTGTCAATTGAAACCCCACTAAACATAACGTGGTTACATAGGTGCGTGTTATTGGCCTGGTTTACCAAAGGGGTGCGTGTACTTAAAACACTTGCAAATTTGCTAGGACACACACAGTTGATCTACAAAACATGTGCAAAGTTAAATGTGTCTGTTAAGTGACCAGAATAACGCGTGCAATCATTTTGTGTCTCTCTTCAATAATATGCAACGTACATGCTGATCATCAAAACGTCAAACAACAGAGAGGAGAAGATGCAAATATAATTACTTAGAACGTGCAGTGTGTTTTTACAACACTCATCATTGTTTTGTGTGCACTATTTAGCGTTTTTTTTAGCATGTGTCAGAAGGACGCAAAAACTGATAGTTCCACACATGGCTGCAGGATCAGTGCTAGTGCTGGATGATGGACGAACGAGAATTCTACGTTTGTCGTGTCTGTTTTACACTTTGGACGGTCAGAAATAATAAATATTGGCCGTATTGTCAATTCAGCAACATCATTTTATAATTTTAAAAGTCAATTGATACGTTTTAGTGTCCTTTATTATGTCCTTTATTTTTTTTTTTAATGGCATTTTTTTTTCTCACATATAATATGCCGTATAGGGCAAAACGGTGGCACAGGTGAGTCCTGGTGCCTCACAATAAGAAGGTCCTGGGTTCGATCCCCAAGCTCCGGGTTTTTACTGTGTGGAGTTGGTATGTTCTCCCCGTGACTGTGTGGGTTCCTTCTGGGTACTCCGGCTTCCTCCCACCTCCAAAGACATGCACCTGGGGATAGGTTGACTGCCAACACAAAATTGTCCCTCGTGTGTGAATGTTGTCAATCTGTGTTGACCCTGCGATGAGGTGGAAACTTGTCCAGGGTGTACGCCATCTTCTGCCCTAATGCAACTGGGATAGGCTCCAGTCCCACCCACAACCCCGAGAGGTACAAGCAAAAGAAAAAGGATGGATGGATGACTATACCGTTTGTTATTGAAATATTTCTTATGTGAAAAAAACGTATTTAAATATGCATTGCGTTTTGAACGGGTTGAATGCAACCTCTGTCCATGCAATGAGCGCACCTTCGGGGTAAAAAAATATATATATATATAATAAAGTGGTTTCACTGTAAATGCACTGCATGACTGCTTCTAAAATGCCCATAAGAAGTAGTAAATGTCTCCTGAATGTTTAAAAACATAACAGAATGCAACAGAATGCTACAGGTGGGAGCAAGATAACAAGGAATGTTCAGTAAGTGAGAGTGTCTCCATGGTGATGCCCCGTATAACAGTGGTCCCCAACCTTTTTGTATCCGCGGACCGGTCAACGCTTAATAATTTGTCCCGCGGCCCCGGGGGGGAATCCATTTTTTTTTCTTTTTTTTTTCTTTGTCATGAAAAAGGGACATTTTTGTCATGAAAAAGGGAGGTTTTTGTGGTTGGTGCACTAATGGTAAGTATATATTGTGTTTTTTATGTTGATTTAATTAAAAAAAACAAAAAAAAAACAATTTTAATTAATTTATTTATTTATTTATTTTTAATAAAAAATAATACAAAATTCTTCTTGGGACCACTGCCGTATAACACACACAAACTCCTAATTGTAATCAGTCGGTCTGCATCACTTTACAATTGCACATTATCTTAGTAGAACACACGCAACATACCCACTAATAAAACACACTATATTATAGATTGCACACGCTGTTTAGCGCGTGGTGTTTAGATCTTAGTAAATCAGGCCCGAGGAGTACCGTAGCTGTATGAGCAAAAAGTGGAGTTCTATATTTCATGGTTCCTCTGTCCAAGTGGTAGGAAGAATAACTTGATATCTTCCCTGTGTATCCCATCTAAAGCTGTTTTAAGCCCTAAATTGGTTGATTAAATTTGACATTTCACTGTTGAATGTGCATGCTTGTTTCCCCCCCAGCCGCCGGTGAAAGGCTGGCTATTAGCATTGGAATAAATGCCTGTTATGCCACCCACAATAATTTGACAACCATGCAAACATGCCTGCAGGAATCAAGACATGAAACTGCACAGTGCGTTTATTACTTACTTGCCCAGTGGGCCTCAAGGGAAATATCATTACTTTTGAGTTGCGTGTACAAGAGCAAGACTGGGAGAAGGGAACACCATGCAAAGAAGGTGTGATCAAGGGTTGACCTCTACTTTATTAACCTCTGCTGTGTTCACTAAGTGGGGCCTTAATAGCTTTCAAAACAACAACCAACACAAAGGGCATCCCAGTTCTATTATGCACATTCCTACCCCCAAGTGAAAATCTTCTGCCAACGTGCCTGCAAAAAAAAAGATGTATTTTCAGCTCATCCCCACTCTCTTTTGTCCACAAAATATTTTCTCATTATCTTATCAAGATTGTCACACACAAAATAAATTAATCTAAATGCATTTAAAAAACTAAAGCAGCACCAGGAGACACATTACAAGGAATCCTTTAAAACAGGGACACCCAAACTGTGGTACGTGTACCATTAGTGGTACGTGGGCGCCATCTAGTGGTATGCCAAAGAATTATTTAATTATGTGAATCGTGTGTTATTTTCCCATATTGAAACACAGTGTTACTATTCAATATGCTTGTTAAATAAGACATCTGCCTTGTTTTTGTTGATACGTAGGCCTAGTACGCTACTCTATTTTAATGTTGGTCATAATTGTGGTACTTGGAGAGCATTTTTTTTCTGAGGTAGTACTTGGTAAAAAAAAAAGTTTGAGAACCTTTGCTTTAGAACATCCTAAATCCAGACGATGATTCAGATCACCCTCCCCCAAATCAAGCATTTGTTCCTTATCCGACTTTGGACATTTCCTGAAAGTGTCATCAAACTCTGCCCATAACTTTTTCAGTCATGTTGTCAACTGATTGATTAATTGATTGATACTTTTATTAGTAGATTGCACAGTTCAGTACTAATCCGTACAATTGACCACTAAATGGTAACACCCGAATACGTTTTTCAACTTGTTTAAGTCGGGGTCCACGTTAATCAATTCATGGTACAAATATATACTATCAGCATAATATAGTCATCACACAGGTTAATCATCATAGTATATACAATTAATTATTTACATTATTTACAATCAACTCAAACTCAAAACATCCATCCATCTTCTTCCGCTTATCTGAGGTCTGGTCGCGGGGTCAGCAGCCTAAGCAAAGAAGCCCAGATTTCCCTCTGCCCCGCCTGTTCGTCCAGTTCTTCATGGGTGATCCTAAGGCGTTCCAAGGCCAGCCGGGACATATAGGCCCTATCCCAATACACGCCCACACTCTAACATATTGCCTTTCACGCACCCTTTTTCTTAATCGGTAGACTTTCTGTTATTTTGTCATTATTCTTTTGGAACATTTTATTTATCTGTGCTTCGGCTCAGCAATGTCACCAACGCATGGCAGCACATGTGGATGAAAAATAACAACGGGTGCTTTCCAAAGGCAGTAGTAACTTTATTAGGAGTGGTGTTAGTAGCGATCTCATCCACTCCTGGGGCATTGCCACCAAGGAGCTTTTTAACTACCTCAGCAACCTCAGCCCGAGAAATAGGCGAGCACACCACATATATCCTATAGACCGGAGGTCGGCAATCTTTACCATTCAAAGAGTCCATCCATCTTCTTCCGCTTCACAAAATAAAGAAAACAATGGGAGCCACAAAATTCTTTAAATTTATAATGATATAACACTGCATACAGAGTTTACTTTTGCTTTGTGCTATGTATAAACCAGGCCCTCTGACACGCGGCCCGCAATTAAATATGAACATTTTATGTTAGTGCGGCCCGCGAGTTTTAAATGAATGCCCCTTAATAGCATCACACTTGCCGACCCTTCCGAGTTGCCCAGAAGACTCACGGAGTACAGGGTAACTATTCTCCCGGACGTCTGCTGAGTTGCACCCGAATAACAATAACAAGGGCGTGCTATGATGCCACTGTCTTTAGTGCCCTCTACAACTTGTACTAATAGCTTGCCAGTCTAGTCACAAATTGTATGTGGCTTCTGCAGACCCGTGTAAGTGACTGCAAGGCATACTTGTTCAACAGCCATACAGGTCACAGTGAACCCACACCAAACATGAATGACAAACACATTTCGGGAAAAAATCCAGACTGTAACACCACATAAACACAACAGAACAAATACCCAGAATCCCATGCAACCCTAACTCTTCCGGGCTACATTATACACCCCCCCCCCCACCCCTTTCCTGCGTCGGTTGAGGTGGGCGGGGTCGGGGATGCTGAGTGGATACAGTCTCATGTTAATAACGTGAGAGTTCAGTTTATAGTGAGGCCAGCAGTGAATCCTCTCATATGTAGACAAGTCAGCAGCGCAGAGATGTCATCAACTAATGTATAGAGCAGTGGTCCAATCGGGGTCACGACTTGGAACAGCTACGCATCCTCCGTGGAAACTGATGCGATTTTTAATCTCCTTTCTAGAGTTCAAATTTCTTCTTAAATAATTGCATAAAGTCATCAGCCGATTGATTGGAGCTACTGCGAGAAGTTCTTTGTTAGGTTAGTGACGCTTCTGTAGTAAAGAAATATTTAGGATGTTTTTTTTTTTAGGCGGATCAGATTTGAGTATTAATTAGTTTTAGCTGTGGTAAGAGCGTACTTAAAAGACATCCTGAATCAAAGTCCGGAGCACACCATCCCCACTATACACGTTGTTTACAGTGCACTGCTTCCCCCTCGTGAGGTGGAGGATAGTGGTCCAGAATTGCTTCGAAGCCGTTCGAAAGTCATTTTCCATGGTCTACCAAACTCCTCCTAGGTTCATTTTTTTTTTTATATGAGAACATAAAATGTATTCCAGCTGTAGGAGCACTTGCATTCAGAGGAGGACATACACCATGTTTGGATACCAGTTTCATGCTTTTATAACACAAAATGTGGATTGTTACAATCCTGGTTTGAGTCCTAAAGATGCTTGGTAATCTATTCTGTGATTTTATCCAACCATCCGTCTATTTTCTACTGCTTGTGACTTTTGGCGTCGCATGGGAGCTGGAGCTTATCTCAGCTGCACTCGGGCAAAAGGTGGGGTACACCCTGGGCAAGTCGCCACCTCATCACAGGGCCAACACAGACAACATTCACACTCACATTCAGACACTAGGGCCAATTTAGTGTTGCCAATCAGCTTATTCCCAGGTGCATGTTTTTTGGATTTGGGAGGAATCCGGAGTACTCGGGAGGGAACCCACGCAGTCACGGGGAACCCAGGAGCTTGTTTTTGTGAGGCACAATCACTACCCACTGTGTCGCCGTGCCGCCTTTGTGATATTACTACCCTGAATAAATGAATATGTTACTCTGTACATTAAATGTTGTACAAGTTAATGGTATTCATATCTCTGCATGACACATTTTGAACCTTCTCTATTTTTCAACAAAATGTAATATTCTGCCTGCTAAACATTCTGTAATTGCGGACTATCAACCAACAAATGTTCTAAAAGTATATGCACTTTATTTTAATATGCCAGATCATTTATTTGGGTAGAAATATCACAGATTACATTACAAAACACTTTTGACAAATGTTGATCGTAATATAAGACGATTTCTTATTGTTTTGGTATTTAGATTGAATGTGACGCAGAGCACTATTATTGTGAAGCCGGAAGTATGTTACTGGTATGAGAAGAGATTTATTGACATGTTTTTAGTAAAGTCTTCGATATAATTGACTCTAGACTTCCTCACTACCGTCTTTTTTTTCTGGTGAGCTTTTGTATATTGTCCACCTTTCTTTGTGCACTTGTGCATTTCTGCTCGCTATTTTTGAGGGTGTGGTTCAACAGTAACAGGAAGCGATTACATTTCCCCATTTTACGGAATGGAACAAGGGTCAAAAAGAAATTGGACGCATGCGATGTAATCACGTGTAAAAAATATTGTGACATTAAAGGAACTTATAGTTACCAGGTTATTATCTTGCTAATTTTTACAGCCCTAGTAGAGACATTCAATAAATACAAGTAAACAATAATACATGTTTAAATGGTGGAGTAAAACAATTCACTGAATCACCCAATTTTCATAAATAAATTTTTGAATGAAATGTATTGCTTCATAATGTTGATGTTGTTATTTATATGTTGTTAGAGTTGATTGTTGAAGACTATCAGCTGTATTAAGTATGTGTGAGTTACAAACCCTGTTTCCATATGAGTTGGGAAATTGTGTTGGATGTAAAAATAAACGGACTACAATGATTTGCAAATCCTTTTCAACCCATATTCAATTAATGCACTACAAAGACAAGATATTTGATGTTCAAACTCACAAACTTTTCAAATATTTTTTTTTCAAATAATAACTAACTTAGAATTTCATGGCTGCAACACGTGCCAAAGTAGTTGGGAAAGGGCATGTTCACCACTGTGTTACATCACCTTTACTTTTAACACTCAATAAACCGAGGAAACTAATTGTTGAATGTTTGAAAGTGGAATTCTTTCCCATTCTTGTTTTATGTAGATCTTCAGTCGTTCAACAGTCCGAGGTCTCCGCTGACGTATTTTACGCTTTATAATGCGCCACACATATTCGATGGGAGACAGGTCTGGACTGCAGGCGGGCCAGGAAAGTACCCACACTCTTTTTTTACGAAGCCACGCTGTTGTAACACGTGCTGAATGTGGCTTGGCATTGTCTTGCTGAAATAAGCAGAGGCGTCCATGAAAAAAACGGTGCTTAGATGGCAGCATATGTTGTTCCAAAACCTGTATGTACCTTTCAGCATTAGTGGTGCTTTCACAGATGTGTAAGTTACCCATGCCTTGGGCACTAGTGCACCCCCATACCATCACAGATGCTGGCTTTTGAACTTTGAGTCGATAACAGTCTGGATGGTTCGCTTCCGCTTTGGTCCGGATGACAGGATGTCAAATATTTTCCAAAACAATTTGAAAAATGGACTCGTCAGACCACAGAACACTTTTACACTTTGCATATGTCCATCTTAGATGATTTCAGGCCCAGAGAAGCCGGTGGCGTTTCTGGATGTTATTGATAAATGGCTTTCGCTTTGCATAGTAGAGCTTTAACTTGCACTTACAGATGTAGCGACAAACTGTATTTAGTGACAGTGGTTTTCTGACGTGTTCCAGAGCCCATGTGGTGATGTCCTTTAGAGATTGATGTTGGTTTTTGATACAGTGGAAGGGATCGAAGGTCACAGTCATTCAATGTTGGTTTCCGCCCATGTCGCTTACGTGGAGTGTTTTCTCCAGATTCTCTGAACCTTTTGATAATATTATGGACCGTAGATGTTGAAATCCCTAAATTTCTTACAATTGCAATTTGGGAAACGTTGTTCTTAAACTGTTTGGCTATTTGCTGACGCAGTTGTGGACAAAGGGGGTGTACCTCGACCCATCCTCTCTTGTGAAAGACTCAGCATTTTTTGGTAATCTGTTTTTATACCCAATTGGGGCACCCACCTGTTCCAAATTAGCCTGCACACCTGTGGGATGTTCCAAATAAGTGTTTGATGAGCATTCTTTAACTTGATCGGTATTTATTGCCACCTTTCCAAACGTCTCTGTCACGTGTTGTTGGCATCAAATTCTAAAGTTAATGATTATTTGTAAAAAAGAAAAAATGTTTATCAGTTTGAACATAACATTTATTTTTTTGTAGCATATTCAACTGAATATGGGTTGAAAATGATTTGCAAATCATTGTGTTCCGTTTATATTTACATCCAACACAATTTCCCAACTCATATGGAAACGGGGTTTGTATTTCTTTTAAATCCTTGCAGTTGAGACGATGTCATTTGTCTGTTGTGTGAAATTATGGAATGGAGTGAGTGAAGCCCTCAAGTGATGTTAAACCATGAGCCAAGTGGTAAAACTTCATTGTTTTCATACAGTATGGGGATCAAGAAGGGCCCCCATATTTCATGTTGACAGTAATACTTCTTTAAATCTGATACTGCCACTTAAGGCATTTATGATCATTTGTTACACTCTGTGCATGCGATCTATTTTCATCTGTCCCATGCCACATGAGTAAGAGAGTGAACTTGTAATCATTGAGGTTACTGACATTAAAAGCTTGCATCAATCAGCTGCTAATGGAAAAGTCATTCGGGAGTCAGACTGACAAGCCCGTTTATTATTAATGTATTTCTATGATCAATTTATTTATTGTACAACATGACACTCAGCTGGACCCTCGGGGACCCGCCTGGCAAGTATCACTGATCTTCAAGTATAGTCAGCGCACTGTTAGATCCTGAGATGATGTGCTGCATGTAATTACTATGTGTGGGAAAATTGATGCAATATAACATATCAAATCTGCAATGCTACTCCACTGTCAGTGTCAGAAGTTCAAAACAGACCATTACTGTTATATGTAAAGGCCAAGTAATTAGTGTATTGGATATTGGAATTATTTGCCACTTGCCAAGATTTTAAATGTTTTTTCAGAAACTCTTTTCTAGAAATTTCCTTAGTTTTAAAAGCTATTTACTTATTTTTAGTCATTGACTTTACAATAAAGTCTTAATTTTAGAATTAATAATTATATGTTGTCAGTAGAAGTCGCTGTCTTGCGTTCCAGTGCATAGAGTTTACAATAGGTTTTAATGTTTTTCAACAACGGCATCAATTAAACGGCTTGTTTTTGGACTTTTCAGTTTATCTCCCAACTTCCTCCTTCTCCAGGATCTGTCCGCTCACTGTTAAAGACAACAGATGATTAGTTTAAAAGGTGCCACCTGTGTATCGCAGTCAGTATATGCCCCGCCCCTCTCGGATTACTCTTTGTTTCAGCACCATGGACAGAGGTGTTGACTTTCACTCTTGCAGTGCGCAAATCACAATCCATCCAATCATCCATTTGCTACCGCTTATTCCCTTTGGGGTCGCGGGGGGCCGCTGGTGCCTACCTCAGCTACAATCGGGCGGAAGGCCGGGTACACCCTGGACAAGTCGCCACCTCATCCCAGGCTAATCACAATCCCCTTACACATTGTCTATTCTAGTTTTTTTTATAAATACACAAATAACTATTCAAATAAGATTTGAGTTTTCCTTACATATAAAATTGTGTTTAAAGATTCTGCTACATGCTTAGGATGCGTAATTTAAGAACAGCAAGTTGAATAATGTTTGTTTTATCAATACCATACTTATTTTGTCCTACTAATTTCTAGTTACAGAAATGTTAATTTAGGATGTCTTATCAAGTAAAATCTACTAGCTGCAGGGGCAGATAATTTATTAGTTTTAGTATTTTTTTCCCTAAAATGTAGTTTTTTTATTTTATACTTGGTCAGCTTTTTTGCTATGTGCAAGTGCACCTAGTATTGTGGTCACACAGCAATTCTTCCAGCACTTCTTGATGTTACGAATTATGCACGGCCCTAAAAGTTTGTATTTATATAGCCCTTTTCTCTAGTGACTCAAAGCGCTTTACATAGTGAAACCGAATATCTAAGTTACATTTTTAAACCAGTGATGGTGGCACTGGGAGCAGGTGGGTAAAGGGTCTTGCCTAATGACACAACTGCATTGACTAGGATGGCGGAAGCGGGGATTGAACCTGGAACCCTCGAGCTGCTGGCACGGCCGCTCTACCAACCGAGCTATACCAGCCCTGCTATACTGCAACTACTGAGCATATTTTGGCCTAACAGGATAATTTTCACTAGTGGGATTTGTCTCTGTGCCCCTTTCAAATGCACACCTCAACCGTCTATTCAAAGTGTATGTTTGATTCTTGTGTAGACAAAGCTACAACAGCAACATGCAACAACACATCAACTCTTTATTCCTCAAACGACAAACTTGTTGTCCTCCTATTTTCGGTTTGTGTCTACAGCACTAAGCCATCTTAGACTTTTCAAGTGTAAAACATAAACAGAATGTCTGCACAGTGGACTATAGGGAAGCCTTGGGTGGTATTTCTTTCTGTAATTACAATTAATAATTACAACTATTACAATTATTATTATTTTCCGGACTGTAGAGTGCACCAGTGTCCAAGCAATACCCACAATTGTTTAGAATATTATTTTCCATATATTAGCCACACCAGACTAAAAGCCGTAGATATATACATTGTGAAATGAGTTATTGACACAGATATAATTTGAATTTTTTTATTTACATCCATTTTTCCCGTAATTGTTTCCAAATAGTGCCTGTAACAAGGCAGTAAAACAGCTGCTCCAACAAAACAAAAGTCATCGTCATGGACCCACTAGCTGCCGAAGCTTGCTCTTCAAAACAGGTAAACAGATTCAATAAATCCACGGTGATGTTTTGGTGAATTTACAAAACTGAAATAAAAACAAATTATGTCATTGTAAGTTAATAATACTAACACAGAAACCCGCAAATGTGTTAGCCTATTAGCTAATGTTAACGACCCTGGCTTCATTTAATTATGATAGCTCAGACAAAAAAGGATGGAAACACTCCAGCAGGATTCACACGTGGGATTTTTTAGTAAGAATGAATTGTTGTAGTTATTTTATGAAATGTACAAATGTTGCTTGGAGTGATGAATGAACAATCCATACAAGGAGAAACCCTAAGGATGACTAGAAGACAGAACATTACTTGTACTTCCGGTTGAAAGCTCTAAACAGAAAGGCACTGCAGCACCTGCAGTTAGCGAACTTGTCCAAAAGATGGCTCCATGGCACAAACAATAACACTTGTTTTTAGAGTCTTTGCTTGTTTTTTAACAACTTTTTGCATTGTGAAGAAAAATCTATAAATTAATGCCACCGTTTTATAATACACACGAATCAAAATGTTGGAGAAAAAAAATAACTTATAGTCTGAAATTTACGGTAGTTTTGATCAATTAAGTTAATTAAATAATTTGACAATGAGCTACAAGAATATGCCATCTATTGTGTACTTTAAGTATGTGCAGTAAAAACCAAGTAAAACATCAATACAGAATTTGTTTTTCAAATATTTTTGAGATCCTGTGCTTTTTGAGGCAAGTTGACTCAATGTTATTAAAAGAAATATAATAAGCATTAACACATTGCAAATTTTGCTGCAACTTTCTGAAAAAAATAGCTCAAAATTCAGGCATTTTAGGCCACAACCATCACAAAAATAACCAGCGGAATCCTGACACAGGGTATATACACAAAACAATTTGTCCTTGAGAATAACAAGTCATGCACTGCATCATACACTTAACACAGTGAAGCGTTTTACCATGTTGACGCACATGGCTGCCTGACCTGGGTAACTCTGGTTTTTACTACCCTCACGTGCATGTATATATTCATGTTTTATTCAGCAACAAGCAGCATTAAGCAACACCATCCCCAGGCATAGGCGCTGATCTACATTTCTGCCAGTGGGTGCTCGGTGTGTGTGTGTGTATTAGTGTTATACCGATACGAGTATTTTGGTTCCGGTACCGGTACCAAAAGTGCTTCCGTACTTTTCGGTACTTTTCTAAATAAAGCGCACCACAAAACAAAAAGTGTCCTTCTTGGCTTTATTTTAACAAAAAAATCCAACCGTACATTGAACATATATTTTCTTATTGCAATGTTGTCCTTAAATAAAATAGTGAACATACAAAACAACGTGTCTTTTAGAAGTAAGTAAACAAACAAAGGCTCCTAATTTAGTTGCTGAAGTATGCAGTAATATATTGTGTCATTTATCATTCTATTATTTTCTCAAAATTATTAAGGACAAGTGGTAGAAAATTAACTATTAATCTACTTGTTCATTTACTGTTAATATCTGGTTATTTTCTGTTTAAACATGTTCTATCTACACTTTAGTTTAAATGATACCACAAATCCGGGTATCAATTTGATACCAAGAAGTTACAGGATCATACATTGGTCATATTCACAGTTCTCATGTGTACAGGAACATATTTCCTGAGTTTATAAATATAATATACATTTTAAAAAAACGGAAGTAGATTTTGTGATGGTAAAAAAATATCGACGTAATCATAGTAGTATCGAATAGATATGCTATTGTACGTGGTATCATTACAGTGGATGTTAGGTGTAGCTCCACCAATGGCATTTGTTT
The DNA here is from genome assembly GCF_033978795.1 of Nerophis ophidion. Classification (NCBI taxonomy): domain Eukaryota; kingdom Metazoa; phylum Chordata; class Actinopteri; order Syngnathiformes; family Syngnathidae; genus Nerophis; species Nerophis ophidion. Next base: position 59,615,496 of record NC_084613.1, read on the forward strand.
ATATTGTAGTGTCCCGAAAGAGTTGGTGCTGCAGGGAATTCTGGGATTTTTTTTCTGTAGTGTTTATGTTGTGCTACGGTGAAAATATTCTTCCAAAATGTGTTTGTCGTTGTTGTTTAGTGTGGTTTCACTGTGTTTATGACAGTGTGGGCGTTGTTCATACTGCCACCTTCAGTGTGACATGTATGGCTTCCATTCACTGGTATGCAGTGTGTTTAAAGTCAATATAATATTGGCATTATATCATTATCAGGAACAATGTAATCGAGGTTAGTCTTGTTCATTTCAGACTATATGATATGGGACTTTCTTAAAGTGTCAAACAGACAATTCTCGCCACTGAATTAACAGCAATAAGATGTAAGTGTTAAAAATTACTTTATAGTTTCAAAGTTGTCCTCAGTCCCACGTGGGTGCTGAAATTGTCCATGGGTGCTCGAGCCCCGCAGCACCCACGGGATCGGCGCCTACATCCCCTGGTACATCAGCTGAAGCAATGTACTCCCAACAGTTGCCATTTCAAATAAGCTGCAAAACAAAATACAAGAATATATTTATAAAATGTGATTAACTTTTCATGTCAGTGTTCTGGAAATTCTCTGGACTCAATGTGACTATTGCTTTAAATTCCCTTTTTGTTTCTTCTTCAGCACTCTGTCTTACACTCTTTCACATGATGTTTTTTTTTGTGCTATTTATATCACCTACAAGCTGCCTGTTTTGATTAATGGTGATGCTTTTAAGAAGTGCAAATAATGCTCTGGGCTCTTGGTGTGGAAAGAAATCCATACTCTACATGAACTCTTCCCTTTAATGTTCTACATCCATAATGAGAGAAGTAAACAATTCTGGAAGTTGCTCTATTGAGTTTCTGCTAATGTGTCAATTTTAAAGCACAAATAATAAAGGTGCTTTTGTAATGCGTTTGATACCAAACGACTTTTCTCACAAGAAACAATCCAAATAATCTATTTCAAACAACCAAAAATATGAAACACTTTTTTTTTTATATACATAATAATCATTGTTGTACATGCAAAAAAACAATATGAAATACATACAAATGCCTAATTAAATGGATAAATGACCATAACTTTTACCTTTCCTTAATTCATTTTTTCCTGGTGTCAATGGAACTCATTGAAGAGTCAGGCTTCCCTTCAGGGATGTGTCCCGAATTTTATACTTTTATATGTCCGGACCGAAGTCCATTGGTACTAACAGTTACTGATTCCTGTCAAATCAAATGGTGACATATTCCGATGCCTTAGTTGCACGTTACGTCAGGTCCGGTTGCAGACTCATTTCGGCTCAAGCACCTGGCCAAAACTAAACAGCTGGACTGCCTCTAAGTGATGGTCCAATCCAGATTTGATAATTGAATACAACAACTAAGATGCACGTTACAATCAAACAGTTGGTGGTTCATAAGTACAATACTTTCAGTATAAACTCTTTGTCGGGCACAACCCAAAACAAGACGGGCACATTTAACTTGATGGCAAAGACTACTTCCTGACTAAGGTAACACACAGTAGCCTGCACACTACTGCCATCTAAAGGCTTGTAATTTCAAATGCATACAAAGTCTATTTAATCCAATGAAGTAGGGTACAACTTGCCAGCAAGCTCCATGTTAAATGTGAAATTAAAAGAAGTTAGATTTTTTTCAAACAATTAACATTTATGAACTCACATTAACACATCCGATTACGTTTTAGCGAGATCGACCACCGGATGCCACTTTCGTAACTTGCTACAAGTTTCTGTTCTGAATTCAATAGTGTTTCTCACCTTCTTTATCATAGAGCTTTCTTTGATTGGTTGGTTGAAAATTATTTCAATCAATCAATCAATCAATCAATCAATCAATCAATCAATCAATCAATCAATCAATCAATCAATCAAAGTTTACTCATATAGCCCTAAATCACAAGTGTCTCAAAGGGCTGCACAAACCACAACGACATCCTCGGCTCAGATCCCACATCACGGCATGGAAAAACTCAACCCAATGGGATGACAATGACAAACCTTGGAGGGGACCCCCCGGGCGACCGGTGCAATGGACGTTGAGTGGATCTAGCATAGTAGTGTGAGAGTCCAGTCCATAGTGGATCTTACATAATAGTGTGAGAGTCCAGTCCATAGTGGGGCCAGCAGGAGATCATCTTGACTGGAGACAGGTCAGCAGCGCCGACATGTCCCCAACTGATGCACAGATGAGTGGTCCACCCTGGGTCCCGACTTTGGAGAGCTAGCAACTCATAGATAGATAGATAGATAGATAGATAGATAGATAGATAGATAGATAGATAGATAGATAGATAGATAGATAGATAGATAGATAGATAGATAGATAGATAGTACTTTATTTATTCCAGGAAAATTAAAAATCATCTGTGGTCACCGAATCTGTGCCACCGAATCTCCACGAAGGAGTGGGGGGCCTTGCAGAAAAGAAACGGCAAATCAACTGGTTTAAAAGGGGGGTCTATTTTAAAGGCTAGATTATGCAAATTAATTTTAAGGTGGGACTTAAATGCTTCTACTGAGGTAGCATCTCTAACTGTTACCAGGAGGGCATTCCATAGTACTGGAACCCTAATAGAAAACGCTCTATAGCCCCCAGACTTTTTTTGGGCTCTGGGAATCACTTTCGAACATGTATACAGAATCAATATGATTTATGAAATATTTTACACATTTTCATTTTTTTCTATAAAACAAGTACAAAGAGGAGTAAGAAGAAGAAAGGCTTATCTAATCCTACCCCCTTTCCACTTTATACGAACATATATGTTGACTTCCTGTTCTCAATTTATACACAATTCACATCAATGTGTTTTCGTGGGTTATTTAGCAGCCAAACTCAAAATGAACAAGCCCAGAGCCTGGGTTTAGTTCACATTGCAGGGTATAATGCCTTTCTTCTTTTTTTTTTAATGTCTAACATGGATGCAATTCGTCTGTGTAGTGAACCGCATATGCACAAAACAGGCTGTCACATGCAGTGCACTGTTTACAGAAGTAAACATGGCCCTAATTTGTGTAATTGTCATTCTTGGCATATGTGTGGTAATTCAAAATAGTTTTTGCCACCCTTGTCAACCTTTTGCTAGCCAATTTAATTAGGACAATACTATGAGCTATTCTTGTAACGGCTGTGTGGCATATTGTTGCCGGATTTGTTCTTCCGAGGATGCGTCGACATGAACACAGCAAAGGTAAGATATAATGAATTTATTTAAGTGACAAAAACTGGCTAAGAATAAAAATACTGGAGCCAAGCAGAAAAGGCAAACAAAGGGAGCTAGCATGGGAGCTAGGAAAACAAACAGAAATACTAACAACTTGCCATGAAGGCACACAACAGGGAAAACAAATCATTAGCCTGAGAGCTAGAATAAAAATGAAGGCGTAACGTGAAAGCTAGCGAGAATATAAATGCGCAGTATGAAAGCTAACGAGAAAATATATGTGGGGCGGTTTAGCTCGGTTGGTAGAGTGGCTGTGCCAGCAACTTGAGGGTTGCAGGTTCGATTCCCGCTTCTGCCATCCTAGTCACTGCCGTTGTGTCCTTGGGCAAGACACTTTACCCACCTGCTCCCAGTGCCACCCACACTGGTTTGAATGTAACTTAGATATTGGGTTTCACTATGTAAAGCGCTTTGAGTCACTAGAGAAAAAGCGCTATATAAATATAATTCACTTCACTTCACTTCACATACGAGTCGTCACTGTTGCATGAAAGCAAACTAGGATCCCAGAAAGACTGAACAGAAAAGGCTGGCTTATATAGGATGGTGATTTACAGAACAGGTGTGGGTCTTGAAACCACGTCAGGTGAAAATAATACGTAGCTATGGAAACAGACTAAAAACAGGCACTAAAGAGCCAAACTACCAAAATGTGATACAGAAAAGAATCAAAACAACAACATGGAACGATCCGAGCAGCGGATTGCAGCAATTCTAAGAATTCTGAGGGAAAGTTCTGCAGGCAAATGGGCAAAACATTGCAAAGTTTGGCGATTTGATAACCAAGACGCAATATGAAAGTGGGATAGAATTTCTGCAAGATATTTGTTGAAAACTGAAGCATCGCAAAAGTGGCGTGTGGGAAAATAAAATTTGACAATATAAAATTTTGCTATTCACGTGGTTCCCAACTTAAGGAAGATGAAAAACTTATTCGGGTGTTACCATTATTGGTCAATTGTACGGAATATGTACTTTACTGTGCAATCTACTAATAAAAGTTTCAAAATTTCAAAGGTGAAACTCAGAAAATGTGAATATCAAGCAGATGTACTTTAATCCAGAAATTAGATTTACTAGGTGAAACTAATACACAAAATAGGCTCATGGCATGCAACTCAAGATACTTCAACCCTTTGTTTGATATAATTTTGATGATTATGGTTTACAGCTTTTGAAAACCTCAAAAGGAAAATCTCAGAAACGTTGGGTGTTTTACAAACTGTAAACCATGATCATCAAAATTATAATAAGTGAAGGCTTGACATATCTCAATGTGTATGTAATGAGTTGATTTCACATATTAGTTTTACATTGGAAGTTGAATTGCTGACATATTATTCTAATTGTATCACTTTACCACTTTATGGAACCTGTGACTGCACCATTCAAAGTGACTGGTTATGTTTATGTTGTCCTTTGTTTATTTATCTTCTCACACAAACACACACACACACACACACACGCACGCACACCCACGCACATGCACACTTATACGGGCCAAATACTTTTTGTTCGTGGTGATTTTTTAGGCTCTACAACAAAATATCTGTTCATTCCTGGTGCTGCAAATGACGTGGGCTTGGACATAACATTTTTTGATGGTTCCAACAAATTTCACATGCTGCTAGTCCATGCACTCCAGAGAGTGTTCAATATTCAAAATGTTTATTTTTTGTATAAAATTTTCAAAAGTACCTGCCAAAAAGGATTTTCCCCACCAACATGGGCTCATAAATGATTGTTCACGGCCTGGTGGCTTCATTTGCAGCTTGTGTAAGCCTAGGGTGAATAATTGAATATTGAATTATGCCATGTTATGTTGGTCTGCATAATTTCAACAAGGACTGGTCCAACCCCCACTCACGCTACATAAAACATTATGAAGAGAACCATGGATACAACTCACTAGAGCTGAGAATCAGTTGGAACCCTAAGCTTGGTCTCAATGCAGCCACAACTGTTATTGATTCCTAACTGAACAGATTGATATCCCGTCAAGTGTGATTGACTCTTTTTTTCATCAGTACAGTTAAACGGTATCTCTTGCAGTTGACAAAACATAACAAAACAAAGCAGCCGGTAGTAGTAAATATTAATGGGCTCTATAATTGGTTTTTGTCAAATAGCTTTAAATCTTAATAGGATTGTTATTGCTTACATATGTATTTGGTAATATTAACAGTTCAGTGTTATTTGCATTTTTAGAATTGAATTACTAGAATATGCAGTCCAGTAGTAGTATGGATTGACTCCTTTATTTTTCACGTGTATTGAAAAAAATAATCAATCTGAGGGTTTTATAATTGCCTTCATTGTCAAAAGGAAAAATGAAACATTGGAAAACAAGAGAGAGAAAAGAAGGGTTGGTAATGTGGACAGATTTTTTAATGAATAAAAGCTAGAGAAAGGGTTCGATCCTGTGCGCGGGATCTTTCTGTGTGGAGTTTGCATGTTCTCCCCGTGACTGCGTGGGTTCCCTCCGGGTACTCCGGCTTCCTCCAACCTCCAAAGACATGCACCTGGGGATAGTTTCATTATTAAACTAAATTGGCCCTAGTGTGCGAATGTGAGTGTGAATGTTGTCTGTCTATCTGTGTTGGCCTTGCAATGAGGTGGCGACTTGTCCTGGTTGTACCCCGCCTACCGCCCGAATGCAGCTGAGATAGGCTCCAGCGACCCCCCGTAACCACAAAAGGGACAAGCAGTAGAAAATGGACTGATGGATCTGCTAGGATGAAAGCTACCTGCTCAGTGGCCTTGTGGTTAGAGTGTCCGCCCTGAGACTGGAAGGTCGTGAGTTCAAACCCATTGCCTCCCTGCTTGGCACACAGCATTAAGGGTTGGGGCTAAATCACCAAAATGATTCCCGGGCGCGGCCACTGCTGCTGCTCACCACTCCCCTCACCTCCCAGGGGGTGAAGAGGGGGGTGGGTCAAACAGAGGATCATTTCACCACACCTAGTGTGTGTGTTAGACTATCATTGGGACTTTAACTTTAAACTTCAACTTTACTAGAGTTGGACTTTACAGTCAACATCTAACGGGGACAGCTCTCCTGTCCAAAGGCAAAACCTAGTAACTCGCTTCTAGCTGATTTTGAGAAAACAAAGGAAAACCAATCCATCTTGATGCTGTCTTACAAAGATCTACAAATTCATCAAACGTATAGATGTTTTCTTGAGCTTTCATTTTCTTGCCGATTGAGCCATGGATTGAATCTGCTCTCATGAACATGTGCCCTTTCTCCAGATATTTTATCACAATCTCGGGTGGGCCCCATTCTGCGTTTGCACATTGGGCAACAGCGTCCCGTTTTCATTTTGACCTCCACAGTTATCAGCCCAAAAGAGTATGCAAGGGGAAGAATAAAGAACAATACATTTAATGGAGGTGCTTGCAACGTCCTGGGCCACTCTTACAAATATCCCCTCGTGCCATAATATCACATAATCAGGTTGACCATCGGCCCCCATTCGTGCAAATGTCTCATTAAAGACAATAAGGCGACTGACAAACAAGCTCCGATTGGTCCCTTGAGATACTAGGTTTTTCTGTTGTATCTACACGGTTATGTGGTAGTTGCTAGGTCCTGCCATGCGCGTAACAGCTTACTTACGGAACAAATTACAATATCACATACACTAATGTAAAGCATATCACCCAGGAACTCCAAAATTACTATCAGCTCAGTTTTGACCAATATTGAGTTACTGGGTTTTGCCTTTGGACGGGAAAGCTTAACATTGATATGCATAATTGAATCATTGTCCTTCACTTGAGAAGTAATCCAATAAGATGATAAACACAGTCAGGACACCGGTGGAGGTCATCAGGCATTTTGCGGACATTCTTTTAGTCAAATGGTTGGTTATTACAAAAAAAAAAAACTTTGATTGACAATTCTTATTGCTGCATGAACATTTTTTTTTTGGCCATTGCTTTGTCATTTGCTTTACCCTAGCTTGCCCCAACCAAAAGTTGTTATTTTGAAAAAAAAAGACAAATTGTGTCACAGTAGTAGCCTGATCTGCTAAGATCCAAAAAGAACATGTGAGTGCAAACTGTAAAAGTGTGTATACTGTGTGTGTCTAATATTTGATTGACATGCATAACTCGTGCTATTATGGCAATGTCAATAAAAGGACTGATTGATGGAAAGTGATTGAGTGTTGTGGTGATATGTTAAGATGACGTGTCCATTTGACAAAAAGTGCAAAAGTGGTGCAGACCGCCCTATTTAAATGACAACTTTGTGTGTACTTTACTGGCTGACACCGGAGAGAAACTTATTTTGTGACGTCATGTGCTGTTTATTTATGTTGTGCAGCACTCACCACCTTTTATGGGCGATACACATCTAGACAAAATAAGCTGTTTTTGAGTGATCCAGAAAAGCAAGCAAGAATACACAACAATACATGTGGGAAGTTTTTTCATATGGGAAAATTGGGTAGCGAAAGTATTCAGACTCCTTAAATTGTTCACTCTTTGTTTCATTCCAGTCATTTGCTAAAATCCAAAACGTATATTTTATTTCTCATTAATGTTCACACAACACCCCATTTTGAAAAAAACAAAACAAAAATGTACACATTAAATTTAAAAACTGAAACATCACATGTACTGTGCATATTTATTAGGACCGTTTGCCCGTTACTTTGTTGATGCACCTTTGGCAGCAATTACAGCCTCAAGTCTTTTTGAATACAATGCCACAAGCTTGGCACACCTATCTTTGGGCAGTTCCGCCTATTCCTCTTTGCAGCACCTCTCAAGCTCTGTCAGGTTGGATGGAAATCGTGGGTTTTCATGCGGGATGTCTCTGTATATTGCTACCTTCAATTTAGTCGAGTCAGGGAGCTGACCAAGAATCTGATGCAATAATTGCATATAAACTAATCTCTGCAAATTATGTGCGGCCTCACATCTTTGTCTAATGCCTATAACTTTCCCATACATTTTTGCCTATCCACATAATTTTTCTGATGCAATTTGTCTCTTTGCGTCGTTCAAACACGCACATTAAGTGTATAATCAAAACTGTTTTGTTTCTTGTGTAGATGAAGCAGGAACCAGCAATGGGTAACAATATGTCAACTCTCTATTTCTCAGACGGCACAATTGTCGTCCTTCTGCGTAAATCAAACCTATTTCTGATTCCCTCAAGTGCTACCCCGTTTCCATATGAGGTAGCCAAATTGTGTTGGATGTAAATATAAATGGAATGCAACGATTTGCAAATCCTTTTCAACCCATATTCAGTTGAATGCACTACAAATACAATATATTTGATGTTCAAACTCATAAACTGTATTTATTTTTTTCAAATAATAATTATCTTAGAATTTCTTGGCTGCAACACGTAACAAAGTAGTTGGTAAAGGGCATGTTCACCACTGTGTTACATCACCTCTTCTTTTAACAACACTCAATAAACGTTTGGGAACTGAGCAAAACTAATTGTTGAAGCTTTGAAAGTGGAATTCTTTCCCATTCTGGTTTTATGTAGAGCTTCAGTCGTTCAACAGTCAGGGGTCGTATTTTACGCTTCATATTGCGCCACACATTTTTGATGGGAGACAGGTCTGGACTGCAGGCGGGCCAGGAAAGTACCCGTACTTTTTTTTTACGAAGCCACGCTATTGTAACACTTGTCTTGCTGAAATAAGCAGGGGCGTCCATGATAGCGTTGCTTGGATGACAACATATGTTGCTTAAAAACCTGTATGGACCTTTCAGCATTAATGGTGCCTTCAAAGATGTGCAATTTACCCATGCCTTGGGCACTAATGCACCTACATACCATCACAGATGCCGGCTTTTGAACTTTGCACCTACAACAATCCGAATGGTTATTTTCCTCTTTGTTCTGGAGGACACCACGTCCTCTGTTTCCAAATATAATTTGAAATGTGGACTCGTCAGACCACAGAACACCTTTCCACTTTGCATCAGTCCATCTTAAGTGAGCTCGGGCCCAGCCGAGCCGGCAGCGTTTCAGTATATTGTTGATAAACGGGTTTAGCTTTGCAGGGTACAGTTTTAACTTGCACTTACAGATGTAGCAACCAACTGTAGTTACTGACAGTGGTTTTATGAAGTGTTCCTGCGCCCATGTGGTGATATTCTTTACACACTGATGTCGGTTTTTGATGTAGTACCGGCTGAGGGATCACATGTCCGTAATATCATCGATTACGTGCAGTGATTTTTCCAGATTCTCTGAACTTTTTGATGATTTTACGGACCGTAGATGGTAAAATCCCTAAATTCCTTGCAATAGCTCGTTGAGAAATGTTGTTCCAAAACTGTTCGACAATTTTCTTACAAAGTGGTGACCCTCGCCCCATCCTTATTTGTGAATTACTTAGCATTTCATGGAAGCTGCTTTTATACCCAATCATGGAACCCAACTGTTCCCAATTAGCTTGCACATCAGTGGGATGTTCCATATAAGTGTTTGATGAGTATTTATCAACTTTATCAGTATCTATTGCCACCTTTACCAACTTCTTTGTCACGTGTTGCTCGCATCAAATTCTAAAGTTAATGATTATTTGCAAAAACAAAAAAGTTTATCAGTTTGAACATCAAATATGTTGTCTTTGTAGCATATTCAAGTGAATATGGATTGAAAATGATTTGCAAATCCTTGTATTCCGTTTATATTTAAGTCCAACACAATTTCCGAACTCATATGGAAACAGTTTTTTTACAATAGAAACACTTCCTAGGACAGATATTTTGAAGTGTGATGATGTTTTGTCATTGTCTGTTATATACACATATATGCATATACATATATACACACACATATACATATTTATATACACATACACATACATACAGATTTATGCACATATATATATATATATATATATATATATATATATATATATATATATATATATATATAAATATATATATATATATATATATATATATATATATATATATATATATATATATATATATATATATATATATATGGCTTCACGGTGGCAGAGGGGTTAGTGCGTCCGCCTCACAATACAAAGTTCCTGCAGTCTTGGGTTCAAATCCAAGCTCGGGATCTTTCTGTGTGGAGTTTGCATGTTCTCCCCGTGAATGCGTGGGTTCCCTCCGGGTACACCGGCTTCCTCCCACCTCCAAAGACATGCACCTGGGGATAGGTTGATTGGCAAAACTAAATTGACCCTCGTGTTTGAATGTGAGTGTGAATGTTGTCTGTCTATCTGTGTTGGCCCTGTGATGAGGTGGCGACTTGTCCAGGGTGTACGCCGCCTTCCGCCCAATTGTAGCTGAGATAGGCACCAGCGCCCCCCGCAACCCCAAAGGGAATAAGCGGTAGACAATGGGTGGATGGGATGGATATGTTTATTACTTGCAATAATATGTTACATTAATATGTAATAAACCCTCATTTTGAGGGTGTGGCGATTTTTATTTTGCTATTCACTACAATACATTACATGTAGGAGTAACACCAGACACTTTAAGTGTAAAACATGCAAAGAGAATGTCGGCAATGTGCGGACAAAAGAGCAGACATCGGACAATAAAGAAGTCTTTGGTGTTGTTGTTTTTTCTATGATGATAGTTATTAGCTATGGTTAGAATAGAATAGAATAGAATAGAAAGTACTTCATTGATCCCTGGGGAAATTCATCACCACAGTTTGTTCACAATAAACAATAATAATAATAATACATAATATATGACATATATTATATATATGGTACATAATATATGAATACTATGAATATATTCTACATATATTCTACATTTAAGTGCAGTCAAAAAGGAACATATGCATTATACAGTCTGTTGTATATAAGTTCCGTGTTGTATATAAGTTCCGTGTTGCATTTTGGGAGTCTGAGCCTTCCACTGAACGTGCTCATTCTTTCCGCAAGGTCCGAGTGTAGTGGGTGAGAGGTGTTGTCCATAATGGCTAGGAGTTTCCGCTCTGACACCACCGCCAGAGAGTCCAGCTCCACTCCCACCACGTTACTGGGCTTCTCTACCAACTTGTCCAGTCTGTTTGTGTCCCTCACTCTCAGCCCACTGCCCCGGCAAGCCACGGCATACAAGAAAGCTATGCATTAAAATAGTACATTGAATGAGCTGTGAGAATGTGATTTTACGTTTACTGTAAGTCTGTGTGGCATAAATTGAGTAAAACATCAATACAGTATTTACAACTTTTAGTTGCAATCCTGTGCTTTTTGAGGTTAAAGTTTCAAGGGCCACTTAAGACTTTCATAAAAAATTCATAAAATCACAAGCCGATTCAATTTTCATTAAAAAAAAGCCTCATAATATTGCAACTTTTGCAACAACTTTTTGAACATGATGCCTCAAATTCAATTGCAAAAAAAGCCTGCAAAATCCTGAATGGCACCGACATACAATATTGTTGTTTAGGTCACATAATTGAGTTAACTTTCTAATGTGGATCCTGAGTTAAAAATGTTGAGGCAACCCTGGTACATAATACTGAAAAACTGGACTTGGTAGAGAGCTGGCAAAGAAAAAAATCTTTTAATTTGTGCATTTATTATCCAGAAAAATATTTTCATACACACACTGTGTATGCTTGACTTGCAGTCACTCTCTATTCCAGGGGTCGGTAACCTTTTTGGCTGACAGAGCCATGAAAGCCAAATATTTCAAAATGTATTTCCGTGAGAGCCATATAATATTTTTTAACATTGAATACAACATTTTAGAGAATAATAAGTCTCTTATTCTTTTCATTAACATTGTTATTCTAAAAGTTAACCAATAATAAACATAATACTTCATACCATTAATGCGACATCTTGAACAGGTGCGATAGAAAAAGGATGGTTGGATCAAAATGCATGAGAATGTTTTATAATTTGAACGTTATTTTTAACACTGTGATTACCAGCGGAATAATTAATTACTTATCGTGTTAAGCAATGTCAGCTAAGATTTATCTGAGAGCCAGATGCAGTCATCAAAAGAGCCACATCTGGCTCTAGAGCCATAGGTTCCCTACCCCTGCTCTATTCATAGATGTTTACTGTATGTCAATCTGGATTGGTGGAAAGATGATTTGCACTACAACAACAGAAGGAAATTGCCAATTTACATGAATACAAACACATGAAGCATTGTTGTGTGGCACACCTGTGGTCATTGTGATGCAATGACGCAGTTTCCTTTGTTGTCAGTCTGCCATTCGCTTTCACACATCATTTGCCAAACTCCTATTTTATTCCTTAAACCGGGTAAAGTCCTGTGATACTTTCTGAATACCACAAATCATCAGGTGGGGAAGATTGGGGCTGAAAAGAGGACGGAAGAAGTAAAAAAAGCCATTACCAAATGTGCCTCCTCTGTTGCAAAGTGAGTGCTCTCCAGCCGCATCCCCAGCTCCCTTTATGATCAGTAATGGGATTGTGGAGGAGCGCCAGCAGCATCTTCATCACAGGACAAAAGCCTGTTAATTGGATATAATTCGTCATAAAAGGTCAAGAGAGAGTGGTGTATCACCGAGGCCGCTTATCCCCTGAATCCGTCTCACCCACAGTCTGCATCGACACCTCCTCCTTTTTCTGAGTTGACTACGGGGAAAAGCTTGCATGTTGATCCGTCAGAATGGCGCACAAATGGAGATTAAGAGATGTCAGTGCCATGAGAGATGCTTTTTGTGGCTTATTGGGCCAGCTCAAGGGGAAGCAGCCCGACTTGTTCAGCCGGAGCTCTTTTGAACTCAATGCCTCGAGACAGCTTATCACCTCAACTGGAACAGAGAAAATCATTCTCAGAGAAACTTTGACCAAGTCCCACTTTCTGTTTTTCATCCACGACAAACATGCAGATATATTAGCCTTTTTTTTTTTTGTTATAACTTCAAGGCCTACTAAAATGAGATTTTCTTATTTAAACGGGGATAGGAGGTCTATTCAAAGTGTCATACTTGATCATTTCGCGATATTGCCATATTTTTGCTGAAAGGATTTAGTGGAGAAAATCGACGATAATGTTCGCAACTTTTGGTCGCTCTTGAAAAAGCCCTGCCTCTCCCGGAAATAGTGCGCGTGACGTCACAGATTGTCGGACTCCTCACATCCACCTATTATTACAATCATGGACGCCAGGAGCGAGGATCAAAGATTCGTGTTTGAAGATATTGATAGCGACGGACTATAAAAAAAAAAAAAAAGCGACAACTCCGGGCGACGGCAGTGTGAGCGTTTCAGATGTAATTAGACACATGTACTAGGATAATTCTGGAAGATCCCTTATCTGCTTATTGTTTTAATAGTGTTTTAGTGAGATTTTAAAAATTGTAAAGTAAAGATTGTAAAGATATAGCTCGAGGTCGGATGGCTGCGTTGAACACACAGTGTCTCAGAGAGAAGCCAAGGAGCCAAGCTCACAGCTGCTGCAGAACGACAAATAATCCACGGATGTCTTCGGTAAGATATATATCATAATTTCCCCATCCAAAAACATGCTGGTTGACGTAGAGAAAACATGTTCGCTTGACCGCTCTGCTTTCACAACAAACAAAGAAACGCCGGCTGGGTCTCGGTGCTAAAGACAGCTGGAATCCACCGCTTTCCACCAACAGCATTGTTCTTTATAGTCTCCATTATTAATTGAACTAATTGCAAAAGATTCAGCCACACAGATGTCTAAAATACTGTGTAATTATGCGGTTAAAGCAGACGACTTTTAGCTGTGTGTGTGTGCAGCACTAATATTTCCTCACAGTCCATGACGTCACGCGTACTCGTCATCATTCCGCTACGTTTTCAACAAGAAACTCCCGGGAAATTTAAAATTGCAATTTAGTAAACTAAAAAGGCCGTATTGGCATGTGTTGCAATGTTAATATTTCATCATTGATATATAAACTATCAGACTGCGTGGTGGGTAGTAGTGGGTTTCAGTAGGCCTTTAACTGAGACTTTCGGAAGCACTCCACTTAACTATTGAACAAATTCAAACAAATCATTTTCATTGCCAATGTGTGTGTGGGGGGGGGGGGGGGGGTGCATGTGAGATAGTTCATGTCAAAAGCCAATCAATGAATGACAGTGTGCTTTAATATTTCCTTCACATATTCTTAACCCTTTCCAGCTTCGTAACTGATGAGAATATAATGGCACATTTTTTCATAATTAGACCCACCGGGATTTCACAGGTGTTTTCTTGTGATAGTTGCGGACTAAAATACCTCAAATCTGCAGCAGGTTTTTCAAAAATTTGCAGTTGATGTTTTGAGGCTTATTTTTTGTAATTTCGAACATTTTTTTATCAATGTTTTTGTGACGTGTACACAAGGGGTGGAGACGACACAGACAGGAGGGGCGTTGTTTATCTCTATTTTATTTTTATATATAATCCATATATAAATCCATATATTTTCTACCGCTTATTCTCTTTGGGGTCGCGGGGGGCGCTAGTGCCTATCTCAGCTACAATCGGTCAGAAGGCAGTGTACACCCTGGACAAGTCGCCACCACATCACAGGGCCAACACAGATAGACAGACAACATTCACACTCACATTCACACACTAAGGCCAATTTTAGCAATGCCAATCAACCTATCCCCAGGTGCATGTCTTTGGAAGTGGGAGGAAGCCGGAGTACCCGGAGGGAACCCACTCATTCACGGGGAGGACATGCAAACTCCACAAAGAAAGATCCCGAGCGCGGGAATGAACCCTGACTACTCAGGACCTTCGTATTGTGAGGCAGACGCACTAACCCTACTTCCACCGTGAAGCCTCCCATATATATATATATATATATATATATATATATATATATATATATATATACATATATATATATATACGCAAAATAATAATATTAATAAACAAGAGAATGGAGTGTGACTAAATCCAAGAGTGTGTGGTGTGCGACTATGTGTAAGAATCAATAAGTGTTGAGCAAAAGGTGAGGAAGTCCAAGGGGGGACAAGACAAGCTCTGAGGTCAGTTAGCAGGCAGGAAGTCGGCGGATATAGCTAAGCGTCGAAGGTCTGTTTTCAGACGGGAGATGGAGATCAAAATGGGGCAGCCAGGGAACCAGAGAGGAACACAGGGGAGACGAGACACACTGCTTGTCACGCGGGAATGGAGGTTTGCTGCTGGAACAACACGACACAGGACAACGCACAATGAAACACAGAGGAGGAGAAAACACACAGACGGAGAACATAGAGCATGATAAGAGCAGGCTTACTGTGCAAAACAGGTAGCTACGTTCTGGCCTGGAACGCAGGTCTGCACTGGCTTAAGAAGCCCAGGAAGCTCATCAATGACAGGTGTGTAGTTTGCTGTTTGAATGCGGCCGCCGGCTGCAGCAGGAGATGAGCACCCTTGGGCGTGTCCCGAGGCATGCTCCATTAATCCATCCATTTCCTACCGCTTATTTATTTTGGAGTCGCGGGGGGCGCTGGTGCCTAACTCAGCTACAATCGAGCGGAAGGTGCTCTCTGCGGAGCTCATTGAGGAATGCGCAGCGGCTTGCACTTGCGCCATACGCTTGCGCCATGACAGTTTTAAGAGTTTCTTATACTTTTGACCTCAAAAAGGACAGGATTTCATCAAAAATTGGGAAACTAATTTTGTATTATACCACACAGATTTAAAGGTTTTTTTTTTGTCAACATTCAAGACACTTCTTTGTTATCAAGAGGCGGTGGTTTACGCAGCTCGCTGCGCGGCTTGTTCTCCCAGGATGCAAACGGACTATTCCGGACCAAGTGTGAAGGTAGGAACATATTTATTAATCTGACTAAAAATCTGGGCAAGGCATGAGGTAAACAAACATAAACTACGGCGTGGAACTAACACAAAACTGTGACCTGAAAAAAACAAAATAAACTATGGCTTGGGACAAACAAGAAACTGTGGCAAGAAATAAAAACACTCATGTGGACACGGCATGAATCGAGCAACATGAACTGTGGGAACGCATAGAAACAATCAATGACGCTTGATTAGAAACAGGTGCGCGGTCCAAACAACTGAGGCAGGTGAAAATCATAAGTTGGCATGTTTACCAAACACAACAAAGGAGCGCAAACAGGAACTAGAAGAGTCCAAAAACTAAAAAAGTATAACAAAAACATAATCCAGACCACAGATCATGAGAATTGTGGTTTACATAACATGTGATGGCCGTTGTTTGGTCAAAATTGTGCCTGGATTATGTTTTTCAAACCTTGTTAAAGCTGCTTTTAGATTTTCTCGGCCAGGGGTACCTAAACTATTTGACTAGGGGGCCGCATTGGATTAAACATTTTTGGCCGGGCGTCAGGTTGTATATAAATATATATATATATATATATATATTATCGTTATCGATTGGAAAAAGCATTTTTAGACGATATGATTTACCTGTGCGGAAACGAGAGTAACAAGCGGTAGAAAATGGATTGGAAAAGACAGATTAAAAAAATATATATATATATTTAAAAAAAAATACAACTAAATAAACTTTCTTTTTTTTTTTGGGACTGTCCACGGGCCTTAGTTTGGGAACCCCTGGTCTAGGTAGTCTTATTTATGTCCTCCTTCAGGCCAAATACCCTTTGACTGTGTCTCCAGCACGCCAGTTTTTAGCGCATCCGTATCAAGTCTACTAACAGATATAAGTATTAACTATGCGCTACTTTGTATTAGAAATGGAAACAGCGGAGGGTGAATGCCCACAACAAGAGGATAGAGAAAAAGAAGGAGCTCGTTATAAACTTTGGACTACAACTAATGAAACATGGTGGACTGGTGCAAAGCTCTTTGGGTAAACTTGTACCATATTTGGAGATATTTGTTTCTGATGTAAATACGGCAAATGTAGAAAGAAACGTTGGTTTTGTGTGATAGGACCCTTTTAAATAAGTATTGCATTGTTTTACTAAGTCCTAACTAAAAATAGTAATAATTAAGAGTAATCAAGGAAAGAAACACCACCAAAGGCTTCCTTATTGCCTGTTGTCTGCTCTGTCGAACACGAGTCGCAGAAATTCTCCATGTTTGTTTTACGCTTGAAATGTGTTTTTCCATCTGAAACAATGATTTATGTTTCAACACATTAACCCCCACATACTAAGAGCATTTGTGAACTATTAAAAGCGACCTATTGCTGTAATTTGTGTTGGTAAATGAAGGACGACGCAAGATTATCATCACGTATCAACAGCTCAAATATGTAAATTCAAGTTCTTAATTGCCCTACGCTGAAGAAATAAAGGTTAAATGAATATTTAAATACATGTAAACCTGGAAGTGAAAGCGTTGGCATGTCGCTAAATGCTGATAAACTACATTACCCTGAAGGCTTAGCGCCGTAGACTGGAACAAGTCGTTTGAGCTACAGTGAGTTTATGTTACACATTGCTGTTCCTGCTTCGTCTATGCAAGAAACAAACATAAGTTTTGATTGGACAGTTAACACGCACGTTGATGAGCCACTCAGGGACTAAATGGCGAAACTGATCGAAATGTGCAGGGTTCGCAAATGGCCATGGATAAGCAGTTTTAAAGGGATGATGCAAAAACATTTAAACATGTTTCACAACTGCCATTATAAAGACAGGGTGGACTTAAAAGGTGCTTTTTGCGACGGCAAGGCAGCTGCCTAAGAGAGTGCAAGCAATTGAACGCCCTCTACCTGGTTCGACCATGTAGCACTGTCTCGCTGTTATACCTTCTGTGTGTCAATGTGTTCCGTGTGTTTTGGGAGTCGGTGCATAACCAACATATGCTATCACTTCCGCTTTGTCGGTTGAGTCTGATGAGGCTCAAAGTTGGGTTGCAGATTTCTCATTGTTTTGTGTCGTTTTTATTTGTTGTGGCTTTTGCAGCTGTGCTGTATCTGAAAGTTATGATATTGTACTGCCCCGAAGTGGAGGAGAGACACAGTCGGCGATACTCTCTCAGACGCTTTATTAACAAGCGGAAGCAAACTTGGGGAGTCAAAACACACGTTACGTGAGCTCTTCACCACAACTCTCACCACTGGACTGATGCAAACAAGTCCACATTTCAAATTGTTTTTGGAAATATCCAAGCAAAGTCTTTTTCATGGACGTCCCTGCTTATTTCGGCAAGAGAATGCCAAGCCACGTGTTACAACAGCATGGCTTTGTAGTAAAAGAGTGCAGGAACTAAACTGGCCTACCGGTAATAAATTAAGTTTCCCAATTTGAACAATAAATATCTTCTTTTTGCAGCGTATTCAATTAAATATAAGTTGAAAATGATTTGCAAATAATTGTATTGTGTTTTTATTTATGATTTACACAACATGCCAACTTCAATGGTTTTTGTATATATATATATATATATATATATATATATATATATATATATATATATATATATATATATATATATATATATATATATATATCCATCCGTCCATCCATTTCCTACCGTTTATACCACCTCCTGGGTAAAGGGGGTAGCTGGTCCCAATACCAGCTACATTCGGGCGGAAGGTGGTGTACACCCTGGACGATAATATATATATATATATATATATATATATATATATATATATATATATATATATATATATATATATATATATGTATCCATCCATTTTCAACCGCTTATTCCCTTTTGGGGTCGCGGGGGGCGCTGGCGCCTATCTCAGCTACAATCGGGCGGAAGGTGGGGTACATATATATATATATATATATATGTATGTGTGGGAAAGTGGGAAAAAATCACAAGACTGCTTCATCTCTACAGAACTGTTTCATGAGGGGTTCCCTCAATCTCCTGATGCTTGAGGGAACCCCTCATGAAACAGTTCTGTAGAGATGAAGTAGTCTTGGGATTTTTTCCAACACATACATATATTGCTCTCTACCACGGTATCGAGCACTATTCTCTGGATGATCTAATTAAGACATATATATATATATATATATATATATATATATATATATATATTATATATATATATATATATATATATATATTATCATCGGATATGTAAAAAAATCAATATTACTTTAGTATTGGCCACCAGATGAGATCCAACCAATCAGAGCACGCTGTTCAATATCGTGGCCACCGATTGAATCAGCATCATGAAGAGTTACTCTATCGGATTAAAAGAGAGTAAAGGTGAGTAAAGGGTGTTATTTTATGTATAGAGTGCTCTAATAATGTCATAAAACACAATTACAAGGTAGTATACCGATGTTTTAATTGTTTGCCTATGAAAATCATTGATTTATTATTAATAATTCCTACTGTTTGGAAAATAATTAATTAATCTCCAGAACCAATTAAAAGCAATAAATGAAGGACAACTGTAATGGTGTATTCTTTTACCTTTTTTAATTTAAAAAAAAAAAAAAAAAAAAAAAAAAAAAGTTATTTGGAGCAAGCTGGAGACTGCACCTTTAACCATCACGCACCAAATTCCACAGATTTGAACCACTTGAGATCGACCTTATCTATCACCAAACTGTTATGTCATTATAAAGTACTCTACTCCGGCCCTTTGCCAGGTACGATGTTGAATACAGCTGCCTTTGGGGCTGCTGGGTAAAGCGCAGGGAGGCGAGAACAGATTATGTGACAATTACGAAGTGAAGAGGAGCACTGTCATTTGTGTCTCTCCTTTATCCTCAGACCAGCAGATCCTGTAACTGTAATGTGACATTGATCAGGCTCAACATATCACAGAGGA
This sequence comes from Nerophis ophidion, assembly GCF_033978795.1. Taxonomy (NCBI): domain Eukaryota; kingdom Metazoa; phylum Chordata; class Actinopteri; order Syngnathiformes; family Syngnathidae; genus Nerophis; species Nerophis ophidion. The sequence goes on from NC_084613.1 coordinate 59,635,461, forward strand.
CCAGAATGATCTTTGTATTTATTTTTTAACCTTATCCACCCAGAGAAGTCCTATCGAGATTACAAATCTCTTTTGCCAGGGAGTCCTGCCACACACATTCATACACCAGACTGGGTGGCACTGGAAACAAGATGGGCAGAGTGTCTTGCCCAAGGACACAAATGGCAGTGACCAAGATGGCCGAAGTTAGATTCGTATCAGGAATTTACATTTTTTTGCCATCTCTGTGCGGTCTTGTTAGAGTCTTGTTTAGTTTGTGCATTTAATAGAATTTTTAAGTTTTTACTGCGTAAACGTGGACAGTAGCCAGACACAACCATAAGTATAAACAAGTCCAAGATCCATATGACGACTGTAATTGAGGTCTGCTGCCAAATGATAAAGAACTAGAACTTTCTTGTACGTAAAAAAATGAATAAAAATAGCTTTATAAGTAAGTAATACATAAACAGTTGGGATTGAACACGCAATAATACAAGTATCGGATTATAGCGGTTTGGATGTAAAATCTCCTTTACTTGTGTAATCTGGACAGCCAGTTAACATGTAAATGTCCTCCAATAATCACACAAAGTCACTTTTTCAATTTTCTGAAGTCATTCACAAAAGGTAAACATGCTAGAGCAGGCAGGGGTAGGGAACCTATGGCTCGCGAGCCAGATGTGGCTCTTTTGATGACTGCATCTGGCTCTTGGATAAATCTGAGCTGACACTGCTTAACACGATAAGTCATGAATAATTCCACTTGTAATCACAGTGTTAAAAATAACCTTCAAAATACAAAACATTCTCATGCATTTTTAATCCATCCATCCGTTTCCTACTGCACCTGTTCAAAAAGTTGCGTTAAAGGTAAGAAGTTATTTATTTATTATTGGTTAGTGTGGGGCTTGCCCTCCTGGGGGTTCTTCAGACCACCAAGCACCGACATGAGAGCCTGTTTCAGGGTTACAATATTGTTTTATTTTTCAATTAGTCTCTCAGTTGCTTTCCAGCAATTGTCTTTTTCTTTTTCGTTCTCGCTCGCGCTCTGGCTCCAGCCCCAGCCCCAACCCCGTCTCTACTGCTGCTTATAACAGAGCGACAGATGATTAGATAACAAGGCCCAGGTGGGCCATCTACACACTTGTCGCTGATTTCAAGGCCGATCCTGGCAACACCTCGCTTCGCTGCAGGCCCGCCACGCCCCCTCCACATTTAGCTTCAGAATAACAATGTTATTACAAAGAATAAGAGACCTATTATACTCTAGAAATGTTGGTCTTACTTAAAAATGCACGCGTTTAGTTGTGTTAAAAAAAATATCATATGGCTCTTAAGTAAATACATTCTAAAATATTTGGCTTCTTGGCTCTTTCAGTCAAAAAGGTTCCCGACCCCTGTGCTAGAGTGCAGGTTGTTACACGACAGCGAAGCACACATTAACACACGGGCTAGACATACGTACAAGTGTCTTTAATTGAAACATATTGCAGTCTAAAAACATGACATTTGTCAATATAAACAAGTATCAAATAATTATTTGCAATAAAAAGTCTGGTAGCACTTTAGTATGGGGAACATATTCACCATGAATTATTTGCTTATTAAAGTAACAAAGCCTTTATTTAGAGTTATTTGGGCAATAGGGGAATATATAAGGGTTAGGGTTAGGGTTAGGGTTACTAATAAGCAATAATTCTGAGGTTATTGAGGGAAGACTCTTAGTTAATGGCTTACTGGTTGTATAGTAAGGCCATGAAGAATAAGGCATTAATAAGTATTTAATAATGACTAGTTAAGAGCCAATATATTACTAATTTGCATGTTAATAAGCAACTAATTAATGGTGAATATGTGTTCCCCATACTAAAGTGTTACCAAAAGTCCTCAAGGCAGGAGCAAATTATAAATTATCCAGTAACAAACGTGTCCGGGCCATTCAATTTACTTCGTAATGAGTTTAATTCATTTTTGTGGTTGCGAGGTGACGCCAGTAAATATATCCCACTCCACTTCAACCTAAAGACGGCATAAGTCCATTTCATAAGATTGATAATAACAGGATACTGTTTTTCTATATATACTACTGTTCTCTGTTTGAGTAAATTCACTTGATCAAGCCTTTTTTAACATTTAACACAGCAAAATAATAAAAGTATGTTTGATTTGTGATCGGATCAATATCAGTATCAGCCAATACTCAAGGCTCCAAGGTTAATATAGTAGAGTCTATCTATCATAGACATTAGTAATGTACAGAATTTTAAAGGGGAACATTATCACCAGACCTATGTAAGCGTCAATATATACCTTGATGTTGCAGATAAAGGATCATATGTTTTTTTAACCGATTTCCAAACTCTAAAAGGGTGAATTTGGCGATTGAAGCGCCTTTCAATTGTTCGCTGTCGGAGCAATGACCTTTCACCCGTGACGTCACTACAGGAAGCAATCCTCCATTTTCTCAAACGCATTACACACACCAAGTCAAATCAGCTCTGTTATTTTCCGTTTTTGGAGACATTAATGCCTCGTCGGTGTGTTGTCAGAGGGTGTAACAACACTAACAGGGACAGATTCAAGTTGACTTACGTAGAGTGTGGTAATCAGACATATCAATGGTCACGGCATGCTAATCGATGCTAACTTGCTATTTAGAGTAGCTGTATGTACATATTGCATCATTATGCCTCATCTGTAGCTATACTTGTATCCAGCCTTTCCCTCCACCCACATTTAATGCCAAACAAACACATACCAATCGACTGATTCAAGTTGCACCAGTGGTCAAAAGATGCGAAAGTCCCCATTTTGTTCTGTTCTGTTGTAGCATCGCTACCGACAATAGTGATGCTACGACAGAGATGTGTGGATATCCTGCGACACTCAAAGCAGATGCAGTTCCAACGATAAAGTCAACGAAATCACAAAGGTGAGTTTTGTTGATGTTATTGACTTATGTGCTAATCAGATTTATTTGCGCACGGCAAGACTGCAAGCTAATCGATGCTAACATACTATTTAGGCTAGCTATATGTACATATTGCATCAGTATGCCTCCTTTGTAGCTATATTTGCATCCAGCCTTTCCCTCCACCCACATTTAATGCCAAACAAACACTTACCAATCGACGGCTTTAAAAGTTGCTCCAGTGGTCAAAAGATGCAATCGTTGGTTAGAAGGCGATCGCCGAATTCGTCCTCGTTGCCGCAGTTTGTCGTGACATGGCTCAATAGCTTCAGTTTCTTCTTCAATTTCGTTTTCGCTATCTGCCTGCGGCACTCCAACCATCCGTTTCAATGCATGCGTAATCGGTTGAATTGCTTAAGCCGCTGAAATCCGAGACTGAATCCGAGCTAATGTCACTATATCTTTCTGTTCTATCTGCCATGTTTGTTTGTATTGGCGTCACGCAGTGACGTCACAGGAAAATGGACGGGTGGATTTACAGATAGCGAAAATCAGGCACTTAAAGCCTTTTTTCGGGATATTCCATGATGGGTAAAATTTAAAAAAAAACTTTGAAAAATAAAATAAGCCACTGGGAACTGATTTTTATTGGTTGTAACCCTTCTGAAATTGTGATAATGTTCCCCTTTAAGAGCAGTGTTGGTTGTATAGTGTGGCAGCAGCAGGAAGGAAGGCTCCTATCCCTGAAACATCTGTGGCGAATGAGTCATAAAGGAGCTGCTGAGCGAAATGATGGTGTCCTGCAGTGGGTGGAAGTTGTTGTATATCAGAGAATATAGCTTTACAACCTAGGAAAATGCCTTAAATGTCTACACAACCTCAAACCTAAACCAAATTACTACGACACATTTTGTGCCACAATACAGTGATTTTTCAAGCATATTTGGATTTGTTGCTTTGCCTTTCTTTCTTTTTGTGTTGCTACACAAAACCACCAATGGCAACAAAGTGAAGTGTGAAGTGAAGTGAATTATATTTATATAGCGCTTTTCTCTAGTGACTCAAAGCACCTTTACATAGTGAAACCCAATATCTAAGTTACATTCAAACCAGTGTGGGTGGCACTGGGAGCAGGTGGGTAAAGTGTCTTGCCCAAGGACACAACGGCACTGACTAGGATGGCGAAATCGGGTATCAAACCTGGAACTCCGAAGATGCTGGCACGGCCACTCTACCAACCGAGCTATAACGCCCTACGAGGAAAATTGTCTTGATAACTCAGGGTGGTCTGGTACAACATTTTTCACAATACCAATATTGGAGCTTTGACGATTGGCCGATACTGATATCAATGTGATATGATTTCAGCATGATACTTGTTAGAAAATACTTCATCAAGTGAAATGACTCAAAAAGAGAAAGAAAACACTAATCTATTTATTAACTGGAATAGGCTAATGCTGTTTCTGATTAAACTAAAGTGGATTTATAATTTGTTTTTGGGGACACTTAGTGGTCACAGTAATTTGTTCGGTTAAGCTATTGACTCGACTAAGTAGAATGATGTGGACACGTTTGTTACTGGATATTTTTTAATAAGCTAAGTCCTAGGAGACTGTGTAAGTGTATTTATTTGGTACTTGTTGACATTTGTAAATGTGTTTTGGACAGGAATATAATTCAATTAAGGACACTTCTGTCAAGCTTGTGTGCTATTGTGTGCAAAGGACTTCACTAAAATACAAGAAAATACCAACTTTGTGTGCTTATTTGAGGACATTTAGCTGTTAGCTGCCTGTCTAGCTCTTGACAAGTAAACACGCTGCAGGACTGCTGGTATCGGAGATTTTATATGGAAGCAAATATCATGCAATTGTTTTTTGCGCATACCGGACTGACATCCGACATCAATATCAGACCGGCACACCACTAATGATAACCATAGAAGAAATAGAAACCTAATTCACGAAAGCAGAGATTCTCAAACAGTGGTACACCTACCACTGATGGTATGCGGACTCCATCTAGTGGTACACAGGAGAATCCATCCATTTTCTACCGCTTATTCCCTTTCGGGGTCGTGGGGGGCGCCTGCGCCTATCTCAGCTACAATCGGGCGGAAGGCGGGGTACACCCTGGACAAGTCGCCACCTCATCGCAGGGCCAACACAGATAGACAGACAACGTTCACACTCACATTCACACACTAGGGCCAATTTAGTGTTACCAATCAACTTATCCCCCACAGGAGAATCACTAAACATTAAATATTGCATATTCAAACACAGTGTTACCGTTCAAAGTATTGTTTGTAATATTATAGTGGCCAAACATTTTAAATGTACTTGTTTAATAAAAACTTGGCTTGTTTTTAATGAATATTCAGGCCTACTACGCTACTGCATTTTAATATTGGTCACTATGGTGGTACTTGGAGAGCCAGGTATTTTCTGAGGTGGTACTTGGCGGAAAAAGTTTGGGAACCATTGTGCTAAAATACTACATTGAACCAGATTTGTCTGCTGAGTACTACAGCAATCGATGATATCTGTCTATTAACCTGACCTAACTATCTCTCTTTGTTTATAATGTATATTTTCTGCTGGATCTACTCTCTATTTCATGCTGCCCTTTTTTTTTTTTGCTGCAGCTGTTGCATATACTGTAATATTGCACATGGTAAATAAATGATAAATGGGTTGTACTTGTATAGCGCTTTGACACTAATTCCACATTTACCGATTCCCACACACATGGTCACACACAGATGGAAGGAGCTGCCATGCAAGGCGCTAACCAGCACCCATCAGGAGCGAGGGTGAAGTGTCTTGCTCTGGACATAACGAATGTGACGAGGTTGGTACTAGGTGGGGATTGAACCAGGGTCCCTCGGGTTGCGCACGGCCAGTATATATTATATACTGTATATATAATATGTAAATATTACATATATATTATACTTTATATTGCTTCTTTAGTACATTTTTAGTCTACTTTATACCTTTTGTTTTTGCCCTATTTTTGTGCCCTTTCCAACCCAACCCTATCCAACCTTTTGTAACTGAGCTACTGTGTGGAATAATTTCCCTTGTGGATCAATAACGTTTGTCTTAGTCTAAATATGCAACATAGAATAAAGTCGATATCAAAAATATGTGCACATTAAAAAAAAAACTAACAACAAAAGCTGATACATATTATGAAACTAAAAGCATAAAAGCTGTTGATAAGGGCGCATTTATTGTTCTTTTATGTATTTTAAAAAACAGGTTAAAATTTAGGAAAATTGTTGACAGATTGAGTCTTGCTGGTCAAGTCTGGTGAAATTTAAAGATGTATTATGGATGTTTTTATTCCAAGACCATGCTCCATGCCTCATGCTTCTTTTTGCGTGCTATCTTTGCACTCTGCATGCTTAACCACGCTACCATTAGTCATTCAAAGTAAGCAGCGTTGATATTCATCATCTTGTCATTGTTGACAGCCTCTAAAGGGAGTCATCGCTTCTCCGATTCTTCAACTGCTTCATTTTATTATGCCGCTCTAGGTTCATATTCCTTGACTGATGTCAGCCTATAATGTCCAGACAAGTCTGAGGCACCCTTTTCAATGACCTCTACACACTGCACAGAATAGTTATTGCTCAATTAGCAGCACATTTCGAAAATGTTGATTTTTGCAAGGTAGTAAGAGACCTAATCCCTCTCGAGGAATACTGGGCACACAACAATATATTGAAAGAGATGTCAAATCTGCATTTTCGCATTCATGCATTGTGTTTAATGAATACTCAGGCCTACTGCGCTACTGAATTTTAATGTTAGTCACAATAGTGGTACTTGAGGAGCCAAGTTTTTTCTGAGGTGGTACTTTCTGAGAATAGTTTGAGAACCACTAATCTAGAAAAGTTTTGCCCCAAATTAGGAAGTATTTTCAAGTATAAAAAGGGCTAAACAAATATCAATACCCCAGTAGTATTGGCCATTAGAGGGAAACAGAATCAATGAATTTACCATGAATTAATTATCGTGGACCCCGACTTTAACAAGTTGAAAAACGGATGTTGCCATTTAGTGGTCGGTTGTACGGAATATGTACTGTACTGTGCAATCTACTAATAAAAGTCTCAATCAATCAATCAATCAAATAAGATCACGCTGTTCAGTATTTTGGCCAATGATTGGCTCAGCCTCAACAAGCATTACTGTATTGGGGTAAAATATTACAAGGGTGTCCTAAGGGTGCTATCTCTTCTCTATAGGGCTTTCATGGTGTTGAAAAATATATTTAGAAGGTAATACAAAATGATTTGTATGCTTCTGTTACAAAAATATTTCATATTTGATTCATAATTAATATGAATGTATTTCTATTTTATTATATAACTTATTTTACATTAATTTATATTGTCAAATTATTTATTTTTATAATGTATGAGCTCACAAAATATACTTTTTTTTGCCCTTCATCTGCTTTTGCGACCTCAAAACTACGGTAGAAATATCAATCAATGTTCAATTATATAGCCCTAAATCACTAGTGTCTCAAAGGGTTGCACAAACTACAACACAAACCACTACGACATCAAGTCGAGGGTGCATGTGATTGTGCCGTGCCCTGGCCCTCCTCTTCCAGTACCCCCATAGATTGATTGATTGAGAAGTTTATTGACATCTTAAATAATTGAATCCATGTAATGCTTTAAAAAGCCAAATGGATGGCACAAAAAGGCTTGTTTCCATTGTGGTCAGTTAAATATTCATCACATTTGATACATTCAAGAATATAATATATATAACCTGTAACATGTCTATACACAATTACGTCAAAAATGGATGAATGATGTACATATACAGAGTCACATGTCAGGTGATTTGAAAAACAATATATACAAAAAAATGGGGCGGGGGTGTACATGTATATCTACAATGTACATGACACTATGTACATGACTATGCACATGTTGACTCCCAGAGTGTGCAAAACAGAATGAGAAAATATATAAACACTGTAACCACATATCAACCTGTTTGATGCTTCGAAGAGTTGCTGGGGATCCATTTAGGTTCAGATCAGGTAAAGGTTGATCTGAGCCATGCTTTTATAGCAGTTTTAAAATTTAGTAGGGAAGTTCGGATTTTAAGGTCTGTTGGTGGCAAAATATTATCAATCAATCAATCAATGTTTATTTATATAGCCCCAAATACCAAATGTCTCAAAGGACTGCACAAATCATTACGACTACGACATCCTCGGAAGAACCCACAAAAGGGCAAGGAAAACTCACACCCAGTGGGCAGGGAAAATTCACATCCTGTGGGACGCCAGTGACAATGCTGACCATGAGAAACCTTGGAGAGGACCTCAGATGTGGGCAACCCCCCCCCCCCCCCCCCCCCCCTCTAGGGGACCGAAAGCAATGGATGTCGAGCGGGTCTAACATGATACTGTGAAAGTTCAATCCATAGTGGCTCCGATACACAGGCGAGCGGTCCATCCTGGGTCCCGACGAGCGGTCCATCCTGGGTCTCGACTCTGGACAGCCAGTACTTCATCCATGGTCATCGGACCGGACCCCCTCCACAAGGGAGGGGGGGACATAGGAGAAAAAAGAAAAGAAGCGGCAGATCAACTGGTCTAAAAAGGAGGTCTATTTAAAAGCTAGAGCATACAGATGAGTTTTAAGGTGAGACTTAAATGCTTCTACTGAGGTAGCATCTCAAACTGTTACCGGGACGGCATTCCAGAGTACTGTAGCCCGAACGGAAAACGCTCTATAGCCCGTATACTTTTTTTGGGCTCTAGGAGTCTTTTGAACGCAGATTTCTTGCCAGGACATATGGTACAATACAATCGGCAAGATAGGATGGAGCTAGACCGTGTAGTATTTTATACGTAAGTAGTAAAACCTCAAAGTCACATCTTAAGTGCACAGGGAGCCAGTGCAGGTGAGCCAGTATAGGCGTAATATGATCAAACTTTCTTGTTCTTGTAAAAAGTCTAGCAACCGCATTTTGTACCAACTGTAATCTTTTAATGCTAGACATGGGGAGACCCGAAAATAATACGTTACAGTAATCGAGACGAGACGTAACAAACGCATGGATAATGATCTCGGCGTCTTTAGTGGACAAAATGGAGCGAATTTTAGCGATATTACGGAGATGAAAGAAGGCCGTTTTAGTAACGCTTTTAATGTGTGACTCAAAGGAGAGAGTTGGGTCGAAGATAATACCCAGATTTTTTACCGAGTCACTTTGTTTTATTATTTGGTTGTCAAATGTTAAAGTTGTATTATTAAATAGAGGTCGGTGTCTAGCAGGACCGATTATCAGCATTTCCGTTTTTTTGGCCTTAAGTTGCAAAAAATTAGCGGACATCCATTGTTTAATTTCATTAAGACACGCTTCCAACTGACTATAGTCCGGCGTGTTGGTCAGCTTTAGGGGCATGTAGAGTTGGGTGTCATCAGCATAGCAGTGAAAGCTAATACCGTATTTGCGTATGACGTCACCCAGCGGCAGCATGTAGATGCTGAAGAGTACAGGGCCAAGGACCGAACCCTGGGGAACTCCACACGTTACCTTAACATAGTCTGAGGTCATACTGTTATGGGAGACGCACTGCACCCTGTCAGTAAGATAAGAGTTAAACCAAGACAGGGCTGAGTCTGACATACCAATTCGTGTTTTGATACGCTAAATTAAAATAGTATGATCGACGGTATCGAAAGCAGCGCTAAGATCGAGGAGCAGCAACATAGATGACGCATCAGAATCCATCGTTAGCAATAGAGCATTAGTCAATTTTAAGAGGGCTGTCTCAGTAGAGTGATTTGCCCTGAAACCGGATTGAAAGGTTTCACTAGATTGTTAAACGCTAAGTGTTCATTTAGCTGCTCTGCAACAATTTTTTTCGAAGATTTTCGAAATAAAGGAAAGGTGAGACACCGGTAGGTAGTTTACCATGAGGTCAGGATCGAGGTTAGGTTTTTTAAGGAGAGGATGAATAACCGCTTTTTTGAATGATGGGGGAACAGTGCCCGAGGAAAGTGATTAGTTTATAATATTTAGCACTGATGGACCTAATAATACAAAAAGCTCCTTGATAAGGAGCTTGATAAGGAGCTCCTTGATATTAGAATGCATTTTTTCCCATGAGAGTCTTGAATGTGGGGGGGATGAGGTCCGCCCCAAAGCACGGACCAGAGAACCCGCACTGACCAGACACACCAGACTTGAAGTGTAAGATTGATTGATGGAAGTTGGTCAAGGAAGGGTGTGATTGGCCAAGTGTGAGTACACCCTGAGTGTCCCTTATCTTCGACGTCTCCGGTTGAAGCTTTTGAACGGCGCATGAGTCAATCAGGCTGACAATGAATGCCGGCTTGGCTCTGGAGGCTATAAAAAAGAAAGAAGGAAAAAAAAACAACAGTAAATGAAAGAGAGAGAGGCCAAATTAATGGATGGCGGTAGAAACTAAACAAGAGCCAGCTTTTACTCTGATTACATATCAAATTGGAGGAAGCCATTAGTGATGAATTGTATTGACTTTGTGGCAAACTTCTGAGAGTCAGTCCGTCGTACACATGCAAAATAAACATAGTAAACATCATTATCATTTAACACATAAATTATCCTAACTCTATACTTAAAATCCATTTATACTTACTGTAAATCATCTTCTGGTCATTGTCGGAATAATTAATATATTGGGAATCAGATCCACGATCATACTGTCCCAATCATAAAACCTTTATTAACTATGGAGGCAAGATTTTACGGGTTATTCTTCAGTATAAGTTAACAACTGTGAAGAGCACAATAAACTTGGTCTTTGATGAAAAATGGCAATGTCGTAATGCTTTTTGTGAGGAACGCTCACGCATTAATGGTCCATATTTTGAAAAGCCACAAAAGAGGCAAACCACACATCCAAAGTTTATCACTGATAGTTGATTTGTTACTCGTGCCAGTGAGCTATAGCGTGTATTTTTTTTTATAAAGGGGTCATATTATTTTTTTATTATTATTTGAAAACACTTCCTTGTGGTCTACATAACCTGTAATGACGGTTCTTTAGTCAACATTTTGTTTATATTTATTTTTACAGACAATCTTCAAGCTGCTTTTTGGCCATCCCTTCAGGACACATCATTTTCTTGGTGGTCTTTTTTACATGTCTCCATTTAGACTGTGTCTTCTGCCATGTTGTAGTTTTCAGCGCTTATCGAGTCTGACAGATATCAGTTTGAACTATACGCTATTTTGTATTAGAAATGGAAACAGCGGCCGATGCACGTAGATATACGAGACAGTCTGCCCCGCAACAAGACGATAGAGAAGATGAAGGAACTTATTGACTAATATGTCGGACTACAACGATGGACTCATGCAAACATTTTGGATACATTTCTCCCATATATGGAGATATCCGCTAACATCAAACTTGGGAAAAATGTCACAAATTGGCCACATTTCAAATGGACCGTTTGGAGGAAGTATGAATGACTCAAAGTTTGTTTTACAAATATCTCTGCATGCCTCCATGGTTTGATTTAAAAAAAAAAAAAAATACTTACCAATAGGTAACACAAGGTGGTCTGCATTTCAGGTCCCCTTTAAGTCTTGTAGCTAAACTAGCAAAAATGAGCATAAACGCCCCTTTGTGTAGCCAAGGGGGACATTGCTGGTTGGATCTGGCCAAATTGAATTACAATAATGTTCTGCCTATTCGGATACCGATCATCCATGAGCGAGATCAGCCGATACCAACTCCGATTTAGATCACATGTATTAGAATTAGATGGCTGTCCAGAGTCGGGATTCGGGGTGGACCGCTCGCCTGTGCATCATTTGAGGACACCTCTGCGCTGCTGACCCGTCTCTGCTCGGGATGGTCTCCTGCTGGCCCCATTATGGACTGGACTCTCACTATTATGTTAGATCCACTATGGACTGGACTTTCACAATATTATATATATATACATATATATATATATATATATATATATATATATATATATATATATATATATATATATATATATATATATATATATATATATATATATATATATATATATATGTTGACATCCCACTGGGTTGTGAGTTTTTCCTTGCCCTTATGTGGGCTCTTAACCAAGGATATCGATTTGGTTTGTGCAGCCCTTTGAGACACTTGTGATTTAGAGCTATATAAATAAACATTGATTGATAACTGTACTGTAAATCTCTCAATTTATTAATAGTTAGTGCCATTATCAGTTTAACAATATCAACACACTATTTGAATTAGTTCCTTATTCTCCTTGATCAGATACAATTGTTTGATCTAAACCAGGTCAATAGTAAACAATTACTAAACAAAAGCTAAAACCATTACCTACTACTCTTTCAAACCCTTTGGTTTTTGCCCTCAAAGTCTTCCTGTGTCCAGGATATTATTACCTGAGTTTGAATGTATTAACAAAAACAACCAAAAAATGTTTTTGAGAAAATACAAATATCGAGACCAACATTTCGTGACACATTATCCCCTCTCTAGACTTTTGTTCATGCAATTGTTAATCTACTGTGAATGGCTGCTCACTTTCTGCTGTTATGTAGTTCCATCATATCTCCCTGAGGTTTACTAAGCACTTATTTCTTGGTGTTGCTTAAATATATCTTAGCAGCGAGCTTAAATTGCGCTTAAAGGCCTACTGAAATGAGATTTTCTCATTCAAACGGGGATAGCAGGTCCATTCTATGTGTCATACTTGATCATTTCGCGATATTGCCATATTTTTGCTGAAAGGATTTAGTAGAGAACATTGAAGATAAAGTTTGCAACTTTTGGTGCTTATAAAAAAGCCTCGCTTTTACCGGAAGTTGCAGATGATGACGTCACAAGGGTGAGGGCTCATCACATCCTCACATTGTTTTTAATGGGAGCCTCCAGCAGCAAGAGCTATTCGGACCGAGAACATGACAATTTCCCCATTAATTTGAGAGAGGATGAAAGATTCGTAAAAGATGATATAGATAGCGAAGGACTAGAAACAAATGAAATAATGAAATAAAATAAACAGCTACGGCTATGGGCGGCGGCAGTCTTATCGTTTCAGATGTAATTAGACACATTTACTAGGATAATTCTGGAAGATCCCTTATCTGCTTATTGTATTAATAGTGTTTTAGTGAGACTGTAAAGACATACCTCGAGGTCGGATGGCTGCGGTGAACACGCAGTTTCTCAGAGAGAAGCCGAGGAGCCAAGCTCACAGCTGCCTTTTAAACAGCTACTGCAGGAGGACGAATAATCCAATGATGTATCCGGTAAGATATATATCACAATTTTCCCTATCCAAAAACATGCTGGTTGACGTAGAGAAACATGTTTGCTTGACCGTTCTGTGTTAAAAACAAAGAAACACCGGCTGTGTCTCGGTGCTAAAGACAGCTACAATACACAGCTTTCCACCAACAGCATTGTTCTTTATAGTTTCCATTATTAATTGAACACACTGCAAAAGATTCAGCAACACAAATGTCCAAAATACTGTGTGATTATGCGATGAAAAGAGACAACTTTTAGCCATAACTGGTGCTGAGCTACTATTTCCTGACAGTCCGTGACATCACGCGCACGTGTCATCATTCCGCGACGTTTTCAACAAGAAACTCTGCGGGAAATTTAAAATTGCAATTTAGTAAACTAAAAAGGCCGTATTGGCATGTGTTGCAATGTTAATATTTCATCATTGATATATAAACTATCAGACTGTGTGGTCGGTAGTAGTGGGTTTCAGTAGGCCTTTAACATGGTTAGCCTTGTACTCCAGTGTTCAAGCTACATGATAATGATACTTAAAAATACGAAGAAATGTAGTTTATTTACTGTAACGGAGGTGTAGAGAGTAGCTCCATACAATCAGCTGCTGGGTCAGACCTGGGCAAAATACAGTTAAGATTTTAAATATGTGCATGATGAATTAACTTTTGTTTTACCTTTAACAATAGAACTTTAGCCGCCATTATGATGTGCAGTGATGTTTTCAAATTACCATAAGTCTTGAACAATACAAATAATTTCAATGGTTGGAATCTGCACTTTTGAGTGATATAAAGGTTATTTTGGTCATCTCCGACACAGTAGCTCAGACAAGGCACCAAGCAGGGCGGGCAGGGTTTGTTTCAATCAATCAATTAATCGATCAATCAATCAATCAATCAATCAATCAATCAAAGTTTACTTATATAGCCCTAAATCACGAGTGTCTCAAAGGGATGCACAAGCAACAACGACATCCTCGGCTCAGGTCCCACATCAGGGCAAGAAACAACTCAAAGCAATGGGATAATGACAAACCTTGGAGGGGACCGCAGATGTTGAGCCAGAGTTCTTTGAACACAGATTTCTTGCCGGGACATATGGTACAATACAATCATCAAGATAGGATGGAGCTAGACCGTTTAGTATTTTATAGGTAATTAGTAAAACCTTAAAGTCACATCTTAAGTGCACAGGAAACCAGTGCAGGTGAGCCAGTATAGGCGTAATATGATCAAACTTTCTTGTTCTTGTCAAAAGTCTAGCAACCGCATTTTGTACCAACTGTAATCTTTTAATGTTGGACATATGAAGACCCAAAAATAATACTTTACAGTAATTGAGAAAAGATGAAAGGAACGCATGAATAATGATTTCAGCGTCGCTGGTGGACAAAATGGAACATATTTTAGTGATATTACGGAGATGAAAGAAGGCCGTTTTAGTAACACTCTTAACTATATAAGTAACGCTTTAACTGTATGTTCCTTAGACAGTACAAATATTTTTTAACACGCGATTAATGCACATGCGTCCTGCCTCTTTTTTGACTCTCAGGCCATTAGAGTGGCAAATGTTCAGGTCAGTTCAGTTCCAGTTTATTTCGAAAATGCATACGATACAATGCAATTCATCACATATTTCCAGTTGTTTCATTACAGCACGTCAGAAAAGGAGTAGGAAGCGCTTTATTTATTCCTACCCCTTTAGATACTATAGTGTTTTGTCCTATTTCCTTGTTCTCTGTAATAGAACAGTGAAAAAATTATGATAAACAAATAATGTACCATAGTAAGTACACAAATATTAAATACATAAAAAAAAAGGGTCAAGATGTTCATCATAATTCTTGTTCTGTATACTTTGTGAGCACTTGTAGTTTGAACAGTATCTTAAATTCAATCATACTTGTGATCTGTTTGATGCATTTGGTTAATCCATTCCATTATTTAATTCCACATACTGATATGCTAAAGTGTTTAAGTTTTGTACAGGCATACAAATATTCTAAATTAGATTTTCCTCAAAGGTTTTATTCCTCTTTTGTTGAGAAGAATTGTTGTACATTCTTGGGTAGCAGCTTATAGTTTGCGTTATACATAATTTCAGCTGTTGTAACGGCACCAAAACGTTGAATTGTAATATTTGTGTGTCTATGAGTAAAGGGTTTGTATGTTCTCAGTATATGACATTGTGTATTATTCTAATTGATCTTTTTTGTAACACAGTTAGTGAATGAAGTGCACATTTGTTGTTGTTTCCACATGTTTCTGCACAGTGTAATGGTGTTCCATTGCTGTAAAGCCACAAACTACAAAAATAGTTAGCAAAAATGCACAAAGAAAAGGATGCCTCATGTAAATCCCATCTCAAAATCCATCACAAGTCATTCCCCCGACAAGAACAGACAATTTTATCCTCTGTCGCTGTGAGACGACATTACTGCAACAACTGCCTGCTGGCGCTTTTGCCGCTTGCAGTGGAGCTTGGATTACAGTTGACTGCATTAAGAACATCAAATGTAGATTTTTACACTAACTGGTTTAATAAGATGGAATAAAAGCTCAGCAGAAAAGAAAGACTGGAGAAAAGAAACCTATAATCATTGTTATCTGTGTTATGGTCTCAAAAAAGAAAAATAATCCAGGTGCGGATTAGTAAAACATCTCTATTTAATAACAAAAAAATCATTGGAGAATATAACTCAGTAGTAACAAAAAATCAGCTCCAGGAAGTCTCTTCTCCACCTGAGGAAATACAAAAAAACAGGAATCAAAGGGGGTTCAGGGCAAAGGTCAGAAAGAGTGAGCTCAGGCTGGATTGTATTGCAGGCAACGGTTGAACTGGCACTGGCTGGGTGAAGATCCAGGGTTTAAGTCAGGTGGTTGATTAAACGCAGGTGGGTTCGGATGACTGGCAGCACATCTGCAACTGGAGAAAAGAACCACCCTCATGACAATCTCAGACTTTCATGTCGTCAAACCATGGCAAGAAACCTTCTCAAACCAATCACACACTTCCGGCCTCACAATAAAAGCGCATTACTTTACATCCAGTCTAACGATGCTATCCATCCATCCAATTTCTACCGCTTATTCCCTTTTGGGGTCGCGGGGGACGCTGCCGCCTATCTCAGCTACAATCGGGCGTAAGGCGGGTACACCCTGGACAAGTCGCCACCTCATCGCAGGGCCTCTAACGATGCTAACTAAATAAATATGTTTTACATTACGACCATGCTTTTTCAATAAGGTTCACATATTTCTGCATACATTGATGTTTTCTAGCAGATAAACTATATCATTTTATAATTTGTTCTGATTGATAGTCAGTAATCACATTATTTTTAGCAGGCTGAACATTAGGCTACATTTTAATAATAAAGAAGAGGTTAAAACAATGGCATGCATTTTTTCAGGTAGAAATATCACATTTTACTTTACCAAACATCTTTGACAATGTAAGCATGTTCTTAACAATCAAAATGTTATATTATTAATTTGTGAAACTGCTATCTAAACATCGATACTCTCCTCTGAATGCAAGTACTACAAAATACAAAATCTGACCAGACACCAACACACTCTGTAGGTAATGTTTTTTTTTTTTTATTCTCATTAAAAGCAAGTTAATGTCCTGTTTAAAAAAGCATAAAGTTCAAAATACAATTCATTAATGCAAACTAATTGTCCAGTCATGGCATTAAAAATGTAAAAATTATCTTTCCAGAGTACACTTATTAATAACGAAAAATTATATCTATTTGCGATTAGTACCGAATAATTTTGTGTTAATGACGAACAAACTGTAATTTAATGATAAAGCATTTTGATTGTTTGACAGCCCTAATATTATACCTATACCGGGGCGGTATAGCTCGATTGGTAGAGTGGCCGTGCAATCAACTTGAGGGTTGCCGATTCGATCCCCGCTTCCGCCATCCGTCACTGCTGTTGTGTCCTTGGGCAAGACACCTTACCCACCTGCTCCCAGTGCCACCCACACTGGTTTAAATGTTACTTAGATATTGGGTTTCACTATGTAAAGCGCTTTGAGTCACTAGAGAAAAAGCGCTTTTTAAATATAATTCACTTCACTATAATTCATTAATATACACTATATTGCCAAAAGTATTTGGCCACCCATACAAATGATGAGAATCAAATGAAGCACTTAGGCATGGAGACTGTT
This sequence comes from Nerophis ophidion, assembly GCF_033978795.1. Taxonomy (NCBI): domain Eukaryota; kingdom Metazoa; phylum Chordata; class Actinopteri; order Syngnathiformes; family Syngnathidae; genus Nerophis; species Nerophis ophidion. Next base: position 59,652,859 of record NC_084613.1, read on the forward strand.
TCTACAAACATTTGTAAAAGAATGGGCCGCTCTCAGGGGCTCAGTGACTTCCAGCGTGGAGCTGTCATAGGATGCCACCTGTGCAACAAATCCAGTCCTGAAATTTCCTTGCGCCTAAATATTCCAAAGTCAACTGTCGGCTTTATTATAAGAAAATGAAAGAGTTTGGAAACAACAGCAAGTGTGGCAAATGCGAAATTTGGTGAAGGAGTAATTATGGTGTGGGGTTGTTTTTCAAGAGTTGGGCTTGGCCCCTTAGTTCCAGTGAAAGTAACTTTGAATGCTCCAGGATAACAAAACATTTTGGACAATACAATGCCCCCAACCTTGTGTGAACAGTTTTGAGCAGGCCCCTTCCTCCTCCAACATGACTGTGCACCAGTGCACAAAGCAAGGTCCATTAAGACATGGACGACAGATTCTGATGTGGATGGACTTGACTAGCCTGCACAGAGTCCTGACCTGAACCCGATAGAACACCTTTGTGATGAATTAGAACAGAGACTGAGAGCCAGGCCTTCTTGACCAACACCAGTGTGTGGCCTCACCAATGCGCTTTCGGAAGGGATGGTCTAAAATTCCTATTAACCTACTCCGCAACCTTGTGGACAGCCTTCCCAGAAGAGTTGAAGTTATAATTGCTGCTAAAGGTGGACCCACATCATATTGTACCCTATGGCAGTGGTTCTCAAATGGAGGTACGCGTACCCTGGGGGTACTTGAAGGTATGCCAAGGGGTATGTGAGATTTTTTTTTAATATTCTAAAAATGGCAACAATTCAAAAATCCTTTATAAATATATTTATTGAATAATACTTCAACAAAATATGATTGTAAGTTCATAAACTGTGAAAAAAATACAATGCAATATTCAGTGTTGACAGCTAGATTTTTTGCGGACATGTTCCATAAATAATGATGTTAAGATTTATTTTTTTGTGAAAAAATGTTTAGAATTAAGTTCATGAACCCAGATGTATCTCTATTACAATCCCCAAAGAGGGAACTTTAAGTTAATGATTACTTCTATGTGTAGAAATCTTTATTTATAATTCAATCAATCAATCAATCAATGTATTTTATTTCGGCAATCTTCACATAAAACAAAGAACAACAACAAGAAAAGAAAAAACAAACAAAAAAAACACTCATTTGTGCAATGATTGAGCCGAAAGGGTGTAGGTTGAAGCAACGCTTATATACACCTACCCCATCATCAAAATTGAATCACTTCTTTATTTTTCAACAAGTTTTTAATTATTTTTATATCTGTTTTTTCCAAATAGTACAAGAAAGACCACTACAAATGAGCAATATTTTGCAGTTATACAATTTAATAAATCAGAAACTGATGACATAGTGCTGTATTTTACTTCTTTATCTCTTTTTTTCCAACTAAAAATGCTTTGCTCTGATTAGGGGGTACTTGAAATAAAAAAAATGTTCACGGGGGTACATCACTGAAAAAAGGTTCAGTACCACTGCCCTATGGTTTAGGAATGGGATGACACTCCAAGTTCATTTGTGAGTCAACGGAGGTGGCCAAATAGTTTTGGCAATATAGTGTGTATATTATACACACCGGCCCCCGACATTTTTTTTTCTCTCAATGTGGCCCCTGAGTCAATATAATTGCCCAGATCTGTGCCAGATTGTCGGACGGGTGATAGAATATAAGTCCACAGTTATTAGCAGGAGGCCATGGGCGTTTATGATATGCATTGAAAGGCATTAATCAGCAATGGCGATCACATACTTTTTTCCCTGAAAATTGGTATGTGAAAATTGATCGCCGCATCTCGAGTCTAGACGAGTCAGGTTAAGATTGAGTGACCGGGGGGAGATAGAGAGAGAATGTACGCACAGTGGAACAGAGGATTTTAGTGGTCCAACAACAGACATATCAGCAACAGTAATATAACTATAATTCATGTCTTCATGTAAATTAACGACAGGTCAGAACTAACTCAAGCTTGCTTTTGAAAGACTATAGAAGAACACCGGGTCAAACCTGGAAAAAATAAGTATTTTCAGGTTATGAGAATATATCCGAATAGCTATGAGCAGGAACAAAAAAGCTGAATACACCAGTGAAGCGGCGCATCAAGCTTCGCCAAATCCTAGTACACCCTAAGGATCAGATCCCCCCTGAGAAAAAGTGTGATGTGATGTATGAGATCCCTTGCCTAACATGCAATAAAACATACATAGGAGACACAGGTCGACTATTCAGCTCACGAAAAAAGGAACAGCACATAACGAAAGCAATGCAGAAACATCTAAAATCAGCCTTTTCAGACCACTGCAAGAGGGAAAACCATCTAGAGAACTGGGAGGAAGCCAAGGTCATTAGAATGGAAAGCAATAAATTCCATCTGTGGATCAAAGAGGCGGTTGAAATCAGGAAGCGGGCCCCGGAGACTGTCAACGGGGATGAAGGAGCCTACCAACTATCCCACACCTGGGACACAATACCGCAGGGCCGCCCCCGGCCGCTTGGTAGACATCCAGAAGCCAGGGGACACCGCCATTCCACCACCTCGGGTGGGATGGAAAAATCCATACAACACATCAAAGACGACGTCATGCTAACATCACGTGACACCTCTGATGAAGGCTGCAGAAGCAAGGTCCGTCCATCCATTTTCTACAGCTTGTACCGTTTGGGGTAGTGGGGGGTCCTGGAGCCTATCCCAGCTGCATTCAGCCGGAAGGCAGGGTACACCCTGGACAAGTCGCCACCTGATCACAAGGCCAACACAGATAGACAGACAACATTCACACTCACAATCTTACACTAGGGCCAATTTGGTGTTGCCAATCTACCTCTCCCCAGGTGCATGTCTTTGGAGGTGGAAGGAAGCCGGAGTACCCGGAGGGAACCCACGCATTCACAGAGAGAACATGCAAACTTCACATAGAAAGATCCTGAGCCCAGGATTGAACGCAGGACCTTCATATTGTGAGGCACACGCACTAACCCCTGGATTACCGTGCTGCCCTGTAGCCGAAACTTCCATCCATCTATCCATTTTCTACTGCTTGTCCCTTGTGGGGTCGCGGGGGTTCGCTGGAGCTTATCTCAGCTGCATTCGGGCGGAAGGCGGGTACACCCTGGACAAGTCGCCACCTCATCGCAGGGCATAGCCGAAACTTTTCAGGTACAAAACTTTACCTTACTAGCCCATATAAACCAACCATCTAGAAATACACATCAATAGGCTAAATGAACTTCTTCAACATCCATCTATCCATTTTCTACTGCTTGTTCCGTTCAGGGTTGCGGGGGGTCCCTGGAGCATATCTCAGCTGCATTCGGGCGGGAAGCGGTCGTACACCCTGGACAAGTCGCCCCTCATCACAGATAGACAGACAACATTCACACTCACATTCACACACTAGGGACCATTTAGAGTTGCCAATCCACCTATCCCCAGTTGCATGTCTTTGGAGGTGGGAGGAAGCCGGAGTACCCAGAGGGAACCCACGCAGACACGGGGAGAACATGCAAACTCCACACAGAAAGATTCCGAGCCCGGGATGGAACCCAGGACAACTCAGGACCTTCATATTGTGAGGCACATGCCACCCCTCTTCAACATAAAAGAAGCAAAAAACACCCTGACAGATGACACGCGGACATGTTTGGCCTACATCAGGGGTATCCAAAGTGCGGCCCGGGGACCATTTGTGGCCCGCAGTTAATCGTTTACCGGTCCACCACACATTCTGCAAAAATGGCAAAATTGATAGTATTGCAAAAATTAAAAATAACATTTAAAAAAAGTGGAATGAGGTGAAATCTAATAAGAAAAAGTGGCAATGTTGACACAGAGCTGCCAGGCAGGCAGTTGTTTTTTTTTTCCTTTTTTCTTTATTTTCATTTTTTTCCATTGCTCAAAAAAAAATGACAAAATAAATCTATATTTTAATGAATTATTACGTAAGAATTATCACTTTACAATGTTTTATGTGGAAAAAAATATGGCATATGTTGTGTGGTTGCCATATAAAAACAACGTTTTGACAAAAGAGCATAAAACAAACAAAATAATGGTTCAAACTTAAAATTGACAGATATATCGGAAGTTGATCTTGAAATTTAAGTGTTAAAAGTAAAACAAAATACTAATAAAAATGTATCATTTTATGATTGGGGAACCTTTCAGATCTCAAATATATTTAGTAGGATTTTATTTAACTTTTCACTGTGATTACTCAAAAATGTTAAATACTTAAAATCAATGGTGTCCTGCATTATTGATCTTTGAGGGCTTTAATTGCTAAATAAAGGAACTCTCCTGAATGAATTAATAAAGTACTATCTATCTATCTATCTATCTATCTATCTATCTATCTATCTATCTATCTATCTATCTATCTATCTATATATCTATCTATCTATCCATCTAAATACTGCATATTTCAGTTTTACTATAAAAAACAAAGTTGTCTTTGACAGAAAAGGCATAAAACATTTTTTGTTTTACTTTATATCAACCACAAGTTGATATAGAGATTTACTGTAAGCATTAAATAAAAATAATAATAATAATTTGACTTATTATTAACATTTTAGTGACTGAGACCCTCTATGCTCCCCAGGAGCCCTAAGGATTGAACAAAAAAATCCATATATTTTGTAATGGTTTGAAAATGAAAAATATCAAAATGGCCCCAGCATGCTTAAATTTTTCCATGTGCGGCCCTCTGTGGAAAAAGTTTGGACACCCGTGGCTTACATTGCGTTGCGTTGCCAGATCGTCTCAGCTGCATACGCCACTTGATAGTTTATTATTAAGCATGTTCGGGACAAAATGCTTGTTATTTTCAAAGGCACCTGAAAGGGAAAACTGACAGCATATGACTGCATGAACACAGAGTGTGTGTTGTAACTCAAGGTGAGTAGAAGGCTGGGGGGTAAAAGGGAGGAATGTATTCGCACCAGTCCAGAACCAACGACCAGCCATAAACTGAGATGTTGTCACAACCTCCAACCCCCAGCAGTTAAGCGCTGCACTCCATCAGATGTTGTTCCGTGTCATGAGTGATGGAATACAACGAGCGGATGTGTTTATTCCATTTAAGTTCTCCATAAAAGATGCTTTTTTTGAGGCAAAATGAAGAGGAAAGCATTTTGACATTTGTCAATATGTTTTAATTTACCGGATTCATTTAATTTGTTGTTATTAAATACAGTGAAAGAGTGGGCAGTTGAATGTGTGTATAGCTCGGTGCCAAAGCGTAGGTAAACCATTCATATCCTGATGCTACTGAGGGAAACTAAACCAGGCCATCAATATACCCTGCAAAAGAATATGCACTTTTCCCTGCTGCTTGATGAAAGTTTCTAATCTGAGCAGCAACACACTATAGGAGAATATTGAATGGCATTTTTGAGGTGGTGACCAGGGCAATATATATTATTCCATTTCAGGTATTGACTGCAAACCTTTGTAGGCTTTTAACGCTCTGCTTGGATGTTTAAGTGCTCACACGTGAAATGCCTGAGATAGTCCTCATCACTCTGCTCACTTCAGTCATTTCTGTTACTTGATCTGTAATTCACATCGTTTTCTTCTTTCTGTTTTGATCCGTATGTTTTTTTAGTATCAAAGTGGACACATGTATTGAGTTTATTTTAACAATAGTGTTTTATTTTTTATTCTGACACTTCTCTTAGACTCAAGAGTAGAAGCTCCTTTCACTGGAGTTTACTCGTGAGTCTGTCACACATAATAGTTAAGACACAGTATATATTCAATTATTGTCAGCATCAGGGGTGTAGCACTAAATTTTGGGCCCCCATACTTAAAATTTCTTAAGCCCCCCCACCCATACTCAAAGTCGCTACCCCATACAAAGACTGTTGGTATGTTTACATGCATTAAAACAAGATATTGCATTAATTTGGTTGAAACCTGCTTTTTAAAAAACACATGTACAAACAAATGGGATTAACGTATCTCGAACATATCTAGTATCTAGATCAAAACCCAGTATATATATATTATATATATATATATATATATATATATATATATATATATATATATATATATATATATATATATATACACATATATGTATGTACATACATAAATGTATATATATTTATGTATATATGTATTATCAATCAATCAATAAATGTTTACTTATATAGCCCTAAATCACTAGTGTCTCAAAGGGCTGCTTTATATATATATATATATATATATATATATATATATATATATATATATATATATATATATGTATATGAAATACCTATATAAATGTGATTTATATATATATATATATATGTATACATAAATATACACATATATATATATATATATATATATATATATACATATATATATATATATATATATATATATATATATATATATATATATATATATATATATCCATCCATCCATTTTCTACCGCTTATTCCCTTTTGGGGTCGCGGGGGGCGCTGGCGCCTATCTCAGCTACAATCGGGCGGAAGGCGGGGTACACCCTGGACAAGTCGCCACCTCATCGCAGGGCTATATATATATATATGTGTATATATATATATATATATATATATATATATATATATATATATATATATATATATATATATATATATATATGTCATTCACAATACATATACAAGACATGAACACAAATGTTTTTCTTTTTTTCTGCATTCTAAGTCCATCCATCCATCACTTTTCTACCACTGATCCCGTTGGGGGTCACGGGCGGAAGGCGGCGTACACCCTGGACATACATAAAAAGTACATTTGAGTAAATGGGTGTGAATGTGAGTGTGAATGTTGTCTGTCTATCTGTGTTGGCGCTGCGATGAGGTGGCAACTTGTCCAGGGTGTACGCCGCCTTCCGCCCGATAGTAGCTGAGATAGGCACCAGCGCCCACCACAACCCCAAAGGGAATAAGCGGTAGCAAATGGATGGATGAATGGGTTTTCTGTATTCTTTACAAAGCCCTCTATATAACCATCCAAAACCCCAAAACAATACTCTTTATATATATCCTGACCTGAATATCAAGCAAATTTTAGCTATATTGTTATTATAAGCGCTCACACAGACAAACATGTTTTAGCGCTGCATTGATAACAGAGAGCTAACTAACTTATGCTTCTGTTCTGTGAGCCAGCAAATATCTTGCTGCTGCTGCGGCTGCATCACGTCTCGGCTCGTCAAAAAGACTCATGCATTGTAAATCATGCCACTAAATTAATATTAAGAAAATTTAGCCATTAATCTAGAAGTTGTTCATCTGTAACATTCAATTTCTACCCATATATGGAGAAAAAGACATGACAACTGAGGACAATATCTGCAGGCAAAAACTTTTCCTTTTAACCGTTGATGTGGATTACCATCAATTCTTCATCGAAATGGGAATATATGAAAATCCTATCAGTCATCATTGCAGTGAGAGCAGACATTGTCCAGTAAGTCATTGTTTTATTATGTTTTTAATTTGTATTTCTTGTTTAGAACTTAACAATACTACTTCATGATGCTGTAGTATTTTGTTTAAGCTATATATTTTTAGCACGCAGCTTCTAAAACTTGGAGCTCATCCTCCTTGTATTAAGGATCACAAGTTTTTGAATTGGAAGGGATCTGTAGTTCCCACCTCTTTTTCACGGATCACGTGACTGACTAGCTCATTATCTCTTAAAATAACTAGGGAATTTCTGTGAGATTGATACTATTTTGATTAGAGATGTTCGATAATGGCTTTTTTTACCGATATCCGACATTCCGATATTGTCCAACTCTTAATTACCGATACCGATATCAACCGTTATATACAGTCGTGGAATTAACACATTTGTATGCCTAATTTTGTTGTGATGCCCCGCTGGTTGTATTGAACAATGTAACAAGGTTTTCCAAAATAAATCAACTCAAGTTATAGAAAAAAATGCCAACATGGCACTGCCATATCTATTAATGAAGTCCATCCATCCATCCATCCATCTTCTTCCGCTTATCCGAGGTCACAAAGTGCATTATTTTTTTTAGCAAGCCTCAAAACAGCAACTTGGAATTTGGGACATGCTCTCCCTGAGAGAGACTATGGGGAGGTTGAGGTGGGCGGGGTTGAGGTGTGGGGCGCGTAGGGGGTAGCGGGGGTGTATATTGTAGCGTCCCGGAAGAGTTAGTACTGCAAGGGAATCTGGGTATTTGTTCTGTTGTGGTTATGTTGTGTTACGGTGCGGATGTTCTCCCGAAATATGTTTGTCATTCTTGTTTGGTGTGGGTTCGCAGTGTGGCGCATATTTGTAACAGTGTTGAACAAGTATGCATGCATTCACTTGTGTTTGAAAAGTGCCTTTAAGGATTACTGGCGATCTGTTCCTCTCCCTGCGTCAGTGTGCTCAGCGGCGTTCTAAAGAGTCATACATTTTACTTATTGAAACCGATAGCGATAATCATGAAACCGACTCCGATAATTTCCGATATTACATTTTAAAGCATTTATCGGTCGATAATATCGGCAGTCCAGTATTATCGGACATCCCTAATTTTGATTATAAATATTTACTCGCAAACGTAAGTTTTTCAGTGTCATACATCAGAAAGGAATGATTATAGCTTCAACATAGACGCAACTTTTTCTTTACTACTCTACCGGTACTTTAAAAACTTAGTGACACATATGTATTCAACAGTAATCTAGAGTCATTCAACTCACCACAGTTATAGTGAAACTTATACATAACTTTCTCCTATGCTGGCAGGTAGCTTTATCATATTTCTACCATTGCTTGTTCTAAAATGCTTGTGCTGTGTGTGAATATTTAAAGGTGAGCTTTATTGAACCTATGACGTCTGTGTGATTTAGGTTTGCCACCATCCAGGTGGAATTAACCATTTTTTATTTTTAACGGGAGGGTTTAGGTCAGTGGTGTCAAACATACGGCCCGCAGGCCGGATCAGGCCTGTGACCGGGTTTTATCCGGCCCGCGGGGTGAGTTTGCTAAGCATAAAAAGGAGCTGACATTTTGGAATGAAAGAAACCGCTGTTTTAAATGTGTCCACTAGATGTCGCAGTAACAAATCTTTGTAGATTATGATATATATGTAAAAAAAAAATAAACAGTCGAGGAAAATGAGCAAACTACATAAACGACATCCTGTAATTTCATTTTGATATAAGTGTTTTGTCTTTAAAGATTGAAAATTAACACCGATGATTTCACTGATGAACATTATTACCACATTAATTATTCAGAAAGTATAAATAAGGACAAATAAAGATAGCATATTATTAACCGCAACATGTATGTGTAAAAAAAACAACAACATTAAGATTTGTACATTTTCAGAATTTGCTTGTTTTATTTTAAAAAAAAATCTGAAGGTGTCTTTATTTTTAAGTTATTGTGCCATGATTTTACCAGTCCGGCCCAATTGGGAGAAGATTTTTCTCCATGTGGCCCCAGATCTAAAATGAGTTTGACACCCCTGGATTAGGTAGTTAGACATTCTTAATTTGATTCAAGCAACCTTATCATTGCACTTTCACTGCAATATTTATTTGATATTAACATTTATAACGTTCTTTCAATATTAATTTAGCAAAAAAATAAAAATGAAAAAAATCACCAAACTTTACAAAGGCCCTTACCGTCTCTGTGCTTTTGATAGCTTTGTCAGAAAGAAATTAGCCTCTTCATCATATGAAACAGCCATTACAAAGAGGCCAGTATTTAGATTAATCTTGCAGCCTTCCATGCTGGGAAACCACAGAATGTTATCATTACCGTAATTGCAGTCGTCGTTATTTCGGTGGGATGTCACCCTTTTTATTGAGGTTCAATGTATGTCTGCCGGTAAATTGTGACACTCGCTACTCATTGAAAAATGGAGGCCATGCTTGTTCACAGCCAAATCCAACTTCTCTCTGTACATACCATCTGGTTCCTCCCGACGTGTAGTGTGCTAGTAACTCATGTTCTAGGCAATGAGGCAACAGAAGTCAAAGTTGATGAAAGATTTTTGGTAAAAAAATAAAAATAAACAAGGCTGCAGAGTGGTGTGTATTCTTCCCGTAAAACGATGTTTGACATGTGCAGCTGGGGAGAGATCTGCACATTGATCTGCACACTGGCCCTCGCCTCAGGCTGACTCATTTGCATAATAAAAGCAGGGAATATTTTTTGGGGGGCGAAGTGAATACGAGGGAATGAAGAACGTAGTCAAAAGCTGCAATCCATCGGGGACCTTTGTAGGACAGTGAGACACCGATGTGAATAACTAATGAGGGAGAGGGCAATGCACAGAGATGGTGATCGGAAGGAAGGGATAGGAAGTAATCAAGGGCCAACTGGAGAAAGAACCTATACAATTTTTTAAATTTAAATTTTTGCCTGAATGGCATACTAATGATCAAATTCTATAAGGCTTTGGGGATGATTTGTGAGGTGAAGAAAAACAAATGATAATACTGTAATATCTTCATCATAATCAGTGCAGTACAGGAGATGATACGCTGTCTTACAAAGGGTTGTTAACGATAAACCGAAGCGACCAGATTTCCGGTTCAACAAGTGGCCGGTTCGGCTACCTCGGTTACAGCCACCTCAATCGATAAGATTCAACTGTAAATCCATAGGTTAATCAAGTGTAGACACATAAACCGGCTATCGGGCTTTCGTGTCTTTTAAACGAAACGAAGGCCAGGGTTGTCTGTGAAAAGAGTCTTGCTCTTGTTACGTTACTTACATAACTGGAGACGAGAATAGACATCGATAATTCAACTGGGAATGGTGCGAGACTAACAATTAGTACAGTTCATCTTTAAATCAATGTGAGTTAAGGTTGCCCGCCAAATAATTACCTACAAGATATGTAACGTCAACACTGCGGACTGTTTCCCTGCTGTGTTGTCCATCAATATTGTAACATCCCAAGGAATGGCGGCTTAAGACATATTCCCAGTTTGTCTTTCTTTATTTCACAACATGCATCGTTTTCGTACTCAAACAATCTTCCACCTCCACAACACAGGTCACTTCCCATCATTGTCCCATAAGTCCTTCCCCCCAGTCAAGTCATTGGCTAGAACCTATAGGCGTCTGTGACAACACTGACTTGACTTGACTCATGGAAAATAAATATCAATCAATCATCAATCAATGTTTACTTATATAGCCCTAAATCACTAGTGTCTCAAAGGGCTGCACAAACCACAACACAAACCACTCCGACATCCTCGGTAGGCCCACATAAGGGCAAGGAAAACTCACACCCAGTGGGACGTCGGTGACAATGATGACCAAGTGGGACGTCGGTGACAATGATGACTATGAAAACCTTGGAGAGGACGAAAGCAATGGATGTCGAGCGGGTCTAACATGATACTGTGAAAGTTCAATACATAGTGGATCCAACACAGCCGTGAGAGTCCAGTCCAAAGCGGATAGTGGATCCAACACAGCCGCGAGAGTCCAGTCCAAAGCGGATCCAACACAACAGCGAGAGTCCCGTCCACAGTGGAGCCAGCAGGAAACCGTCACAAGCGGATCAGCAGCGCAGGGATGTCCCAAGCCGACACACAGGCAAGCGGTCCATCCTGGGTCCCGACTCTGGATGAGCGGTCCATCCTGGGTCCCGACTCTGGACAGCCAGTATGTCATCCATGGCCATCGGACCGGACCCCCTCCACAAAGGAGAGTGGGACATAGGAGAAAAAGAAAAGAAACGGCAGATCAACTGGTCTAAAAAGGGAGTGTATTTAAAGGCTAGAGTATACAAATTACTTTTAAGGTGAGACTTAAATGCTTCTACAAATATATTTGTGTTTGCTTTATGAAATATCTTTGGAGACATATACTGTATGTTGTTTTTGCAAAATTGAAAGTACTGAAAGCATGTTACTTTTAAATAATTCTTCTTTTATATTTGATAGGCACCTGCGCCCCACGCGACCCCAAAGGGAATAAGCGGTAGAAAATGGATGTATGGATATTTGGAGATAAGTGTGCCTATGGTTGTTCTCATTCATCAGGTTATTGTTATTCTCATGGCATTCAACTGATCAGTTGTCTTAAAAGATGTTTGGCCTTTCATCAGAGTATTTTTTCATTAGTTCATGCTCATAGACTTAGCTTGGACAGATCTAGTCTGAGCGCTTGGTGCTAAGATCCTAACTTACTACAAACCCCGTTTCCATACGAGTTGGGAAATTGTGCTGGATGTAAATAGAAACGGAATACAAAGATTTGCAAATCCTTTTCAACCCATATTCAACTGAATGCACAACAAAGACACGATATTTGATGTTCAAACTCATAAACTTTATTTTTTTTTTGCAATTAATAATTAACTTGGAATTTCATGGCTGCAACACGTGCCAAAGTAGTTGGGAAAGGACATATTCACCACTGTGTTACCTCGCCTTTTCTTTTAACAACACTCAATAAACGTTTGGGAACTAAGGAAACTAATTGTTGAAGCTTTGAAAGTGGAATTTTTTTCCCATTCTTGTTTTATGTAGAGCTTCAGTCATTCAACAGTCCGGGGTCTCCGCTGTCGTATTTTACCATACTTGCCAACCTTGAAACTTCCGATTTCGGGAGGTAGGGGGTGGTAGATGGGGGACGTGGTCGGGGGTGGAGCGGAGGTCTGGTTTGGAGGCGTGGTTAAGGAGAGTATATTTACAGCCAATTCACCAACTCGATTTTTCATATACATATATATATATACATATATATATATATGTATATATATATATATATATATATATATATATATATATATATATATATATACATATATATATATATATATATATATGTATATGTATATATATATATATATATATATATATATATATATATATATATATATATATATATGAAATACTTAACTTTCAGTGAATTCAAGCTATATATATTAATTTTATTATATAAATAAAAGAAATAGTTGAATTTCTGTACTGTGCTTGCTTGTTAGGTTACTAAAAAAAAACAAAAACAACAACACTTACCTTTCACTATTTGAGTAACGTCACTTTCGAGTTTCCAGAAGATGGTGCCAGTATGTGCTTTGCCCTGCCGTCTCTCGCCGTCAGCCCTGTTCGTTTTTGTGTTGTTTGCGTCTATTTTCGTCTGTGTCAGCTCACTAATATGTATGACCGACAAACACTGTTGGATCTTTGCCCCTTTCCCACTGATATGATCAACTTCGACGTTGGTTTTTCGACATCCCAGTCAGCTTTTTCACCTGCCGGATTCCTGCCGTCCTTTCCCGCCTCGTGGCTCCTCTCCCCCGCCACTTGCAGGCTGGGTGTCGGGCCCCACCTGGATTAGCTGCGCCCTTGGACGTGCTTGCCCCCGCCAGGTTCGGTCTAATGAACGCAGGATCTTTGACCAAAAAACGTTTATCCTGAAGGATTTCTTCACTTCCCGCAGACTTGACTTCCTCTGTGTGACGGAAACATGGCTGAGACAGGTGCTGAATTTCGTGAGTCTCCCGGAAATTCCGGGCGGGTTGGCAAGTATGTATTTTACGCTTCATAATGCGCCACACATTTTCTATGGGAGACAGTTCTGGACTGCAGGCGGGCCAGGATAGTACCTGCACTCTTCTTTTTACAAACTCACGCTGTTGTAACACTTATCTTGCTGAAATAAGCAGGGGCGTCCATGATAACGATGCTTGGATGACAACTTATGTTGCTCCAAAACCTGTATGGACCTTTCAGCATTAATGGTGCCTTCACAGATGTGTAAGTTACCCATGCTTTGGGCACTAATATACCCCCATACCATCACAGATGCTGGCTTTTGAACTTTGCGGCTATAACAATCCGAATGGTTATTTTTCTCTTTGTTCTAGAGGACACCACATCCTCTGTTTCCAAATATAATTTGAAATGTGGACTCGTCAGACCACAGAACACCTTTCAACTTTGCATCAGTCCATCTTAGATGACCTCGGGCCCAGGCAAGCCGGCGGCATTTCAGGTTATTGTTGATAAATGGGTTTGGCTTTGCATAGAGTTTTAACTTGCACTTACAGATGTAGCGACCGACTATAGTTACTGACAGTGGTTTTATGAAGTGTTCGAGCCCATGTGGTGATATTCTTTACACACTGATGTCGGTTTTTGAGGGATCTAAATTTTGTAACATAACGTGCAGTTATTTCTCCAGATTCTCTGAAATTTTTGATGATTTTACGGACCGTAGATGGTAGAATCCCTAAATTCCTTACAATAGCTCGTTGAGAAATGTTGTTCTAAAACTGTTCGACAATTTGCTTATAAAGTGGTGACCCTCACTCCATCCTTTTTTGTGAATTACTTAGCATTTCATGGAAGCTGCTTTGATACCCAATCATGGCACCCAACTGTTCCCAATTAGCCTGCACACCTGTGTGATGTTCCATATAAGTGTTTGATGAGCATTCCTCAACTTTATCAGTATTTATTGCGACCTTCCCCAACTTCTTTGTCACGCGTTGCTGTCATCAAATTCTAAAGATAATTTGTAAATAAAAAAAAAAATGTTTATCAGTTCGAACATCAACTATCTTGTCTTTGTAGTACATTCAATTGAATATAGGTTGAAAATGATTTGCAAATCATTGTATTCTGTTTATATACATCTGACAAAAATTCCCAACTCATATGGAAACGGGGTTTGTATTTATCCTCTAACATGAGGAGGACCATATGCACAGAAAGGAATTATATTGTTCTTTTGTGGCGTAAAAAGGAATGTGTCCATCAACAAATGTTAATTGTAGAGTTTAATACACCGTATTGAATCTTAATTAATCGTTCATACAGTAAATAAATGTTTTTTCGCATTGAATCGTTTTTGAATCACATTGTATGTACACATATATATATATATATATATATATATATATATATATATATATATGATTGTATGTATGTATTTGTGTGTGTGCGTAAACAGTATTTATGTGTGTATGTATACGGATCCACTCTTGTTTTTTGGCCTACAGTTTGTGAGGAGACAGTCTGAGTGGATTTGACCCAGGTTTGATAGGAGGCACCCGATTATCTCCCCGGCCATCTTGACCACCCGCTGCAGTTGTTTTTTTCTGAGCGGCTGTGGAACTGAAGTATCACACAGAACGGCAGCAGTATGTGAAGATGGATTAAATTGTGCAGCTGGTGGAAACACAATGAATACTGTATCCTGATCATGGATTGTATCAGAGGCTGATATTTGCCTTTTTGAACTGATCTTTACCACAGCTGTGTCCCAGTGTTTACATGGCTGGGGATTATGCTCACGAGGAAGACGCGTGCTCAAGGAGACACAATTACAGATTCGAGATACAGGAGTCGCATGAATTTCAAGAGGGTGCTAAACCACTTCTAAAATAGTAATCCTCACCGCCATGCCGGTAAATAAACTAAGTTTATTCTTAATATTATCATAAGAGAAGTCAAGGAAAATTAAGGTTATTCTTGCTACACACACACTTGGGTTGTACGGTAGTGGTACTAGTATAATACTGCGATACTAATGAATCATATTCGGTACTATACCGCCTCTGAAAAGTACCGGTAAGCCCCCTTTTTTTTGTTTTAATGGCCAAGACGGCGCGTCATCGTCACGTCGTGACATTGCTGGTTTTACGAACAGACGAGTGCATTCAGCAGCAGAATCAAGGAGTACTTACAAGCAGACACAGTGTGTCGACAGAAAAGACAAAATGGACGCATTTTGGCTTAAAAACGAACAATCATTCTATGTTATTGTCCAAGTTGCATTCACTTGGTGTGTGAGGAGTAGTTTTAGACTGGCTAAGAAGTTATTTAGATATTAGACAAGAGTTTGTGGATTTTTTTGCGTAATACATCTGAACAAATGAGGATTGAATGTGGAATTTCACAAGGTTCGGTTTTGGGACCTAAATTGTTTATTTTGTATATTAACGATATATGTGAGGTATCAAAGTTATTGAAATTAGTTTTATTTGCGGACGACATTAACTTTTATAGTTCGGTACATGACTTAAAAGCGTTATTAATCCTTATTGAACAGGAAATGATTAAACTTAAGAGATGGTTTGATGTCAAAAAATATCATTAAATGTAAAACAAAACTACGTTTATGATTTTTGGTAAGAGGAAAAGAGAGGACACCAGCGGTATAGCTCGGTTGGTAGAGTGGCCGTGCCAGCAACTTGAGGGTTGCAGGTTCGATTCCCACTTCCGCCATCCTAGTCACTGCCGTTGTGTCCTTGGGCAAGACACTTTACCCACCTGCTCCCAGTGCCACCCACACTGGTTTAAATGTAACTTAGATATTGGGTTTCACTATGTAAAAGCGCTTTGAGTCACTTGAGAAAAGCGCTATATAAGTATAATTCACTTCACTTCAACAGCAAACTGTCAATAGATGGAATTGATATTGAAAGGGTTTCTGAAATTAGGTTTTCAGGAGTGATACTGGATGACGGTCTGAAATGGAAATCTCATATTGCACATGTACGAAAAAAGATGTGTAAGAGTATCTTTATATTAAACAAGGTAAAATATGTGTTGGATTATAGGGCAATGCGTATATTGTATTGTGCACTTATATTGCCATATATTAGCTACTGTGTGGAAGTGTGGGGGAACACATAAGAGTAACATAGAGGCATTGTATCAACTACAGAAAAGAGTTATAAGGATTATTCATAAAGTAGATTATTTAGAACACACTAACATATTGTCTATTAACTCTGGACTATTGAAACTTCAGGAGCTATTAGAGCTACAGACATTGTGTGTCATATTTAAGGCTAGAAGTAAAACATTACCAGCAAATTTACAAAAAAAATGTTTGTCATCACTTCTGAGAGTACAGAACATATAAGAAAAGGTCATTTCAAACTGCAATATTCAAGGACAACTTTAAAACAAATGTGTACATCAGTGGTGGGGGTAAAATTGTGGAATTCTCTTCACAACAAGATAAAAAACTGTAAAAATATATTCCAATTGAAAACAATATATAAAGATAGAACAATTAGATCATATGGACAGCCAAAAGTGTTTACATTTTGCTTTGTATTTATTATTTCACTTCTTTTTTGTCTGGTTTTGCATTTGCTCTGTATCATTCCGTGAGGTGTATATTATTATTATTTCCTTTGTTTAGTTTATACTTTAGGAACTTTTCCCCTTCTATTTTACTTGTGTTTTTTTGATTGTTTCATTACATTTGGACGTATGTGTTTGTTTAAATCAGTGGTGCCCAACCGGCCGTGGCCCGATTGGTACCGGGCCGCAGAATTTTTTTAAATTAATTTTTATTAAAAAAATAAATAAATTTAAAAAAAAAAAGTATTTTTATTAAATCAACATAATAAACACAATATACACTTACAATTAGTGCACCAACCACAAAAACCTCCCTTTTTCATGACAAAAACGTCCCTTTTTCATGACAAAGAAAAAAAAAAAAAAAAGGACACCCCTCCTCCCCACCCGGGCCGCGGGACAAATTATTAAGCGTTGACCGGTCCGCGGATACAAAAAGGTTGGGGACCACTGGTTTAAATGACATACATGAGGTAAGATAATGTATTATGTCAAAGGGGGCAGGAAACTATAAGATTTTTCTTCATCCTGCTCCTTCCCAGGCATTGTTCTGTGAATTTAAATTGTATAATTGATGAATAATTGTGTATCGTTCAAAATGCACATCAATGAAGGAGATAAAAAAAAAAGAATGAATAAATGAATGAAAATGTTGATTAGGACATTCCTTACTGTTGCAATGAATTAATGTAACGCCTTACGCGCTCAGGTATGCATGTGACCTTGTTACCTGCGGTGACAATACATTCTCTTTTCCTCAGACAGGTTCTCTTTCTGGACACATTTAAATGTCAGTTACAGTGAGAATTACCATTGCACCGGTTTGTTTGCAGCACAATGGTTTATGTTAGCACATTTGCCTCCGGGTTCTGACTTTGCATGCGTGTGTGCATGTGTTTGTTCCAGTTTTGTTCCAGACACTTATTCTGTAATGACACAGGGGATAATAATACTTACAATGTGGGGTGAAATAAACAGTATATATTATGGTAAAATCATTAGATGAAACATCATCCCATGAAGCAAACATTTGTATTAAATAGTTAAGAGTTGTAACCCTTGACATGATTTAAATGGGTTGGAATAAAGCGAGTGTGCAGGACAGAGCTGAGAAAAAGCCGATAATATTCATTTAATTAAAGAAAGAAATTATCATGGTGTGAAATGTCTGTGCACAATGTACAGATGTGTACAGCATCTTCAGAAATGTTTCTCAGACAGACCTTTGAAAAAAGGGAAACTACATGAAAAACAATCTCTAATAGAGTACCTCCATCAACAACCATCATTTTTATGGGGTGCGCTAAAAAAAAGATGATTACATATTATTTCCACACATTAGGGACGGCGTGGCGCAGTGGGGGAGTGGCCGTGCGCAACCCGAGGGTCACTGGTTCAAATCCCACCTAGAACCATCCTCGTCACGTCCGTTGTGTCCTGAGCAAGACACTTCACCCTTGCTCCTGATGGGTGCTGGTTGGCGCCTTGCATGGCAGCTCCCTCCATCAGTGTGTGAATGGGTAAATGTGGAAGTAGTGTCAAAGCGCTTTGAGTACCTAGAAGAGAGAAAAGCGCTATACAAGTACAACCCATTTATCATTTATTTTAATATGTAGTCATATATCCCATACTGGGAGGTGAAGATGAGCAAAACACACTCTACCTGATTGTGATATTTGCAAAAATGAATAGTTTGATTGACCACAGAAGAAGCAGTTAATACAACAATCATAAAAGAAACCCATTTAAAAAATAAATCTGATCAAAAGACAAATACATTATAAATGTGTCATCTTCCAACATCACAGTGCTCTTTGTCCCATGTTTACAGAAGATGGAGATTAGGGTGCGAGAAGAATCGAGTAGAAACACCTCCACCAACCCCAGGAATTTTAGCAGGGCTATAAAAGTGTCTTATCTTTGACAACACCTAGGAATAGGCAGTTAAGGAAACAACCACAACACAAACATTTAGACTTTATTTGTGGTGTAAAAATATTAATTGTGCCATAACAATATGTATACATATTTTTAATGGATATTTTGTGACGTGTACAGGGGAAGAAGATGGCACAGACAGCAGGGAAGTTGTTTTAGCTCTGTCTTTATTAATTATTATAATAGAAAATGAAGTGCGTAGCTAATTCAAAACATGTTTAGTGTGCGACTATGTGTAGAGATTATCTGATGAGTGTTACCAGGAGTGTTGAGTGAGGTGCGGAAGTCCAAGAGGGGCAAGGCAGGCTCGAAAGGCCAGAGACAGGCAGGAAGTCGGGGGCAATAGAAAGGCGTCAAAAGTCTATGGGAGGTCGAGATCAGAGAGGCAGCCAGGGAACCAGAGGGGATTCGGGGAAACGAGGCACACAACTCGTGACGCGGGAACAGGGGAATGCTGCTGGATGGCGACAAGGGGACACGAGACAAATGAACTCGGAGGGGGAGAAAGAGAGAGAGAGTGAGAGAGAGAGTGCATAGAGCTAGATATGACGGCTTACTGTACTGAACAGGTCGCTAGTTTTTCCATTGTTTGTTGTCATGATTTACTTTTGTTTTTACGGTCTGCTAAATCTGCACTTTCCCATTGTGGAATTAATAAAGTTGATCCTATCCTGAAAGCATAGAGAAGCTGCTGATGGTGTATTTGACGGGGTAGCACCTCACATGAAAGCATGGCAGATGTTAAAATGGCCATGTATTTGAGGGTTGCGCCCAGAATGAAATAATTGAATTTTAATTATTTCAATAAGGAATGATTTGAAACAAGTATTTTTGGGTACTCCAGTATCTCAGGAGTGTGGAATGGCTATCCTGAGAATCAAGCATAATAGTCATGATACCAATTATCTCTTAAGGTGGACTGAGTTCAAAGTAGTTGACATTAGTTGAGGCCTATTTTAATTAGTATACAAGCCATCTCTAGTGCATATGGTGGCTTTATTACGGAGATGTGGGTGGATAAAAAAAAACACAGGAGCCAGGTAGGTACCATTAGAAAGCACTTTTTTCCCCTTTCCACTCATAAATTTGCTGGGCAATAAGACAAGCCTCTTATCACTAAAAGGTCATAAACCCACCCGAGGGGGCCATTAAGGGTGTCCTCTGGCTCTCTCTCTCCCTCTCTCTCATGTCGATCTCACTTTTGCACAAGCACATGTTCAGAAAGAGAGCCTAATGCATAGACACCCACTTGGTCTATCAACAGCGCAATCGGAAGAAACGACACGGCTTTGAAAAACGACGTGCATCACAAAGCAAAAATAAGGTAGGCAGGGTCAATGCATTCACGAGGCAAAATGATGAGAAATCGATGTGCAGGAAGATTCAAACACTTCCCAGCCTCGTTTCAGTGAATTACAGCCTTGCGTGCAGTGTCTTACTTGAACATTTTTAACACTCAATAGTAAAAATGGCGAATCCATTCCTTCCACACCCCCTTCCCCTTTTCTGACCTATGGGGAAGTGATTAATTACGTCTTTGTGCACCACCGTCCATCTGGCGGGGTTACTTCACCTCCTCAGGAAGAATGAGCGCTTAAACTGCTAACAATTCATCCGCGGTTGGGTTTCTTTGCCATTAATAGTGGTAATAATTTGAATTCAAATGAACCATTTCTACAGTAATTGACAAGATTTTCATATTAACATGTACATTAGCCGCTGTTTCCCTTATGCTGCAGCAGCAAAAAAAGGCAACAGGGTATTCGTGGAGCCTGCGTGTAAAGATAAATACTTTGAGGAATTAATTTTAAAGTCAGACTTTTCACCTAAAGCACTTTGAATTCATACAGAACAAAAAGCCACATCAATTAGTCAGTTTTACAGCAAGGATTTGCTTGTGTCCCTTGCATTGATTTTTTCTGCTTCTGGTCCCAGATTATTAACATAAATTATAATACGAGTGAGACAGATTGTATTTTGTTGTGAATATCCACCCTAAATATTTTCAATGGCACTCTTGCAAAATATTTTTCCATAGCAACACAATAATGTGGACATCCATAATAAATGAAAGTACCTTGATTAACCATAACCAGCTCTGTTAAGTGCCACTAATGTTAAATGTGATCATAATCATATTCGAATGCCATGGGTCAGGGATTCTTAAACTGTGGTACTTGTACCACTAGTAAATAAATAAAAGATAAATGGGTTGTACTTGTATAGTGCTTTTCTACCTTCAAGGTACTCAAAGCGCTTTGACACTACTTCCACATTTATCCATTCACACACTGATGGAGGGAGCTGCCATGCAAGGCGCCAACCAGCACCCATCAGGAGCAAGGGTGAAGTGTCTTGCTCAGGACACAACGGACGTGACGAGGTTGGTACTAGGTGGGGATTGAACCAGGGACCCTTGGGTTGCGCAAGGCCACTCTTCCACTGCGCCTCGCCGTCCCTAGTAGTACACAGGTTTCCTCTACTAGTGCGCCAAAGACTTAAACGAACCGAAATATTGTGTTTGAGTGGCCCAAAAAAATAAATATACTTGTTAAATAAAACCTTTGCCTTGTTATTAATGACAAATTGGGCCCACTACGCTACTGATTTTTATTGTTGGTCATTATGGTTTTACCTGGAGAGCCAACTGTTTTCTAGGGTGGTACTTAGTGAAAACATGTTTGAGAACTGTTGAGTATTAAACTCTATGACTGTTTTTGTTCAGATGTTGACCATGTTGGGGTTCCGGTCAGAGAACACACGGTCATCACTTGGATTATCTCAACTTTAATGGTGCATAGTGGTTTAGGTTATGTTCATTTAGTATCTGTAAACCACAAACACCCATCAACATTTATGTCATTTAGCTAAACAACAATATATATATTATGCCTATAGATATGCTCTAAGTACTACAGACATAATATATTCCATTTTCACGATGGCACGTGAATTAGCCACATTAGCGGCAGCAATGCTATCCTTAACAGGGAGATGTTAGCTCGTAGCATTCTGACAACACAGCACTAATAATATTAATGAGACACCAGTGAATGTTACACAAACACAGTGATGTCTATTAATAAACTGAACGAGTCTTATTTAAAAATTAACATACTCACATGGTCAAAGACTAATTAAACGTTACAGAGAAACAAGTTTCCACACGTTAACACACGTCAAAAGGAAAGTGGAAATGACACCTACCAGAAGGGAGCGGAAGTGACGCTGTCAAAAAATGCTTCAAAATAAGTATCTGAAATGTAAATAACATGGAGAATTCTTAACAAGAACCACTGATGTACAAAACCCAAAACCAATGAAGTTGGCACATTGTGTAATTCTTAAATAAAAACAGAATACAATGATTTGCAAACCCTTTTCAACTTATATTCAATTGAATAGACTGCAAGGACAAGATATTTAATGTTTGAACTGAGAAACTTAGAATTACAATTCAATGGTAGAAACACATTGCAAAAAATTTGGCAAAGGGGTATTTTTACCACTGTGTTACATGGCCTTTCCTTTTAACTACACTCAGTAAACGTTTGGGAAGTGAGGAGGCCATTTTTTTTAAGCTTTTCAGGTGGAATTCTTTCCCATTCCTGCTTGATGCACAGCTTAAGTTGTTCAACAATCCGGGGTCTCAATTATGATATTTTAGGTTTCATATTGCGCAACACATTTTCAATAGTAGAGTATAAATCAGCGCCAGTAGGCAGTAGCGCTCGATGCTGCGTCTACTTAGAAGACGTCTATGGTTATAACGTTAGCAGTGAGTTTACAGCCTCACTGATTTAACTACACAGCAAATAAAAGTTACGTTATTTAGCCAATAAACGTTAGCTCTTTAAAAACGTACCTTTCTTCGTGCAACTTCAAATGTCGAACGAAGTTAGAAGTTGTTGCGTCTCTGTCTATAATCTTTGAACCGCATGTTTCACATACTGTAATTCGATTTTTGTTGACCAACTTGTAGTTTTAATACCCGAACGAAACTATGTTGGGCATAATTTTTCCTTTGACAGCTCTTCTTTGTTTGTTTTCCTGCAATTTGATTGGATGAATGCTGTGGGATGAAACAATGTGGATGTCATGTGATTGGCTGACAGACACACACGTACACAAAGAGATACGGAGCGCTCCTGACTGACTTTTTAATCTTTGGGTTTTGGGGAAAGTAGCAAGTCTTGTCAAGTCAAAAGGCTCAAGTCCAAGTGAAGTCACAAGTCATTGATGTTAAAGTCTAAGTCGAGTTGCAAGTCTATTAAAATGTTTTCAAGTCGAGTTTAAAGTCATCAAATTCATGACTGGAGGCTGACTCGAGTCCAAGTCATGTGACTCAAGTCCACACCTCTGCAAACTTGTCTTACAAATCATGGAGTTCTGCCCAAACTGGCTTGCGAACATGAGTATGGATTTATGGAAAGAACATAAGAGTCTGGTCCAACTCCTGACAGATGAATTAATCAATCAAGAGGTGTGACCTAATTTTTGTGTCCATATGCCGTACTTACTGTATGAAGGGGCTGACAGTCACGGAAAATGAGCAGGGAGCTTTGACAGACACTCCAAGCGAAGGGCTAAACAAAGAATAGAAGATGAAAAGTTGGTTTGATATGTACTTTAGCTTCTGTGAAAAGTGTGCAATGTCATTACTATCTGGCCCTTTGAGATGTAAGTGCAGTTTTTTTTTTTTTTTTTTTTTTTTTTTTAAGTAAGCGTGTTCCCAACTTCAATAATTTCCTGACCTTTTCCTCTAGAATGTTGCTGTCTGAACACTTCGCTTTCGTGTTTCGGGACACTGACAAGAGAGAACAAAATAATGAAAACATTTTATTTAGCATTTTGCAACTCTTTTTTTCTCAACCGTATTTCATATAATATTAGTGTTGCTGTAATTTACATACGTAGAGAATAGGAGAATAATTAGTAGGCAAGCTAGGAAGGTACCATAAGGGAACATTTGCACATTGAATGTATGCGTTATGTTTCATCGTTTTTAGACGGTTTTTTTTAACAGAAGTTTGATATTTGTTTGGATGATTTTGTGACACTCTGGTTTTATATGTGCCAAGTACATCCCTGCTGTTTGTACTTTTATTGTATTTGATTCTTCCTGTCACAGCAGAGTCAGGGTAATTAGGATTTGGCAAATTCAGCAATAAGCAGAGAAAAACGGATCAACGCCTACTGCTACTGCTACTACTGACCAATTACGGAAATCTTTTTTTAGTTGTATTTCATGGGTCGTATCAACACATTTTAATCTTTCCAAAGGGAATTTAAGACCTTTTATTTCCACTGTGAGATGAGGCCATGCACTGTCTAAAAGGGAAAAAGCACTTTTTGTTTTGACCATCATCCACAATCTTTATGTGAGACAAGAACACACATGTTTCTCTTTCTGGCACATTCTTAATAGTACAAATCTGCTGGTAAGAGGCAGCTAACAATGCCTGTAAGACCCAAATATAGAAAAACCTAAAGAAAAAAAATGTTTACCTTTCAGATGTTGTAGGAGGCTTTAGATCGGGGGTCAACAGCCCGCGTCTCTATCTTGAGCACCCACGTTGTGGCTCTCTGGATCTTTTTAAAAAATGTATGAAAAATTGAAAAAGATGAGGGAAAAGTATCATTTTTGCCCACATATGAGGTCCTCTCCAAGGTTCTCATATTCATCATTGTCACTGGCGTCTCACTGTGTGTGAGTTTTCCTTGCCCTTATGTGGGTTCTTCCGAGGATGTCGTAGTCGTAGTGGTTCGTACAGTGCTTTGAGACATTTGTGATTTAGGGCTATATAAATAAACAATGATTGATTGATTGATTGATTTGGTCTCTGTAGGAGAACAAACATGACAAAAATCTCCCTAATTGTAAAAAATCACACTGTTTATATTAAACATGCTTTAGTGATTAGAGACTATTTGGCAAGTGCCGTTTTGTCCTGCTAATTTTGGCAGTCCATGAACTCAAGGTAGTTTGTTTACATGTACAACTTTCTACGACTTTCTAAGAATCGTTTTATGCCACTCCTTTTTTGTCTCATTTTGTCCTCCAAACTTTTAATGCTGTGCGTGAATGCACAAAGGTGAGCTTTGTTAATGTTATTGACTTGTTTGGAGTGCTAATCAGGCACTGCATTACTGCAAGCTAGTCGATGCTAACATGCTATTTAGGCTAGCTGTGTGTATAGATTTCTTCATTATGCCTCGTGTCTAGGTATATTTGAGTTTAATTTGATTATTTTTAATTCAGTTTATATCCGCATGTCTCATGACATATCATCTGTATGTAATACTGGCTGCATGTCTGATAGTTGTTTGTGTGCCATGTTGTTCCAGACCACAGCAAAGGTTACCCAGCTTGCAAAGACTGCAATAAATCCATTAGAAGAAGACAGCCTGCCATGAGCAAGACACTTCACCCTTGCTCCTGATGGGTGCTGGTTGGCGCCTTGCATGGCAGCTCCCTCCATCAGTGTGAATGTGTGTGTGAATGGGTAAATGTGGAAGTAGTGTCAAAGTGCTTTGAGTACCTTGAAGGTAGAAAAGCGCTATACAAGTACAACCCATTTATCATTTATTTATTCTATAACAGTAATTTCCAGGAGTTATTTCAGCCTCTGTCTGAGAAGCCTCTATTTTACTAATGATTTCCAATGTTTTAAAAATGTGTAGAATAAATATTACATTTCAACATTTCTGTCAAAAAAGATTTGCATTAGCATGCGACACAGTCATTTTGATAGTAGGCTATTAAAGCTAATATAGAAGCTTACATCATGTTTTGTCTTTATTATAACACTTATATAAGACTTTTTAAGTCATTTTGATAGTAGGCTAATATAACTAGTCTAGACACTTACATCAGGTTTGGTCTTATTACACTTACACAAACCCTGTTTCCATATGAGTTGGGAAATTGTGTTGGGTGCAAATATAAACGGAATAAAATGATTTGCAAATCATTTTCACCATGAATTGATTAACGTGGACCCCGATTTAAACAAGTTGAAAAACTTATTTGGGTGTTACCATTTAGTGGTCAATTGTACGGAATATGTACTGAACTCTGCAATCTACTAATAAAAGTTCCAATCCATCAAAACCCATATTCAGTTGAATATGCTACAGAAACAACATTTTTGATGTTCAAACTAATAAACATTTTTTTTTTCTTGCAAAGAATCATTAACTTTAGAATTTGATGCCAGCAACACGTGACAAAGAAGTTTGGAAAGGTGGCAATAAATACTGATCAAGTTGAGGAAATCTCATCAAACACTTATTTGGAACATCCCACAGGTGTGCAGGCTAATTGGGAACAGGTGGGTGCCATGATTGGGTATAAAAAAAGCTTCCCAAAAAATG
Source organism: Nerophis ophidion (assembly GCF_033978795.1). NCBI lineage: Eukaryota > Metazoa > Chordata > Actinopteri > Syngnathiformes > Syngnathidae > Nerophis > Nerophis ophidion. Next base: position 59,679,266 of record NC_084613.1, read on the forward strand.
TTCAGTCTTTTATAAGAAAGGATGAGGCGAGGTACACCCCTTTGTCCACAACTGCGTGAGCAAATAAACAGTTTAAGAACAACGTTTCTCAAAGTGCAATTGCAAGAAATTTAGGGATTTCAACCTCTACAGTCCATAATATCAAAAGGTTCAGAGAATCTTGAGAAATAACTCCATGTAACCAACATTGAATGACTGTGGCCTTCGATCCCTCAAAGGTACTGTATCAAAAACCAACATAAATCTCTAAAGAATATCACCACATGGGCTCAGGAACACTTTATAAAACTACTGTCAATAAATACAGTTCGTCGCTACATCTGTAAGAGCAAGTTAAAGCTCTACAATGCAAAGAGAAAGCCATTTCTCAACAACATCCAGAAACGCCACCAGGTTCTCAGGGCCTGACATCATCTAAGATGGACTGATGCAAAGTGGAAAAATGTTCTGTGATCTGACGAGTCCACATTTCAAATTGTTTTTGGAAATATTCGACATCGTGTCATCCAGACCAAAGGGGAAGCGGACCATCCAGACTGTTATCGACGCAAAGTTTAAAAGCCAGCATCTGTGATGGTATGGGGGTGCATTACTGCCCAAGGCATGGGTAACTTACACATCTGTGAAGGCACCATTAATTCTGAAAGGTACATACAGGTTTTGGGACAACATATGCTGCCATCTAAGCGCCGTCTTTTTCATGGACGTCCCTGCTTATTTCAGCAAGACAATGCCAAGCCACATTCAGCACGTGTTACAAAAGCGTGGCTTCGTAAAAAAAAAATAAAAAAAAATCAAAATAAAAAAGAGTGCGGGTACTTTCCTGGCCTGCCTGCAGTCCAGACCTGTCTCCCTTAGAAAATGTGTGGCGCATTATGAAGCGAAAAATACGACAGCGGAGACCCCGGATTGTTGAATGACTGAAGCACTACATAAAACAAGAATGGGAAAGAATTCCACTTTCAAAGCTTGAACAATTAGTTTCCTCAGTTTCCAAACGTTTGAGTGTTGTTGAAAGAAAAGGTGATGCAACACAGTGGTGAATATGCCCTTTCCCAACTACTTTGGCACATGTTGCAGCCATAAAATTCTAAGGTCATTATTATTTGCAAAAAAATAAAAAATAAGGTTATGAGTTTGAACATCCAATATCTTGTCTTTGTAGTGCATTCAAATGAATAGGGGTTGAAAAGGATTTTCAAATCATTGTATTCCATTTATACATACATTTAATAATTTCCAAACTCCTATGGAAACGGGGTTTGTATAAGACTTTTAAAGTCATTTTGATAGTAGGCAAATAAAACTAATATGGACACTTACATCATGTGTTGCCTTCAATATAACACTTATAAAATACTTATTTTTTTGCGGCCGTAGACGTTTTTTTTTTTTTTTTAAATTCGGTCCAATATGGCTCTTTCAACATTTTGGGTTGCCGACCCCTGCCTTAAATGCAGAAATTAAATAATTAAAAAAAAAATGTTCATGGACGTTTTTAGAGAACTGTTGTAATATCGCAAAATTGGTAAGACAATTTCTGTATTTGTACTCATCAATAAACATCCGTTCAGAACAACTAAGGGTTCATTTGCATTTGCAGGGTTGATTGATTACTTGGCCTCATAAAGGTATATAACAATAATAAGACTTACCGTATGTCAGTTTGTAATAAACTGTTTGCTAAATGGCCAACATGTAAATGCCTTAGTCTATGCTCTCTATTTATCATGCTAAAAGACTATGCATCCCAATCCCCAGCCATATAGTCTAGGGATGTCCTGAGACAGGTTTTTGCACTTCCGATCCGATACAGATACTGGCCTATTCTGGCCTATCCGAGCATGTATTAAAGTTTAAAGTTATTTAGCTTTCTTGTCAGATTATGTTGAAAATGGTTTTAGTACCCTTGATAACAACTAGCCAGCTGAATTAGGTGAGTTTGAATAATACACAATGGTTAGTAACAAAACTCTGACCTCTTTATTTAAGGATAAACACAAAATACACAAAATTATACATGACAAACAGAAATGGCATCATTGAACAGTAAAAAAGTGGACAGTATAAAGTGCAAATAATGCTGTAAACATTATTAAATAAAGCAAAACACACAAACAACATGAGTGGGATAAAATGTCTATAACTCAGCATCAATACTTGCTCTTGAACAAGTATAACCTTAAAAAAATAGATATATCTACACATTCCTTTCAATTGTTTCCCCCCCTGACTGCAGTCCGAGCATAATGGGGAGAATATTTCTAATAAAGATGTGCACTTCAAAATGCTCAGGTGTCAGTCTGCTCCTGTGTTCATCAATGATGAGTGAGGCTGTGCTAAAAAGCCTCTCACTCTCAACACTGGCGCAAGGAGCACTGAGGAACTTGGCTGCTGTTGCTGCCAGGGCGGGTAGTCGAGCCTGATTGTCTCTCCAGTAGTGAAAAGGATTGCTCTTACGCCCAGCTGGAGACTCACTGAGGTAGCTCTCCAACTGAAACAGTACCCCTGGGGTGACCTGCTATTCAGATGAACCTGCTGTGTTGCCATCCTCCAGTGTCTCGTCAAAGTAGCAACCGAGGCTGCTAGTTGAGCTTCCAGCCTCCATTCCTGGTGTTTGCCTTGCTGTCTCAGCCTCAGCCACACCTTCTCCAGAGGGCATGGTCTTCAGTTCTTGTTCCATTTTCATCACCTCTACCTTTAGTGCCTCCTTTGCCTGATCCAGGTTGGTAGCATTAGTGAAGAACCTTAACATTTGGATAAAATGTAATAAAGATATATCAATTATTTTATATTGTTTCAGCCAGTCTCCACATATTAATGTTCAATGACAACAAGTAACACACAAAATACATCACAAATGATCAACAGTGACATTCATTTCCTCACCCATCATATAAATGGAGAATAAGAATAACATCAATAATAATAATATCATAATAATAATAACAATAATACATTCCCATCACCTTATATGTATGAAACATTAGGCTACTGAAATACTGACGAAGAAATAAATGCTATTTGTAGAGTAAAATATTTTCATTATAGTACTGAAGCTTATAACATGCTCAAATACTTAAGAAGCACTTGTCGTTGTAGCGTGGATCTAGCATTGTTGCCACGGCATAGAGGGGTTCAGTTTCCACATGGTCAAAAACGTGTGTGCACAGCATCGAGTAAGGTGGCCTTCATGGTTTGAATCCCTCGGTGTTCTTCGCTCGCACTGTCTAGAACAGTGCTTCTTAACCTTGATGGAGGTACCGAACCCCACCAGTTTCATATACGCATTCATCGAACCCTTCTTTAGTGAAAAATACATTTTAAATGTTTTTTTCAAATTCAAGACAGATATACCATATTTTTGGGACTGTAAGGCAGGATTTTTTTTCATAATTTGGCCGCGGGTGCGACTTATACTCCGGAGTTACATATAGTCCGAAAAATACGGTATATGTTTTTGCTAACACTTCAGTATGGGGAACATATAAGTAACAGAGACATAATTTAGAGTTTTTTGGACACCAGGGGAACATATTTTATGTAGGGCTGCAACTAACAACTAATTTGATAATCGATTAATCTGTCGATTCTTACTTCGATTAATCGATTAATAATCGGATAAAAGAGACAAACTACATTTCTATCCTTTCCAGTATTATATTGAAAACAGCACACTGGCACCATTGTTGTTTCTCAGCTGTTTGTAAATGTTGCAGTTTATAAGTAAAGGTTTATTGTTAAAAAAAACATGTATATATTTTTTAACACAAATAAAAAAAGCAGCCTCCGCGCATGCGCATACCATAGATCCAACGAATTGATGACTAAATTAATTGCCAACCATTTTTCTAATCGATTTTAATCCATTTAATCGATTAGTTGTTGCAGCCCTAATACTGAGTAACAAAGACTTGATTTTGAGTTATTTGGTTAGGGTTAGGGTTAGAGGGTTAGGGCCAGGGTAAGAGAGTTAGGGTTATAATAAGGCTATGCCGAATAAGGCATTGATACGTACTTAATAATGACTAGTTAAGAGCCAATATGTTACTAATTTGCACGTTAATAAGCAACTAATTAATGGTGAATATGTTGTGGCAAATGCAAGAAACAGAACGTTGTCTCTTCAATGTCTTTATTGTAGACTGCCAACATGAGAATCATCACAACACCACACAACATGCACTTTTTATGTGTTCTCCCAAAACGCAAAACCACACCCCTTCTCTGAGTGTGAGCATGGTCTTAGTGCCCGCCACACAGCCCCCCCCCCGAACACCCAGACAGCAAGTTATGGGGAATACATAACAGGGGGCCTCACTCGCCTGCCGCAACGGGTAAAATGTCCATCCCGCGGTGGAGCGGGTGTACCCTGTGGGGAAAAAACAATATCAGGGCCCTGTGGAGGCGAAGGACATTCAACTGTAATAGATTTCGGAGGGCGACCTCGGCGGGGAACTTGGCCCGGCAACACCTCATCACCTGCGATACAATGCGCCGGTTTAATCCTGTCCAAAGAAACGCATTCCCTACGCCCACCCACATCCAGTACAAAAACCTTAGGACCGCGTTCTAGAACCCTAAATGGGCCGTCGTAAGGGGGTTGGAGGGGCGAACGGTGGGCGTCATGACGGACAAAAACAAAACGGGCATTTTTAAGCTCTGATGGCACAAATGATTTTGGGAAACAGTGGTGGACCGGGCCAGGAGCCAAGGACTCCCTCGGCCAAAAGGGAAACGATCGCGGGGCGCCACTCTCAGGTAAAAATTCACCCGGAACACGGAGTGGTTGACCAAACACCAATTCAGCGGGGGCCGCAGCGAGATCCTCTTTAGGGGCCGAGCGCAACCCGAGCATAACCCAAGGTAAACGGTCAACCCAATTGCTATCCACGAGCGCCGCACGCAGAGCCGCCTTAAGCGACCGGTGAAAATGTTCACATAAGCCGTTAGCTTGAGGATGGTAGGCTGTCGTACGGTGCACCTGCACTCCCAATGACTGCGCCAACGCTGACCAAAGCTCTGACACGAACTGGGATCCCCTGTCCGAGGTGATATCGGATGGCGTGCCAAAACGCGCAACCCAGGCCGACAGAAACGCACGGGCAACGTCCACAGAGGCAGTGGAGGAAAGAGGAACTGCTTCTGGCCATCTGGTAGTACGATCCACCATCGTTAGCAAGTGTGTATAACCCTGCGACGGAGGGAGGGGGCCAACTAAGTCCACATGCACGTGGTCAAACCGCCTGACCGGAATTGTAAATGGTTCGAGGGCCGCTTTAGTGTGCCGATGGACCTTGGCGCGCTGACATGCCACGCATGCTGCTGCCCACTGCCTAACATCCTTCCTAAGGCCAGCCCAAACAAACTTGGCACCAACCAACTTGACAGAAGCCCGAACGCCAGGGTGTGACAGGGAGTGTATCGCGTCAAAAACCCGGCGGCGCCAGTCTACCGGGACGACAGGTCGTGGGCGGCCAGTGGACACATCACAGAGGAGGGAGGGACCGCCGTCCTGCACCACCACCTCCTTGAGCACAAGCGCCGTACCTTCAGCTTTGAGTGCGCGGATGCCGGGGTCGTCGGGCTGGTCAGCGGCCATTCCCGAAAAATCTAAACCAAGCTGCACGGGGCAAACAAAGACGCGTGAGAGACAGTCGGCCACAGGGTTGGCCTTACCGGCCACATGCTGAATGTCCGTAGTGAACTCAGAGATAGACGACAAATGACGCTGTTGACGGGCTGACCAAGGCTCCGTGACCTTTGACATGGCAAACGTCAGGGGTTTGTGGTCCACAAAAGCCGTGAAAGACCGACCCTCCAACAGAAAACGAAAATGGCGTGTTGCGATATACAGTGCTAGCAATTCACGGTCAAATACACTGTACTTCCGCTCGTTATCCCGCAGTTTGCGACTGAAGAAAGCAAGAGGCTGCCACACATTCGCCACCCGCTGCTCCACCACAGCACCCACGGCGACATCAGACGCATCCGTCGTCAAAGCCACGGGCGCCGTGGAAACAGGGTGGGCGAGAAGAGTAGCCCCTGCGAGTGCGGATTTTGCCTTCTGAAAAGCTTGGACCCGCTGAGGAGTCCATTCGAGGGAATCGCTAGCCTTTTTATTACGTAGGGCACCATAAAGAGGCTGCAGGAGGTGGGCAGCGCGCGGAAGGAACCGATTATAAAAATTAATCATGCCCAAAAACTCCTGCAGAGCTTTGACAGTGGAGGGGCGAGGAAAATCCGCCACTGCCTGCACCTTCGAAGGCAAAGGAATCGCACCATGCGACGAAATACGGTGACCTAAAAAATCAATCTCCGACAGCCCAAACTGACATTTAGAAGGATTTACGATCAATCCGTGCTCGTCAAGACGTTTGAACACCTGTGTTAGATGTGACCGGTGCTCCTCAGCTGAAGGACTCGCCACCAAAATGTCGTCGAGATAAACAAATACAAAATTGAGCCCGCGCAACACTGAGTCCATTAATCTATGAAAGGTCTGTGCTGCCCCCTTAAGGCCAAAAGGCATACGCAGGAACTCAAAAAGCCCAAACGGGGTTATTACTGCGGTCTTGGGCACGTCCTCGGCGTTCACCGGAACCTGGTGATAACCGCGAACTAGGTCTACCTTTGAAAAAATGGCGGCCCCAGCCAGGCGCGCCGAAAAGTCTTGGATGTGCGGAATAGGGTAGCGGTCGTGCGTTGTGATGTTGTTAAGGCGGCGAAAATCCCCACAAGGGCGCCAGGAACCGTCTGACTTAGGCACCATGTGCAAGGGGGAAGCCCACGGGCTGTTGGAACGCCTAACGATGCCTAAACGCTCCATAGTAGCAAACTCCTCTTTAGCAATGGTTGATTTAGCCGCGTCAAGACGGCGCGCGCGCGCGCAAAAACTGGCGGGCCCACAGTGGGAATAAAATGTTCAACGCCGTGTTTAGTGTCCGCGGTGGAGAAAGCGGGAGTGGTTAACGACGGAAAATCCGCCAGCAAACGCTGAAAAACGTCACCAGATACCGAATAATTAGCGTGTGTTAACGGTCCAAGTCCCCCTGCCTTACATGTAAAAGATGAAAAAGACACAGCATCAATCAATCGTCGGTTAGCAACATCAACAAGTAGTCCATTAGCACACAGAAAATCTGCGCCAATAATGGGGACTGTGATGGCGGCGATGATAAAATTCCACTGGAAATTACGTCCATTGAAGCACACAGTCACCAACCTGGAGCCGAAAGTGTCGATTGATGAGCCGTTGGCGGCACTCAGCAGCGGCCCGCAGTCACCTGTCGCCTTGTCCGTGTCTGTGGCAGGTAGCAGGCTGACTTGCGAACCGGAGTCCACCAGGAAACGTCTCCTTGACGACGAGTCAGCGACGAAAAGCCGCTTGCTTGTTTCGCCGGCGCCCACAGCCGCTACTGAACGCCGGCGTTGGAGTTTCCCGGGGCCGTGAAGGAGCAAGGAGGGACACACCGTCGGGCTTTGGCGCCAAAACGTTGATGGAAGAAGCACTGGCCAGTTTCGCGCCTTTTCCGGGTAGTGAATCCCGCCACTACTGCTGGGTCGGCGTCCTCCGCCGTCTGCAGCGGGGGCGCTTCCACGCTCTGCACGGCAAACCGTCTGGAAGCCACCAGCACCCGGTCAGCTTCTTCAGCCAAGCCCCGGTAATCGCGGGAGGCCAGGGAAGTGGAGTTAGCTAGCGCTGCACGGGCTGCAGGTGGAAGCCGCCGCAAGAAAAGATGCGGGAAAATGAACCCGCCTTCTTCGGATCCCAGCAGCGACAGCATAGTGTCCATCAAATCCACGGCGGTGCCATCGCCCAAACCCGGCAGGGAAAGAAGTCTATCCGCCCTCTCAGCGTCAGTCAGAGTGAATCTTCGAAGCAGGAGATTCTTGAGGGCGGGGTACTTGCCGCTCTGTGGAGGGTCTCTCAACAGCTGCATAGCGCGGCGAGTAGTCTCCTTGTCGAGGGCTGTCACCACCAGGTGATACCGGGAGTCGTCGCCGTCGATTCCCCGCAGGTTGAAAAGTGACTCGATGTGCTGGAACCATGATGCTGGGTCGCTCTGCCAGAAATCTGGAAGTTTGCAGTTTGCTGGAGTCGCAGTTTGCTGGAGCTGGGGCGACATGGCCGATGAAGACATATCTTCCGCGTGAAACATAGTCGGGGTCACCAATGTGGCAAATGCAAGAAACAGAACGTTGTCTCTTCAATGTCTTTATTGTAGACTGCCAACATGAGAATCATCACAACACCACACAACATGCACTTTTTATGTGTTCTCCCAAAACGCAAAACCACACCCCTTCTCTGAGTGTGAGCATGGTCTTAGTGCCCGCCACAATGTTCCCCATACTAAAGTGTTACCATGTTTTTTTACTGGTGCACAAAATGAACCGTGCATGAACATCACCTTGTTCAAAGAACAAAACCAACACAGTGCATAAACTCACAACGAATTACTTCTGCTGCTGCCGTATCCGTAATACGCCGATTGGGAGAAGTTTTTATTTACATGATGAGTCGGGTGTGTCTTGACCTCCGCCGAACCCCTGAGCCCGACTCGCCAAACCCCTAGGGTTTAATCAAACCCAGGTTAAGAACCACTGATCTAGAAAGCTTGTCACACTAACCTCTGCTGTCAGCTCTTGGAAGGGTTTAAGAATTGTTGCAGTTTCTCTAGCAGAGACCATTAGTTGCCTGTCAATGTGGCTGGCAGATTGCTGTCGCTATGTTCATCTTTTTCGTCTTGTAGGGTAAAATAATCCCACACAACTGACATTTTTACCGTAACTTTTAATTCACATGGCCGTCTTAACGGTTAGGACACAGACCTGGGGATGCGTTAAAATGCGGAACTGAGCTTAGGGAGCAGCAGAAAAGTGGAATGTGTTATTTAAATCGGTGCGTTGAAAAACACGGACCAGTTTTTTTTTTTTTTAAACTGGATCTGGATCGGCATTTTCCCATGCCCTGCCGATGCGCATTTTTTGGCAAATATCGGCGGCTGATCCAATCCAAATATCGGATCGGGACAACCCTAATATAGTCACACAATACTGCCTTGACATAACAATACTACTTGTAAAGCTCTGCAATTATCATACTAAAAGGAAAACATGCTATCAGCACTTACATTCACAACCCACATTCAGGGACATTTCACCTTTCCCAGAACTGAATTATCTGTTGATATCCTCTGTGTACAAAGTTAGGGGATTTTTTTTTTATCTCAGTTTGATCAAAATAAAACATTTTTAGAAGTAAAACTTTAAATTAGTCTAATTTGACCACAACACAACGGTAGAATTTAAACGGTCCATGTTTATAGAAAATCTGATTCCGGCAGTGGTGTAAGCAGTGCACCTGTTTGTGCCCACTGCAATTTTGACTACCACACTCACCAAGTATTGCAGAATTGTAAGTTGAAACATACATGCAACAAGCTCTAAATTAAATGTGATTAATATATTTCGCAATAACTACATGTGTGCATGCTCTTGACATTGTAATGACAACCAAAAAAAAAATATAAAAGATATTTTACTTACTTGAATCTGATGAATGCACTCTAATGAAACAAGGCAATGTTGTTCAAAGGAAAATCTGAAAGGTTGTGCAAGTTTATGGCCAAAAGGCGGGACTTATAAACAAATGTACTCATGACTATGTAAATGTGGTAAAAAATAAGATAACATATGACAGATGTTTTTTTTTACTATGGCTGAAGGCAACGTTGTAATTTTATGACGGATGTTACAGGGTTAATTGAGTCGTGCAGTCAGCCTAGAAAAAATAAAAGTCAACAATGTTCCATTAGATGCCGTGACCTACATATTACCAACTTATGGCAACATTGTCATTGTAAGAGGAAACACAGGGTCATGGCGTCATGACACATCGCCTACTCTTTCAGTGACAAGTGAGTAGCCAGCTAATACATCTACTAGCTAGCTTAAGCTATTAGTATCGTTATTTCCAACACGCCGTGAAATGAAGAAAAATAAGAAACTTCAGCTGCTGCTGTATTGCCTTTGAGTTATTAAACGTTAATGGTAGGGTATAAATCATGCCTCTCATCTGTATAGTATAAAATTGTGGCACCAAGCTAAGAAGTTAGTCAGATTTGAACATCCACACATTACAGACACGATACTAAAGGTCTCTCAACCTAGCTCCCAACAAATGGAAACAGCATAACACAGACAACATCGCTTTACCTGAGGAGTAAGGATTATTCAAAATGAACCAGTTCAAGGAAAATGCAAGTGCTGAAAGATACAAACATCCTAGTGAGAGTGGACATAGCAAGTCACTGAATGAAGGAATGGCAAATGCCACCACCATGTTTTGCTACAGCTGTATTCTTTATTTCAATAGTTTTTTTTTTTAATCACTTTCTGCATCCAAGTGCAGGTACTCTTGTTCTTGCAAAGCTTGTTGGCTTGGTACAGTAGACTTGGTCCTCAGAGTTGTGGACTCGAGTCACATGACTTGGACTCGAGTCATGAATTTGATGACTTTAGACTCGACTTGACAAAATGTAAAGAGACTTGCAACTCGACTTAGACTTTAACATCAATGACTTGTGACTTATCTTGGACTTGAGCCTTTTGACTTGACATGACTTGCTACTTTCCCCGAAACCCAAAGATTAAAAAGTTATTCAGGAACGCTCCGTATCTTTCATTTTTTACTTGTGTCCCGTCAGCTTGTATGCTCTCAGTACAACAGCCAATCAAATTAGTACTGTTGTTTTGGTCCCACAGCACTCATCCGATCAAATTGTAGGAAAACCAAGGAAGAATAATTCTCAAACAACGCGCCATTTAGAAAAAAAATATGCCAAAGTTGGTTTCGTTCGGGTATGAAAACTACAACTTGGTCAACAAAAAACAAATTGCCGTATGCAAAACATGCAGTTCGAATATATAGACACAACAACTTCCAATTTCGTTCGACATTTGAAGATGCACAAAGAATGGTAAGTTATGATTGTAAGATAAAGTTTATTGGCTGAGTAATGTGACTTTTATTTGCTGTGTAGTTAAATGAGTGAGGCTGTAAACTCACTAACGTTATAACCTTAAACATCTTATAAGTAGACGCAGCATAGAGCGCTTCTGCTACTGGCGCTGAGGAAACGAGACTTGCGGCCGCCATCTTGGAGTGGTGATCAGCTCCACTCTGCAATTAATTTGGCAGGAGAAATGAACAGTCGGCGTATTTCATTCATTTTACCTTACTAAAAACCACTGATTTTCACCCGCTTTTTTGTCATACGTGTAACTATGATAAAAGGACATGTTTTGGTGTGTTTTATTATTCATAGTTTGCTTAACAGTAATAGAATATTTATATATGCTATAAGTGACTCAGATGTCTCAGATCAATACTGGGAATATAATCCCAGAGAAGGGGGAAAAAACGGTCAGCCAATTTTTAATTCAAGATACAATATGATTAGGTTATATATACATGTATATATTCTACATAAACAATGTATGAATACATTAGATATCTATGTATTTTAGGGACCTATAGACTGTTGCTGCAGCAGCAGGGAGTTCATTCTGTCTTGACACTTTGTATTGATATTTTGTATTACATTCTTCCCTTAAATTATCATGTTTTCAGTGATTGTTTTATATGTATTTTGTATGTATGTCACTTTGGATAAATGCGTCTGCCAAATACTTAAACATAGACATATATTAACACGCCGAGTCATACCAAAGACTATACAAATGGGACTCATTACCTCCCTGCTTGGCATTCAGCATCAAGGGTTGGAATTGGGGGTTAAATCACCCAAAATGATTCCCGGGCGCCCACTGTTACCCTCACCTCCCAGGGGGTGAACAAGGGAATGGGTCAAATGCAGAAGCCATATTTCACCATACCTAGTGTGTGTGAGACAATCATTGGTACTTTAATTTTAACCTGTAAGTTTTTATATCAACTAAAACCACCAATCTGTTTGACTGGATTTAGACTAAAACTAAATTCTGTTTTACCCAACAATGTTAGTATTTGAATATTGTTACTTGAAGACTTATTCCTGGTTACATACATACTGTTAAGAAAGTATTGTCTTATATTTTGCCTAAAATGAGAATGCATCATAATCATTGGCGACTGGTGAATTTTGTTTTAGGTGGTGCTGAAAGTTTGTAAACCAAATACCTGTAGGAGCGTCATCCTCCCCCAGAAGATTTCTTTGTGATTTTCACATACAAATATTGAAGATCTTTGCTCCTTCTAAACTCTGTGGTAATATTCTTTTCACAAAATACAACCAACCATCCATCCATTTTCTACCGCTTATTCCCTTTGGGGTCACGGGGGGCACTGGTGCCTATCTCAGCTATAATCAGCCGGAAGGCAATAGTACGTTAATGTTAAATCTTACTTTTGAAAAGTAATCCCCCAATTCCTATTTTCAACATTCCGCTCATTTTAACAGGAAAACGCTGAACACCGCCCGGCATCTTTGTTTTCTACCTGTCAACTGTCAGTTTAGGCTGCTCGCTGGCTCCTCATCACCACTTCAAGATGGCGGCCAAATTGCTCACGTCACAGCAGCCAATGCGGTGTCTACTTATAAGACGTCTATGGTTATAACGTCATTGCAAACACGGCAATCTGTTGCATCCACTGCAGTTTGCTGCCTTATTGATACTTTTTGTCAAGTGATTTTTTTCAAGCAGGGTTGCATGAGGTACCGACACATAACGTTACGTTAGTCAATGTATCACACACAGTAACATAACCTTAGACGGCAGTCAGCAGCACCGCGTATTTTAGCCACCTACAAAAAGACAAACATAGTCGAATAAAGGTCAGTTAAAATGTACACTATATTAAGAATATGTGTACATATTGCAAAGGGCCCTGACATCTAAAAAGTACGACTCTCTTCATTGTTATTTTCATGTATTTGTTATGTAATTCATGTGTACGCAGACAAACACACAAACAGTATGAGATGAGATCAATGAGATAAGGTAAGAACAGGATAGAAACTGCTGTGGAACTAGCTACAATACAATATGACATGGAAATACAATGTTAACACTTTTGTGCAAATAAGTACAGTTGAACGTGTTTTTCCAAATGTGTTTATTCTGTAAAGCAATGAGTTAAATGTTTAAAATGACTGGTTAATAGTGCTATTATGAATTGCAATGTCAGCACTATTTTTTTCCTGCAATTTCAAATGCACTTGGTTTTAATAAATAAATACAGCATTTTAAAAACATACACCATCTGTGTAAATGTATTAGTCTGATTAAAATGACTTGAAAGGACTCGAAACTCAAAATGCAGGACTTGGGACTTGACTTGAGACTTTCTAGTCTTGACTTTGGACTTGACTCGGGACTTGCCTGTCTTGACTCGGGGCTTGACTCGAGACTTGAGGGCAAAGACTTGAGACTTACTTGTGACTTGCAAAACAATGAGTTGGTCCCACCTCTGTTGGTCCTTATTCAACACCTAAATAAATTAAAAAACACAAAAGAAGATTAAAAAAAATGTTAAGTTAAAGGCCTACTGAAACCCACTACTACCCACCACACAGTCTGATAGTTTATATATCAATGATGACGTCACTGGTGGTAGCGGACATGTTCTCCCAGCACCACACACGGCTAAAAGTTTTTAATCGCATAACAGTATTCTGGACACTGTGTTGCTGAATTTTTTGCAAATTGTTCAATTAATAATGGAGACTATAAAAAATAGTGATGTTGGTGGAAAGCGGTGTATCGCAGCCGGCTTTAGCAACACAAACACAGCCTGTGTGTCTTTGTTTGTTGTGAAGCTTTAATATGGAATGGAGCGGTCGAGCGAACATGGTTCTACCACATGTCAACCGGCAGGTTTCGGTGATAAAATTGTGGTAAAAAGTCAGCTCTTACCGTAAACATGAGCGGACTTTGTGTCGTTCTTCCTGCAACTGTCAAAGAGGCAGCTGTGACTTTCTTGGCTCCTCCATGGCTTCCCTCAGAGACACTCGGGGTCACCACACCCCTCCGACTTTCAGGTATGACTATATCATCTCACTAAAATACTAGTAACACAATAAGCAGATAAGGGATTTTCCAGAATTATCCTAGTAAATGTGTCTAATAACATCTGATTCGCTCCCACTGCCCCTCGTCTTTTTTTTTTCCTTCTACTCCATCTCACTATCTTCATCCAAAAATCTTTCATCCTCGCTCAAATTAATGGGAAAATTGTTGCTTTCTCGGTCCGAATCGCCCTAGCTGCTGGTGGCTATGATTGTAAACAATGTCAGGATGTGAGGAGCTCTACAACCAGTGATGTCACGCGCACATCGTCTGCTACTTCCGGTACAGGCAAGGCTTTTTTATTAGCGACCAAAAGTTGTGAAATTTATCGTGGATGTTCTCTACTAAATCCTTTCAGCAAAAATATGGCAATATCGCGAAATGATCAAGTATGACACATAGAATGGACCTTTTATCCCCGTTTAAATAAGAAAACCTCATTTCAGTAAACCTTTAAGGGGAGAGTCGCCGTTCCAGCAACCTAAGGGTTCCTGGTTCAATCTCCAGCTTCTACCAACCTGGTCACGTCCGTTGTGTCCTTGAGCAAGACACTTTACCTTTGCTCCTGATAGGTCGTGGTTAGGACCTTGCATGGCAGCTCCCGCCATGTGTGTGTGAATGGGTGAATGTGGAAATAGCGTTAAAGGGGAACATTATCACCAGACCTATGTAAGCGTCAATATATACCTTGATGTTGCAGAAAAAATACCATATGTTTTTTTAACCAATTTCCGAACTCTAAAAGGGTGAATTTGGCAATTTAAACGCCTTTCAATTGTTCGCTGTCGGAATGAAGACCTTTCACCCGTGACGTTACAATGGGAAGCAATCCACCAATTTCTCAAACACATTACACACACAAGTCAAATCAACTCTGTTATTTTCCGTTTTTTTCGACTGTTTTCCATACCTTGGAGAAATCATGCCTCGTCGGTGTGTTGTCGGGTGTAACAACTCGATCAGGGACGGATGTTGTCTTAGGTTTAGTGTGCATCGATTAGCATGCTAATCGATGCTAACATGGCATGAATGGCAATAATGTGTGGATATCCTGCAACACTCAAAACAGATGCATTTCCAACGATAAAGTCAACAAAATCACAAAGGTGAGTTTTGTTGATGTTATTGACTTATGTGCTAATCAGACATATTTGGTCACGGAATGACTGCCAGCTAATCGATGCCAACATGCTATTCAGGCTAGCTGTATGTACATTTGCAGCTAAATTTGCATCCAGCATTTCCCTCCACCCACATGTAATGCCAAACAAACACTTACCAATCGACTGATTTAAGTTGCTCCAGTGGTCAAAAGATGCAATCGTTGGTTAGAAGGCGATCGCCGTATAGCTTCAATAGCTATTTGCTCAATGGCTTCAGTTTCTTCTTCAATTTTGTTTTCGCTATCTGCCTCCACACTCCAACCATCTGTTTCAATACATGCGTAATCTGTTGAATTGCTTAAGCCGCTGAAATCAGAGTCTGAATCCGAGCAAATGCTGCTATATATTGCTGTTCTATCCACCATGTTTGTATTGGCATCACTATGTGACGTCACAGGAAAATGGATGGGTGGATTTACAGATAGCGAAAATCAGGCACTTTAAAGCCTTTTTTCGGGTTATTCCATGATGGGTAAAATTTTGAAAAAAACTTCGAAAAATGAAATAAGCCACCGGGAACTGTTTTTTTTTCCGGTTTTAATCCCTTCTGAAATTGTGATGATGTTCCCCTTTAAAAGCGCTTTGAGTACCTTGAAGGTAGAAAAGCGGTATACAAGTATAACCCATTTACCATTTAAGTATTCTAGGGAGTTACTTTTCAGTCTGTATGTATAGCTTGTTCCCCTTGGCTAAATTTGGCAACCCTGCATGGCCCGCAGACAATGGATTGATGCATACTGTAATTAACTTTGCTTGAACGCCTTCACCGGGCCCAAAGAACGCTATTTTTCATCATGCAAATGAACAATATGGTTTACCATGTCATTGGCAACGGCTTAATTAGAACATTGTATGCAGAAAGACAATACAACTCTATGCTCTGTCATTAGTTGCACCCACCAGTTGTAGTTGATTATTTGGGTGTCTGCACTCTGACTCACGTCACACACTTTTGGGGTATTTAAGTCTGAGCTCATCCGTACGCAGATGATGAAAGGTGACCTAGATAGCTTTTGTGAAGCTGTGCACGATTGCAGTGTGAGTGTGGCAAAAACAAGGTGGCAAATCTGGGAGGCAAAACTAGCCTTATTCCCCTTGGCTCCAAACAAAAACACCAAGCACATATAGCTCCCAATTCTCCACAGAAAGAGTAATTTTTAACCACATTTGCATCTTTTGCACAGTATTTTGAAACGATGAGGCTCGTTAGAAACTATTGGCAGGGTCTCAGCCTTGTTTCCAACTGTGACAGTGTTTCAAGAATTGCATGTTTTCGAATTTTCATTCTCTCCATTGTGATCTTCCATTCAAAACTGGATAACTGTGAACATGCAAAACACTGTGGTCGAAATAACTATTTACAACTTCAGTAATATGAATGGGTACCAATACTTGATACCTGGGTTGGACGTGACATCACGTCTGGTTACAGACCCAAGAACCTGCATTTATACAGTAGCAGACTGCCTCTCCGTAATGTTGCAGTTTTCTTAGACTTAGACTTAGACAAACTTTAATGATCCACAAGGGAAATTGTTCAACACAGTAGCTCAGTTACAATGATGGAAAGTGTAAGGATGGAAAGGACAATGCAGGTATACATAGAGTAAATATAGTAATATAAATATAATATGTCCTCCCCGTAAATACGTGGGTTCCCTCCGGGTAATCCGGCTTCCTCCCACCTCCAAAGACATGCACCTGGGGATAGGTTGATTGGCAACACTAAATTGGCCCTAGTGTGCGAATGTGAGTGTGAATGTTAATAATAATAATGGATTAGATTTATATCGCGCTTTACTATTGTTAGATACTCAAAGCTCTCACAGAGAAGTGGGAACCCATCATTCATTCACACCTGGTGGTGGTAAGCTACATTTGTAGCCACAGCTGCCCTGGGGTAGAATGACGGAAGCGTGGCTGCCAGTTCTCGCCTACGGCCCCTCCGACCACCACCATTCATTCATTCATCATTCGTTCACCAGTGTGAGCGGCACCAGGGGCAAAGGGTAACGTGTCCTGCCCAAGGACACAACGGCAGTGACTTTGATGTCAATAGGTGGGAAGCGAACCTGCAACCCTCAGGTTTCTGGCACGGCCGCTCTACCCACTACGCCATGCCGCCCATATATATATACATGTATATATGTATATATATATATATATATATATTACAGTATATGTGGCAGCCGCAGCATAAGATAGAGAGTAAATCCATCATAAAATAGATCCATGCCAACAAAGCAAACATTCCTGATAGAAATCACTCAAAAGTAGCAAAAATTTACATTTGATATGCCATACACAGTCAAACCTCGATTTACGAACCCCTTGTTGTGTAAACCTTTTGTTTTACATCATGCAGACCAAATAAAACGGTGCTTTCGGGTACACACCTTGTCTTAAGAGTACGTACGTTTCACCCACCCATTTTGTGCCTGGCAGCACAGCCATTTTGTGCCCGGTTGTCGGTTAATCTTCTTGTTGGGAAGATTGACAAACAAGGTAAAGTGTATTTTTAAAAATTCATAATCATTGTGGCAACCTGGCTGTTAATGTTGAGGAATTTTGTGACTTCAAATTGTGAGTGCACCATAGTGCTAGTGACCGTGTGTGCGTGTCAGCAGGGCGGCTACATAGGCAGAAGACAAATCAGCTAGTTTTGGATTTGTTATTAAATGGAAAGTTGGTCCATCACCCCCTTGTTTTGTCAATTTGATATAGAGTTAGTGTTCATTTTGTTGACTAAAAATCTTTGTTTTAGTTAGTCGACAACCTATTTTCCCATGACTAAAATAGGACGATGACAAATCACATCAAATGCACCCAGTCAAAAACAATGAAGCATTTAATGGACAATTTTGTCAACGAATAAAAACAAGATTACAATTTTGAAAGAGACGAAATCCAATCATATTTAATTTTGTCTTTAGGCGGGTTGCACAAGTTAGGAATCTATCCAATCACAGTAGCATGTGGAAGAGCACAGAGGGTTCCAATCATTACTGTTTTTCAATTACTGCTTTTGTAAGGCAGTTTGTTTGGAGTTTTTACTGGGAAAATAAGACTATTGTAGGGATGTAACAATAAACAATATCAATTATGACTGCAGAAAAACTCCCGACGAATAGTATTAATCTTTTGTGACAGTTTGACCTTTGGCTTTCTCTCAAACCGTGCACATTTGTTAAGAAGCTCAACATGGACACACTACAAACATTCAATCATGTTAGTGAAAATCATGCTCAACAAACAAATTGTAACATCTCACTCACCATGGCTCTGAATGTGTGGCTAAAAGAGTCATGAAGGGGATGAGGGCTTTATGTAGGTGAGCACACCTGCTTTGTCTAATTAGGCCTAATTGGGGCCAAACCATGACGTTCAGGAGCTGGGTGTTGCTGAGGGACACTGGACATTTGAAAGTTGTGTCGTCTAAGCCTGAATACACTGTGTACAAAAATGACTGCTTTAAAAATGCAAAAGTACTCTGTGAATACTTTTTAGACATGTGATGGTTATTTATGGTGTAATTTACAAAATAACTGTTTTCTTAGTTCCCCCTGTCAAATTGGTCCCAGCTAGTGGGCGGGGCTATGGGCTATTTAACTGGGGAAAATGCCATTTTTCAGCTGTCTGCTGTCTGTCACTGCCAGAGGAGGTTCTCTGTCCTGAGCAAGAGTTTCAGTCTCCGTACATCAAACTACTGAGGTGATGATTTTGAGATTATGTTGTGTTGTAACCGGTTAAATGAGTTTTGTTGATTGCTATTTTATTTTGCTAAATCTGTTTTGTAGTGATGGGTCCAGCAACACCGATGCATCGGCGCATGCGTCGAGCTCATAGAGCGAAACCCTGTGTGTGTGCGCGTACCGCTCTTAGAAAATCACGTTACCGATCATGAGCCGTTTTGGTCACGTGACCGATACCCGGACTGTGTCGCACTGGCACCTGCGTGCCAACTTGTGTTTATAAGGAAGTGCATTTGTCAACGAGATGCTGCTGCCAACAGAATCTCCGCACTTCTGTCGTTGGTCATTTGTCATTTATCGTCGTCTGGGATCATTTCCACCGTGTTGTAATATTTTGATCATATATTGGAAAAAAAAAGGTATTTGTGTTTATTTCCTTGTTGTTTCATCCTGTTTTCTCAAAGTTTCTAGCATTGTCTCACCCACACAACCATCCTTATGATTACATTAAAAAGCGTCATCAAACGATCTCTTCGATAGCTCAGTTGGTGGAGTGGAGGTCTGTAGTTGTTCATGCTGAGTTACTTAGGACACTTGTTCAAATTTAGCTTTGACCTATTACCTTTTTACCATGAATTGGACCCCGGTTTAAACACGTTGAAAAACTTATTCGGGTGTTACCATTTTGTGTTCAGTTGTACAGAATATGTACTGTACTGTGCAATGTACTAATAAAAGTTTCAATCAACAGTGTGTATTCAGAGCACATGTAAAAAAACTAATAAATACAAAATTCCCAGTCCACAAGTTTCCTCATTCACAACAAGTTCTCGTATATTTCCATGTTATGATACATGTGCATACCATTTAGTGGTCAATTGTACAGAATATGTACTGAACTGTGCAATCTACTAATAACAGTTTCTATCAATTAATCATGTTCACATTTTTTATTGACTGTATCTAAAAAAGATAAAAATATATTTTTATTTAAATGAAAATATAAAATAATCCTGAATAAAATACAATGATTTTTTGTATTATTTTATATGCCAGGTCATAAAATCAGTCTGTTGAGTCGGTCCAGCAGATGTCAGTATTTAGTGTCACAGTATTGACATAGTATTAATACAGTTTTGCAATGTGTCGAAACGATACATGAAGCCTTATCAACCCATCACTACTGTGTTGTAATTTAATTCTTTACTTTGATCTATTTGATGTTTGACCTTTTGATTGTGAATATATGTATTTTGATATAATGGATTTATATTTTGATTATGCGTATTTTGATTAATTATATATAGGCCTATTTAACGGATGCGACTTTGAAATATATTTAGAATATAAATGTACTTTATATAATATACGACACTAAGATTGTCTATTTATTATTGTTACAAATTGTGGGGGCTTTGTCTTCCTGTTGTTGTTCACCTCTTGACACTTTTTGGGATTTTCAATAAATGTTTGTAAACTGTTGCCAACTGCGTGTCTTGCCATCCTTGATTTGAAGTCTGGTTTGCAAAAGTTACATTACCTTCACCCGAGGCGGGGTAAGAAACCTTTTAAATTAGAATGATCGAAAAAACGGGATTGATACCTTCGCTTTGACATACTCACGAAGTGACTGGTGCCAGCTTGCGAGCTCAAATGCTAACATGAAAATATTTACGTCTTTCTCCAGGAATGAAAAAACATAACCAATCCAAACTTTTAGAAACATCCATTCATTTCTACCGCTTATTCCCTTTGGGGTTGCAGGGGGCGCTGGTGCCTATCTCGGCTACAATCGGGCGGAAGGCGGGTTACACATTTAATTTGTTTTTCTTTTTTCCGAGCAACTAAGCGAATCAAATGTACACATTGAACCTACAAGCTGTGCTCTCTGAAGACGGAACTGCTGAACAGAGTAGGACAACTAAAGGGTCGCCCAAAATAACGAAAATAATACATTTGATTTACAAAACACTTTTCATTTAAAAACATCTTAAAGTGCCGCAGTACAAACCAATTTTTAATATGATAGCCTAGCTATTAAAATCGTTGAAATAAAAAGATTGAAACACCGACAAAGAAGCATAAGAGATACAAGACAAGCAAAATTCCAGCTTTTCTAACCATCCGTCCATTTTCTTCCGCTTATCTGAGGTCAGGTCGTGGGGGCAGCAGCCTAAGCAGAGAAGCCCAGACTTCGCTTTCCCCTGCCACTTCGTCCAGCTCCTCCCGGGGGGATCTTGAGGCGTTCCCTGACCAGCCGGGAGACATAGTCTTCCTAACATGTCCTGAGTCTTCTCCGTGGCCTCTTGCCGATCGGACGGGCCCTAGGAGGTGTTTGGGTGGCATCCTGAGCAGATGCCCGAACCTGATCAAAATAATTGTCTATAAGTACGTTTTGAGCATAATCAACAATACCTCAGTAACGGTGGTAATGTTGGTCACAATACCTGTGATATGAAATTCTGTTATTGTTGCATCCCGACTGCATTGATTTTTTTACACACCTAAATACAATGTCTTCTACACCTGGACGAAAAATAAGACACATGGACATAGTCTGCAGGCTAACCATCCGGACATATACGCAAATGTAAGTAAGCCTAAGCTAAAATGTAGAAATTACTCATACTGTACTGAATTACTGTTACTATTAAAGACTGCAGCGGAGGAACAAGACCGCTTACTCTACCACTATGTTTTGTTGTACAACATGGGCGAACTTGTTTGCAACTTTAAGGAGCGAGACACCAGTACAGTGCACTTAAATCGATGTCCTCGGGACACTGTTCTGCTAACTGCACAACTTGACTACTCAAAAGGGCAAATATGTCATATATATATATATATATATATATATATATACCTTGTAGATTTATAACTCTGGTTGTTGTACAGTATTTACACAGGACAGTCTCCTAGATGCCAACGGTGCACACTTGTGTAGTCATACACAGTACAGAATAAAACTAGTTTGTTTCTTTTTATGACCATCTTAGTCATATAGTATTGAAAATTTGGAAAAACAATGCTTAATTTCAGCTAAAATATAGACACACAATAAGGTTAGTGTGAAATATACTTATTGATATATAAATTTACTGTAATTTTAGTCGACTAAAGTGTTGAGGAATTGAGTCAACTAAAACTAGACTTAGAAGCAAATCCATTTAGATGACTAAAATATGACTAAAACCAAGATGCATTTTTGTCAAAAGACTATGACTAACACTAAATTAAAAACTGCTGTCAAAATTAAAACTGTCTGCAGTACTACATAACACTTTATATTTTTCAAAGTGTATAAACATTTACTAAATTAATGGCTTTTGTCCAAATGGAATCAATTATTGCAATTTAGATTGTTTCCTATGGAGAAATTGGCTTCAATGTATGATGTTTTCCTATTGACAAACCCTGTTCAATAAAAAAATTATTTAGTAAGATAAGGTTCCAATGTACGTGTTACTGATTAACATGAGTACATTTATTATTTATTTATCAACACCTTTGAATTTGGTAATCAAAGACACAAATACTTAGGATGGTTGGTGCAATCAAACAGCTGGTGTGTAATAAGTACATTACATTATATACAATTTGTAGGGCTCAACAAAAGACAAGACTGGCATATTTAAACACATGTCAAATACTACTGGCAAGTTACCCAGAACCAACTGAGGTTCACTATTAGACAAATTAATACTTATTACCTCTCGAACAACAACAAACATGAACAAAAGTACTTGTAAGCCTACTGTCGAGCAAAAATACCAAGTACAAGTACCAGCCAATTACCGTATTTTTCGGATTATAAGTCGCTCCGGAGTTTACGTCGCACCGGCCGAAAATGCATAATAAAGAAGGAAAAAACATATATGTCGCACTGGAGTATAAGTCGCATTTTTGGGGGAAATGTATTTGATAAAATCCAACACCAAGAATAGACATTTGAAAGGCAATTTAAAATAAAGAATAGTGAACAACAGGCTGAATAAGTGTACGTTATATGACGCATAAATAACCAACTGAGAAGGTGCCTGGTATGTTAACGTAACATTATGGTGAGAGTCATTCAAATAACTATAACATATAGAACCTGCTATACGTTTACCAAACATTTTGTCACTCCTAATCGCTAAATCCGATGAAATCTTCTTCCTCGATGTCGCTTCTAAACAACTCTGCCAACTCCAAAGGTATGCGGCGCGTCCTCTTGTCGTTTTCTGCTGCATATTTCACTACGTCCAGCTTGTAATCTGCAGTACATGATTTCCTTTTTGGTGCCATTTTTGTTCAGCCCTTTTCAGTTTTTATAAGTTACCGCCAACGATGAAATGATCCATTTTAATAGTTACGGCAGTAGCATATGGCATATAGCAGTTAGCATTCCATGACCCACAATGCACTTCTGCCATGACCCTCACCGGTCGAATTCTTATTGGTTGACGTGTGTGTGACAATTGCTGACGTGTGTGTGACGAATGCTGACATTTTCTTCGTCTCTTCCGCGAATGAGATAAATATTATTTGATATTGTGTAATCTGCAGAACATGATTTCCTTTTCGGTGCCATTTTTGTTCATCCCTTCTCAGTTTTTATAAGTTACCGCCAACGATGAAATGATCCATTTTAATAGCTACGGCAGTAGCATATAGCAGTTAGCATTTCATGACCCACAATGCACTTCTGCCATGACACTCCCCCGCCAAATTCTTATTGGTTGACGTGCGTGTGACGATTGCTGACATTTCCTTAGTCTCTTCCATGAATGAGATAAATATTATTTCATATTTTACGGTAATATGTTAATAATTTCACACATAAGTCGCTCCGGTATATATGTCGCACCCCCGGCCAAACTATGAAAAAAACTGTGATAGTTAAAATTTTAATGGTGCCCTTTTCTACTTGGTATCATAACAGTGTTTCTCAGTGAAGTGTTCCATTTGATCTGAAATTCCTTCTTTTTTTAAATAAATAATTCAAGTTGCTGTGCAACCATTATAGTAATTTATCGAAGAAGTGGAGTGTAAGCACTAATTACATGTAAATACACGGTTTAGTACAAAATACCGACGTTTGCTCTTAATTCTGAAGTTGGTCTAATTTGGAGTTAATGAGCACTTTTATAGAAATCAGAGCTTGCATTCAATACTAAAGTTTGTTTGCAATGATGGTTCAGCATGTGCCTCATTACCTTTACTAACTGAGCTTCTGTTGTAAAATAAGGCTATAAATGAAATCGAGGTTATGTCAGTCTGAACTGATGCTCCTTCACTCGCCAACCTCCCAGCATCAGGAGCGGAAGAGAATATCCTTAAATACAGTATGTGCCTTGGAGATTTTCAGCAAGCGTAAAGTTTGTGTGCCACACTGTCGACATCTGCAGGCGTAATTAAAATTCCCTCAGCTGGGCCAAACTCCTTTCTAATTGATCTTACACAGAGGGGGAACATAGTCTGTCAGAGGAAGCCATTGGGACTATAACTGTGCTCCCTTTGACAACGCGGCTGTATTTGAACATTCATTATACCGGTTATAGCATTCCTTACCAGCTTGGCTTGGCACATGACAGCTGATGTTGACTGTGATGAGGCTTTTACTAAGCCATAAAAGTAATAAGCCTTTTTGAATTGGTACCTTGTAAAGAAATGCAGTGCCCTCTAATGATGGGTCAATTAACTGTTGTTAAAGGGGAACATTATCACCAGACCTATGTAAGCCTCAATATATACCTTGAGGTTGCAGAAAAAAGACCATATGTTTTTTTAACCGATTTCCGAACTCTAAAAGGGTGAATTTGGCGATTTAAACGCCTTTCAATTGTTCGCTGTCGGAGCGATGACCTTTCACCCGTGACGTTACGACGGGAAGCAATCCGCCATTTTCTCAAACACATTACACACTCCAAGTCAAATCAGCTCTGTTATTTTCCGTTTTTTTCGACTGTTTTCCGTACCTTGGAGACATCATGCCTCGTCGGAGTGTTGTCGGAGGGTGTAACAACACAAACTGGGACGGATTCAAGTTGACTTACGTGGAGTGTGCATCGATTAGCACGGCATGCTAATCGATGCTAACATGCTATTTAGGCTAGCTGTATGTACATATTGCCTCAATATGCCTCATTTGTAGCTATATTTGCATCCAGCCTTTGCCTCTACCCACATTTAATGCCAAACAAACACATACCAATCGACGGATTCATGTTGCACCAGTGGTCAAAAAATGCGAAAGTCCCTCGTTTGTTCTGCACATTTTACCGACAATAGCGATGCTACGACAGAGATGTGTGGATATCCTGCGATACTCAAAGCAGATGCATTTCCAACGATAAAGTCAACAAAAATCACAAAGGTGAGTTTTGTTGATGTTATTGACTTATGTGCTAATTAGACATGTTTGGTCACGGCATGACTGCCAGCTAATCGATGCTAACATGCTATTTAGGCAAGCTGTATGTACATTTGTAGCTATATTTGCATCCAGCCTTTCGCTCCACCCACATTTAATGCCAAACAAACACTTACCAATTGACTGATTTAAGTTGCTCCAAGTGGTCAAAACATGCCGTCCTTGGTTAGAAGGCGATCGCCGAATTTGTCCGCGTTGGCTTTGTCCATCGTGATATGGCTCAATAGCTTCAGTTTCTTCTTCAATTTAGTTTTTGCTATCTGCCTCCACACTCCAACCATCCGTTTCAATATATGCGTAACCTGTTGAATCGCTTAAGCCGCTTGAAATCCGAGTCTGATTCCGAGCTAATGTCGCTATATCTTTCAGTTCTATCTGCCATATTTGTTTATATTGGCGTCACAGGAAAATGGACGGCTGGATTTACAGATAGTGAAAATCAAGTACTTTAAAGCCTTTTGTCGGGATATTCCATGATGGGTAAAATTTTGAAAAAAACTTCGAAAAATAAAATAAGCCACTGGGAACTGATTTTTATTGGTTTTAACCCTTCTGAAATTGTGATAATGTTCCCCTTTAATGGATATTGCACAGTAAAAACATAAATACATTCTTTGCCATGGGTTCAGTTACCATGAAGCACATAAAACCAAACATTTTATTTGGAAGTGATTTGTTTCCCTCTACTGGCCTCCTGTCATGTCAGTATTCGCTCACTACATCAGAGGGCTCACTGAATGGAATCTTCTCCCTCACAGAAGTGCCGCTAGAATTTAATCGATTATATTCTTCATGAATAATCTACATTCGCTGTGTAAATGAACCCCAAGAGAGGGCAGATGATTATTCTCATGCATCACTTAGTCTTCTTTCTTTAATGACATGGTTAAATATCATGTAAGAACTTGCCAGAATCTTCTAAGTGTTCAGCATTGGAGATTCCAATTTAAATAAATGAAATCATGACAATCTAATCACATTCCCATTACCAGCACATTGACATAAGCAACAAATTCATAACCGGTAGAAGAACACTGATATGCGCAGCCTTACAGGGGCAACAGTGGCACTTACAGTTTTTCATAAATAAAAACGATGTCTACAGCTTGAATTCCCCCTAAAATGGACACATTAGTAATTTCAGCACATTTTGGAACGCCCACTTGTCTATTTAAAATGTGGGCGGGCCTTCTGATGTCACCAGAAATTTGGAGGCAATTTCATTTTCTTTAGCCTGATTTACTATAGTTACGCATGTCCTAAAACACGTGCAAACCTGATAGCACACGCAAAGCTGATCCAATCAACGTGTGCACAATATTTGCTGTTCATCAAAATGTCCACAATACTGGAATATAAGTATTTAGCACGCACAATGCGATTTATCATCACTGTTTTGCAAACACTTATTTTGCGCTTTGTTTAGCACTTGTGAAAAGGATGTGCAAACTGACAGGTCCACACCCGAGTGAAGGATCGATGCTCGCGCTGCACAGACACATGATGGATGGACTAGAATCCTCCGTCCTATGTGTGTGTCAACATTTCGCACGGTCAGAAAAAAAAAATACAAGCATCATTTTATAATTTTATAACTGCAAGAAAACATAAAAGGCTGATTAAAACGAAGTCAATTGATATGTTTTCCTGTCTTTTAGTATTTTTTAAATTATGTTCGTTTTTACACAAAGAATATAAATTAGTAACATGTTTTTTTATATGAAAAAAAGTTTTTTAAGTGTGGATTATGTTGTGTTTTTGTTATGTTTACTCATGTTATCTTTTGCTTTTTTGGACATTCAGTTCTTTCTTTTCACTTCCTGGTTTGTTTTCATCTCCATGCCAACGTCCCTGTTCTCAGCCTCACACCTGTTTTTCACTAATGATCATAGCTGCTATTTAAGTCATTCTTTGTCTTGTCTTCGTCCTGGCACCTTCACCTACCAATGCTGTTCCTACCTTTATGCCCTCGTTCACAGTTCCATGTCATGTACGTTTTTGTTTATAGTTCATAGTTAATTGCCTCTGTGCTAAGTCTTTCGTTTATGTCCATAGTTTATACCATAGTGCAAGTGTTTGTTTCCATAGCCGAGTTTTGTACCTCCATTGTGAGCGCTTTTTGTTTGTCTTTTGTTAGTTATAGTGTTTAAATAAATATAATGTACTTACAATCACGTCTCGCTCGTGCCAAATTTCCTCTGCGTTGCTGAACAACCTTAATCCAAATCCAAGTCTGACAGTGAATTTTTTTTGCGTCTTGAGAGGTGAAAGGAGCCTCTCTCCAAGGAGCACACTTTCAGCTTTAAAAAAAAAAAAGAAAAAAAAAAGAAGTGTTTTTGTATTTTATATGCAATGCAGGGCTGTTTCTAAATGCCCATTAAATGCGCATAGCAAAAGGCCACAGGTAGGCGCATGATAACAGGAAAGTGCTGTCAGTAAGAGTGTCTCTGTGATGATGCCCCGTATAGTACACGCAAAATCCTGATTTAAATAAGGCGGTCTGCACCACTTTACTATTGCACACCTAGTATTTGTTAGTTGCACACAACACACAAATTAACAATACACACTATTTTATTGATTGCACATGCTGTGTAGCATATGGTATTTGGAGCTTTTTAAATCAGGACCTATGTTTTTTGGTTGCATCTTCATCTTGAGTTATTTTTGCATCAAATATTAGATAGGCGCCAGCGCCCCCCGGGACCCCAAAAAAGGGAATAACCGGTAGAAAATGGATGGATGGATTAGGTAATTAGCAAAATACCCTCAAGAGGAGGAAGACTTAGTCAAAACCTGCAGAAAAATATTTTGTAGATATTCTTTGCCGTGGACTCTGTGTATTTTTCTTGGAGTAAACACACCGGTGGCAGGTGTAATGGAGGTTAACACGGGGGTTTAGGTCAACTTCACATTGCAACAGGGTATACAAGTTCCCTGTGGACAAAAACGGACAAAATGTAGGTAAGCTGCAACTATTCATTTTGGCGTCCTCTTCTACTGATGTTTTATTGCTGTAATTAAATTCAACTTGAGAAAAGCCTGAACGACCGCAGATCGATAGATACTTTATTTAATTAAAAAAATACATTTCTAGTGGCTGTTTAACAGTGGGAACACAGATGAGCGTGTACTGTTAAAAAATAAATAACTAAATATTTAAAATGTCATCATAAGCTTAATAAAATACCCAATCCAGGCAAACACTAAAGGAAGCACAGAATGTAGGGTCTACATATTATCATATTTATATTGGTTTGCTCACAATCAATCAATGATTATTTATATAGCCCTAAATCACTACTGTCTCGGGCTTCACAGAGGCAGAGGGGTTAGTGTGTCTGCCTCACAATACGAAGGTCCTGCAGTCCTGGGTTCAAATCCAGGCTAGAGATCTTTCTGTGTGGAGTTTGCATGTTCTCCCCGTGAATGCGTGGGTTCCCTCCGGGTACTCTGGCTTCCTCCCACTTCCAAAGACATGCACCTGGGGACAGGTTGATTGGCAACACTAAATTGGCCCTAGTGTGTGAATGTGAGTATGAATGTTGTCTGTCTATCTGTGTTGGCCCTGCGATGAGGTGGTGACTTGTCCAGGGTGTACCCCGCCTTCTGCCGGATTGTAGCTGAGATAGGCGCCAGCGCCCCCCGCAACTCCGGAAGGGAATGAGCGGTAGAAAATGGATGGATGGATGGATGGCACTAGTGTCTCAAAGGGCTGCACAAACCACAAACCACAACGACATCCTCGGTAGAGCCCACATAAGGGCAAGGAAAACTCCCACACAGTGGGACGTCGGTGACAGTGACGATGACTATGAGAACCCTTGGAGAAAGCAATGGATGTCGAGCGGGTCCAACATGATACTGTGAAAGTTCAATCCATAGTGGATCCAACACAGCTGTGAGAGTCCAGTCCAAAGTGGATCCAACACAGTAGCGAGAGTCCCGTCCACAGTGGAGCCAGCATGAAACCATCCCAAGCGGAGTCGGATCAGCAGCACAGAAATGTCCCCAGCCGATGCACAGACAAGCGGTCCATCCTGGGTCCCAACTCTGGACAGCCACTATTTCATCCATGGCCACCGGACCGGACCCCCTCCACAAGGGAGGGTGGGACAGAGGAGAAAAAGAAAAGAAACGGCAGATCAACAGGTCTAAAAAGGGAGTCTATTTAAAGGCTAGAGTATACAAATGAGTTTTAAGGTGAGACTTAAATGATTCTACTGAGGTAGCATCTCGAACTGTTACCGGGACGGCATTCCAGAGTACTGGAGCCCAAACGGAAAACGCTCTATAGCCCGCAGACTTTGTTTGAGCTCTGGGAATGACTAATAATCCTTTGAACGCAGATTTCTTGCCGGGACATATGGTACAATACAATCGGCAAGATAGGCTGGAGCTAGACCGTGTAGTATTTTATACGTAAGTAGTAAAACCTTAAAGTCACATCTTAAGTGCACAGGAAGCCAGTGCAGGTGAGCCAGTACAGGCGTAATATGATCAAATGTTCTTGTTCTTGTCAAAAGTCTAGCAGCCGCATTTTGTACCAACTTAAATTTTTTAATATTAATCTATTATTTTCGGGGAGACCTCAAAATAATACGTTACAGTAATCAAGGCGAGACGTAACAAACGCATGGATAATGATCTCTGCATAATCTTAATAATATCAGTTTTTAAGTAATCAAGGACCAGGGCCAAAAACTAAACTGCAATTAAGTGATCAAAATAATATTTTTAAATTCCTTTAGACACATTATCGATGCAAAAGAAATGGCCTTTCGTAGATGGTGTTGAAAGGGGCTTTCGAAATGCAGTTAGGTATCTACCAATAACTCAAAAACTAATTGATGTTATGGGAAATTACTGCCAGATTAATTTTCTTAACCTAAAAATACACAAAGAAACCATGTTAGTGAAATGTTAGTCATTTGTATGCTATGGGTCCTTTGAACTTAAAATGGAGCACAAAGACTGTTGTGAGAGTCTGTGCCCAAAAATTATAATGAGATATTTCATGAATATAATTAACAATAGTGTAATAGTCCATTTCTATCAGCATGTGTTCAATTACCACTTAATGTAACATGGTGTGGTTGAATGGGTGTCTGTGTGTGTTACCTTGTTATTAACAAGCAACCAGTTCAGGGTGTAGTGCAACCTTTGCTCAAAGTCTTCTGGGATAGGCTCGACTTTTCCCACTCTCTAAACAAGATAATTGGTTTCGAAGCAGATTGATGGATGGCTGGATGTCTTCATTTGCTCAATCAAAACATCTACGAGACATTACACAAAGGCGGTATGTGGTTATGTAATTGGACATTTTGCAGGTAATTGTTGGGACACGTCCCTTGGTACTTAATCGATTAAACTCGAACCCTGAGAGGATAAATACTTCATTAGCATATGTATTGCTATTCAACCACCTAAATAGAAAACCTTCACCATTTATTTGCAAACATTGCACACCCCGTTAATTTGCTGCAGAGAAAACAGAAAAGCAACAAAAAATTAAAGCTGCAAGCAGCGATGGACGGGACCGAGTATATATGGAAGTGGTTGAGGAGAGGGAAGTCTGGGCTTCCCAGATATAAGTTAGAACAACACACTACTTTGTATTATATTGTAGTTTTTACCTTCCATAACGTGCCTACTGACCGATATAAGTTAGAACTATACACTACTTTGTATCATAAATGTTGTTGTTTTCTACCTTCAATAACAAGTCTACTGACAGATATAAGTTAGAACTATACACTACTTTGTATCATAAATGTTGTAATTTTTCCCTTCTATAACGTGTCTACTGACAGATATAAGTTAGAACTATACAGTACTTTGTATTATATTGTAGTTTTTACCTTCCATAACGTGTTTACTGACAGATATAAGTTAGAACTATACACTACTTTGTATCATAAATGTTGTAGTTTTTACCTTCCATAACGTGTCTACTGACAGATATAAGTTAGAACTACACACTATTTTGTATTATGTTGTAGTTTTTACCTTCCATAACGTGTCTACTGACAGATATGAGTTAGAACTACTTAGTATTATAAATGTTGTAGTTTTTATCTTTCATAACGTGCCTACTGACAGATATAAGTTAGAATGAAAATACATGGGTACGGCTAGTAGCTACTATTAGCAAACAGATAGACCTACCAACTGGGAGCATAAAAAGTGCACACGCCACAACAGTCAGGCACCATATGTAAGTACCCAAAATAAAGACTCGACGTAAAAAGAAATTTAATCGGAGCAGAAACTTAGGAGGAAACGGGATTAAAACCCGATGCTAACCGCCCATTGAAAATACATGGGTACGGCTAGTAGCTACTATTAGCAAACAGATAGACTTACCAACTGGGCGGAATATCTTAACATCGACATACTCGCTCGTCGCAACTCGGCCCTGATATTCGGCACCTATTAGTTGTAACATACCGGCTTAGCTACGGCACCTGGCAGCCATCTTGGTATAGACGATCACAGCCCCTCCCTCACGTATGTTGGTGCGTGCGCACCAGCAGCAGACAGTACGGAAAAAAACGGAAAAAAAAAACGTCTCCTTCACTGTGTCTGCGCGCGGCGGCCATCTTTGAAATGGTTTTCAGCGCAGCGGTTCTTTGAAGGCTGATAAAATCAAAACTGTAGCAGTAATTAAAACTCTTTCATCAACTTTTAATCAGAAGGGTTCAATCTCTCTCCTGTAGCAGTTTGAAACCGACACGACAAACTCGCTCAGAGGAGATGATGTTTGAAAAAAGGTGACCAGTTTTCACAAAACTTTTGTTTTGAAGGGGGAATTGCAAACTTCATGTTGATTTTTGCTGAAGGATGTCAGTGTATGAAATGTAGGTCTAAGTGAGACCTACATAGAAGTTTTTGTTTCATGTCTCTACAACATTCCTACTGGAAGTTACAGGCAGTTTTGTCTGTGTTTTCTTCCTAGTAGCAGTTTTGTTTGTGTTTTATTCCTAGGAAGCGCTAGAGCTCAATTTTGAGTTTTGGGGTTAGGTTTTTTGATTAGATCCCAATTTTTGCCAGTCCTGATGTGTGTGTCCAGTTTGGTGAGTTTTGAAGCATGTTAAAGGGGTCGAATTACAGCTCAAAGAGGCAAAGGAGAGTGTTTTTTCAAAACTTTTGTTTGAAGGGGGAATTGCAAACTTCCTGTTGATTTTTGCTGAAGGATGTCAGTGTATGAAATCTAGGTCTAAGTAAGACCTACATAGAGGTTTTTTTTCATGTTTCTACCACATACTTACAGGAAGTTACAGTCAGTTTTGTCTGTGTTTTCTTCCTAGGGAACGCTAGAGCGCAATTTTTAGTTTTGGAGTTTTTTTTTTTTTTTAAATAAATCGCAATGTTCACCAGTCCTGATGTGTGTGTCAAATTTGGTGAGTTTTGAAGCATATTAAGAGGGTCAAATTACAGCTCAAAGCTGGGGAATAATAAGAAAGAAAGAAAGAATAAGATGCTAGAAATTCGATAGGGTCCTCTGTCCCGAAGGGACATTTGGTCCCTAAACAGTAAAAACCTTCAGTACATGAAGGTTTTTTTGGATCATACTTCATACTCGATATGAAGCACAACGGTAATACCTTTTAAAAGGTTCTCAATTGAAAGTTTTTTTTCACAAGTAATTTAACAAGGTTCTCGAGATGCCAGCTGTTCCTGTCAAAGGCGAGTAATGATTCAGCAATACAGCTTATTTAGCTTTAGAATGACGTGATGTACATTAGTTTGCATTATTTTATGGTCTGTCTTTTTGAAAAAGAGTGTATGGTTTCAGAATGGCTATTTGTCATCGTTTTCCCTCACAGTGGCTTTACAGGGAAACAGAACTTTCTTGAAATTGTGCCTATCGTTCACAATCCTTATGTGAGACAAAAACTCACATGTTTCTCTTTTCTGTGTGTTTTAGTAGTAAAAAAACTGCCAGCAAGCGGTGGCAACAATACAGGTAATGGGGATTCATTTGGGGGTTCTTCCGAGGGTGTCGTAGTGGTTTGTGCAGTCCTTTGAGACATTTGTGATTTAGGGCTATATAAATAAACATTGATTGATTGATTGATCTCTTTCGCCTATAAAGCCCACAAAAAAAATCCGAAGACTTGCAACAATGCTCCTTTTAATGCCTTGACCTGCATATTAACAAAGCTATAGAGAACAATGTTATTGTGAGAGCTATCGCCGAGTAACTACTTTTAGGAACATAGCCCCGAGAAACACTCACACTAGGAGAAGTAAGCTTTCTACTGCTGCTGAATTGCCTCAGAGTTTGGAAAAGTTAATGCTCGATCACTAATTCTCAATGCATCGTGCAGTACGCTGGCTCAATTTGATTGAATTTATTTGGGGTAGCCCCTTTAGATGCAGCATCTCGTTTTCAAGGGGTCCCAATAGTCACTTGATTAAAGTGCAGCGTTCTATTTTCCTACATTCCAACACAGTATTACTGTTCAAACTATGTTATGTTAATGTTGGTCATTATGGTGGTACTTGGAGAAAAATGTTTGAGAATCACTAGTGCTGGATTATAAATCTTGCCTGTCAACCGTAAATTCAAAGGTTGTGGCTATAAGGCGAGAAGGTGGTCAACTTTGAAAAACAACTTAGATGTGAAGACATTGCTCGTAAGACATGGTGAGATTTTTTGTTTCATCGCAGCATTTTTTACCTAAGGACTGAGGATTCTGATGAATTTACCAGGTAAACGAGAAGCACAAGTCTTGTGCTGAAAAATAAAACCATCCTATTGGTCGATATTCCAGTGAGAATGGACATTGAAAGTCACTAGTTTTGTTATGTTCGTATTTTGTTTGGCGCTGGTGCTTTATGATGGATCAGTTTAGCACTAAGCATCTAAAACCTGTAGCTAGTGTATTCAGGCTCAAAAATATAAGGTTGTGGGTCATCATATGTCCCATAGTATTCGTCGTTGGCTCTCTCTAAGTCTGAGTATGGTATATTTTTCGGACTATAGAGTGCAGCCACAGCCACTAAATTTTAGAAGAAACAAATATGTTTCCATATATTATCCGCACCTCACCGTAAGCCACAGATACGATGTGAAATGAATAATTTACATGGAAAGATTTGTCAGTGCTTATTTGCATACCTTAATCGTTCACAAACAGTACCTATAACACGACAGTAAAATGGCTGATCTAGCAAAACAGAAGTCATTGTCATGACCCACTAGCTGCGTAAGCTAGCCTTCCAATCAGCTAAACCAGGGGTCGGCAACCTTTACCACTCAAAGAGCAATTTTGACCCGTTTCACAAAGTAAAGAAAACAATGGGAGCCTCATAACTCTTTTGAAATTTATAATTAAATAGTACTGCATACAAAGTTGGTTTTTTTTTGCTTTGTGCTATGTATAAACCAGGGGTCTCAGACATGCGGCCCGCACCTTAATATGAAAATGTAATGTTAGCGCAGCCCGCAAGTTTTGTATAAATGCTGCTTGACAGCGTCACACCTGCCAACCCTCTCAATTTTCCCGGGAGACTCTCGAATGTCAGGGTAATTATTATCTCGAATGTGCGCTGGTGGTCACCCAATGAACAATAATAAGGGCGTACAATGATGGCACTACCGCTAACGCCCTCTACATCTTGTACAAAAAGCTTGCCAGTCCAAAAAATTGTCTGACGAGGCTATCGCAGATACACGTAAGAGACTGCAAGGCATCCTTATTCAACAGCAATACAGGTCACACTGAGTGGCCGTTTAAACAACTTTAGCACTCTTACTAATATGTGCCACACTGTGAACCCACACCAAACAAAAATGACAAACACATTTTGGGAGGACTTTCGCACTATAACACCACATAAACACGACAGAACAAATATCCAGAATCCCATGTATCCCTAACTCTTCCAGGCACATTATACACCCAGCTACCACCAACCCAACCCCCCTCCCACCCTTCCGTGCATTGGTTGAGAGGTGCGGGGGTGTAAATTGTAGCCTGGAATTGTCAGGGATACATGGGATTCTGGGTATTTGTTATGTTGTGTTATAGTGAGGATTTTCTCCCGAAATGCGTTTGTCATTCTTGTTTGGTGTGGGTTCACAGTGTGGCGCATATTAGTAAGAGTGTTAAAGTTGTTTATATCACAACACCTTAGTGTGACCTGTATGGCTGTTGAACAAGTATGCCTTGCAGTACCGTATGCGTTCAAATAGAGGTCGCAACCAAAATGTGACCGGCCAGCCGGCACGCAGATAGCATGGTGAAAATCCTGGCGCGATGACATGTAGAGAAGGTGATGGAGGCATTTTCATCACGGCACACCCTCAAAGTTGATGTCTCGGTAAAAATCAAATAATGGTTACCCGGGAGATTTCTGATAGAGACACTAAAATTTGGAAATCTACTGGACTTCTCCGGGCGGTCGGCAAGTATGCGGCTGAGCCATATCAGAGCGGTCAAAGAGCCTCATGCGGGTCCGGAGCCGCGGCTTGCCGACCCCTGAGCTAAACAGACTCAATAACTCCACGGTGACGTTTTGGTGACTTTGAAAAACTGGAACAGTACAAACAACTACTGGGTGTAGTGTGGACAAATGGGGCCAATTATTTTCAATACGATTTATTATTGTACTTATATTAATCTTTTTGTATGTGTTTTACAATTTTCTCAATATTTTTTTTGTTTTGTTTAAAGCCTAACCAGGGACAAGGGTTGCAAATTAGCCTGTGGCTAGAAGTCCTATGTACTTGGACACCGGTTACCTGTGAGTAGCACTGTTTAATTTTACTGTCTCTGTCAAATAAATACATGAATAAAAAAAATATATATATATGCCATTGTAAGTTGATAATGCTAACGCAGACACTTGTAAACGTGTTAGCATATTAGCTAATGCTAACAATGCTAGCGTCATTACATTACGATAGTACGTACAATGATGCATGAAAACACATCACACATGGGAATGTTTAGTAAATGTGAATTGTTTTAGTTATATTGGAAAACTTACAAACATTGCTTGGAGTGATAAATGAAGAATCCGTACGAGTAAAAACGCTATGGACGACTATAGTACAGAGTGGCACTTGTTTGTTCTGCTTTTAAACAATAAACAGAATGAAAACTGGGGACATTTACCCCACAGCACCCGCAGTAAGCAAACTTGTCCAAAAGGTGGCACCATAGCACAAACTATACACCTTTTTAGTGTATGTTGAAGACTACTTATTGAATTAAAAAAATCATGGCTGTTAGCGCAGACAAATACACAAATTTGATAATCCGCAGAGTTCAAAGCGTAAAAGTAGCATTTTATAATCCGGAATTTACGGTAGTGGCTATTGTTGACGGAAATAGCGCTCTGTGAAATCAACGTGCCCAGGTAAGAAGTTCTGGTAGTGCTAAAAATGAATCTTGTATGTAGAAACACGTATAACTTCCAGGAGCTGTTTTTGATCTGTTTTGTTGTGTTCCTGGTGTGTTTTCTTTATATATTTCTTATCTTCATGCTCAATTAAAATATCTTGCTTGTATCAACACTGTCTTTTGGCACAATAATTAGCTGCTTTCTGAGTACAAAACTATATTCTCCAGTTTTTTTATGGCCAGAGAGTAGGGAGGCACACCTCTTTACGACTTTAAGAGTTACGACGGTAAGATTTAGCGAGTCAAGAAAAAATGGACCAGGCTTTGAAGGGAAAAAAAATGTCCTTAGGTTAAAGGTGCTACTCTTAATTTAGTAGACATCATAAGGTCATGAGCACTGTGTTGACAAATACGATAAAGAAAGATACTTGGGAGGTAAACGTTGACAAGGCCAATTGCTTCAATCCAACCATTACAGAATATTAAGGTGTACTTTCCTTTCCAGGAAGTACAAAGAAAGTTCCCTGACAGTTCCAGCCAACACAATGACGTTTCTGACAAGTGCATTATTGCCGGTTTGGAGAACAACATCTTCAAGTGTCAAATGTGACAGGCTTAGTGGTAGCCAGGTGGATTTAGATAAAGTCGCTCAAAAGGTTATCTGTCTTGCAAGAAAATACCGTAATATATAAAATAAAAAAAAATGCGAGCAACTACAAACTCCTCTCGTTTCAACTGTCTGGGTTAAATTGTCGGACTCAAATGAATTTAAAACCTCCAAATAAAATGTTTTTTTTATCCCCACCTGATGTTAAGTGTTTACTCGGACTAAACCAGGGGTCTTCAAGTTTCATCACTATAAAAGCTACTTTGACAAAAAGAAAGGAGAGGTGTGGTTTAAATCGGGGGACCCCAACCTTTTCTGCACCACGGACTGGTTTAATTAGTTATTATTTTCAGGGACTGGCTTTCCACTTGTGCCAGATAAATACAGCAACGATGTGCATTAAAAATACAACTTACAAACCGTACTATAACACTGAATTAGTGGGAGCCCTGAGCTTGTTTCTTTGCAAAGAGATCCCCAGCAGGTTCCCATCAACCTGCTGAGGACTGCAGATAAAACTCAGCCTTTGGCTGCAGTCCGTTACATTTATATGTTATATGTTCATTAATAATAATAATTAGAATAATACATTTTATTTGGTATAGCGCATTTCTGAGTACCGTATTTTTCGGACTATAAGTCGGATTTTTTTTCATAGTTTGGCCGGGGGTGCGACTTATACCCGGGAGCAACCAATATGTGGAATTAATAACACATTACTGTAAAATATCAAATAATATGATTTAGCTCATTCACGTAAGAGACTAGATGTATAAGATTTCATGGGATTTAGCGATTAGTAGTGACAGATTGTTTGGTAAACGTATAGTATGTTCTATATTTGAATGACTCTTACCATAATATGTTACGTTAAAATACCAGGCATGTTCTCAGTTGGTTATTTATGCGTCATATAACGTACACTTATTCAGCCTGTTGTTCACTATTCTTTATTTATTTTTAATTACCTTTCAAATGTCTAATCTTGGTGTTGGGTTTTATCAAAAATATTTCCCAAAAAATGCGATTTATACTCCGGAGCGATTTATACTCCGAAAAAAACGGTACTCAAAGACGCTTTACAGGATAACAAATTAAAATATAAAACAGTTCAAAGTAATAATTCAAAATGCAGGAAATATAAAAGCAGTACATTGTAAACTACAAAATGATACAGGACCATTACAAGACACAGGACACAAATCACTTGTTAAAAACAGATCTGAATAGGTGTGTTTTTAAAAGGCTTTTGAAGGTGGGAAGGTCTGAGCAGTCACGGATGGGTTTGTGAAGAGAGTTTTAGAGGGTGGGAGCTGCGATCGATAAGTCCGGAGATTGGTTCTGAGTGGTGGGGAGAGGAGGTTGGCATCAGAGGAGCGGAGGCTGCATGAAAGGATATGGCGGTGAAGCAGGTTGGTGAGGTAGCAGGCGGCCTGGTTGTGGAGGGCTTTGTAGGTGAGGAGGAGGATTTTGAAGTGGATCCGGTGAGGAACGGGGAGCCATTGGAGTTACTGAAGGACTGGGGTGATGTGTTCACAGGAGCGGGTTATGGGTGAGCAGGCGGGCGGCAGAATTTTGAATGTATTGAGTTCATTGAGAATTATGCAAGATCAGCCGTAGAGGATGCTGTTACGGTAGTCAAGTCTGGAGATGATGAAGGCATAGATCAGGGTTTCAGAGTCAGAGAAGGAGAGGGATGGACGGAGATGGGCAATATTTTT
Source organism: Nerophis ophidion (assembly GCF_033978795.1). Lineage (NCBI taxonomy): Eukaryota > Metazoa > Chordata > Actinopteri > Syngnathiformes > Syngnathidae > Nerophis > Nerophis ophidion. Next base: position 59,718,297 of record NC_084613.1, read on the forward strand.
AAGGAGGAAGAAAGCAGTTCTTGTAATGTGGTTGACATGGTGTTCAAAAGAGAGGTTATTGTCCAGAATGAATCTGAAGTTGCTGATGTGAGTGGATGGGGACAGAATTGAGTTTTCGACAGAGAGGTGGAAGTTGTGAGCAGTTTTGGTGAGGGATTTAGGGCTAATGATGAGCATGTCAGATTTGTGATGGTTGAGTTTGAGGAAGTTGGAGTGCATCCATGATTTGATTTCAGTGAGGCAAGTCGGTCAGGATGGAGCGAGTAATGAAGGAGATGGATTTTGTGGAGATGTATAGCAGGACATCATCTACCTAGCAGTGGAATTGGAGGTGATGGCGCAGGTAGATTTCAAGGAGGAGCATGTACAGGATGAAGAGAAGTGGACCAAGCACCGAACCCTGGGGGACACCTTGTGACAAAGGGGCAGAGGAGGAGGTGCAGTTGTTTATACTGATGTACTGTTGTCTGTTAGTGATATATGACCTTAACCAGGAGAGGGCGGAGCCGGTGATGTTGAGGGATGATTCCAGGTGGGAAAGGAGGATGGTGTCAAAAGCTGCTGTGAGGTCAAGAAGAATGAGAATACTGATGTGGCCGCAGTCTGAGGAGAGGAGGAGGTCATTGGTGACTTTGAGAAGGGCTGTTTCAGTGCTGTGACGTGCGCGGAGGTAGAATTGAAATGGTTCGAACAGATCATTGGAAGTGAGGTGAGTTTTGAATTAAGTGGCAACATCACGTTCAAGTATTTTGGACGGGAAGAGAAGGTTGGAGATGGGCCGGAAGTTGCTCATGGTGTTAGATTTTTGAGGATGATGGTGACAGCGGCCAGTTTCAGGGTGTCAGGGACTAAGCCAGAGCTGTAGGAGGAGTTGATGATGCTGATGAGTGGGGAAATGGGTGGGAGACAGTTTTTAACCAGACTGGTTGGGAAGGGGTTCAGAGCACAGGTGGAGCTTTTCATGCCCACCATGAGTTTAGATAGCTGTGTTGGGGAGACTGGAGAGATGTGACACGGGGGCAGAGTGGTGCAGGTGGGGAGGAGAAGGGAGTGGCGGAGGTAATCAGGTTGCTGTAAATCAGTGGTTCTTAACCTGGGTTCGATCGAACACTAGGGGTTCGATCGAACACTAGGGGTTCGGTGATTCGGCCTCAGGGGTTCAGCTTACGTCAAAACACACCCGACTCATCGTGTAAATACAAACTTCTCCCTATCAGTATATTACGGATACGGCAACAGCTGACTGATTTGTGAGTGTGTAATTTTTTGTGAGTTAATGCATTGTGTTGGTTTTGTTTTTTGAACAAGGTGGTGTTCATGCACGGTTCATTTTGCGCACCAGTAAAAAAACATGGTAACACTTTGGTATGGGGAACATATTCACCATTAATTAGGTGCTTATTAACATGCAAATTAGTAACATATTGGCTCTTAACTAGTCATTATCAAGTACTTATTAATGCCTTATTCGGCATGGCCTTATTGTAACCCTAACCCTCTAACCTTGACCCTAACCCTAACCAAATAACTCTAAATTAAGTCTTTGTTACATAAAATATGTTCCGCATACTAAAGTGTTACTAAAAACATATAACTTCGTCTTGAATTTGAAAAAAATATATATAATATTTTTCACTAAAGAAGGGTTCGGTGAATGCACCATATGAAACTGGTGGGGTTCGGTACCTCCAACAAGGTTAAGAACCACTGCTGTAAATTGTGTCTATTAATGTGCATTGTATCATCTCACAAACCTATAACAAATATAACAAATGTCAACTTCCTATGAGGAGTTTTATTGTACATCTATAAACAAATAAATGATAAATGGGTTGTACTTGTATAGCGCTTCTCTACCTTCAAGTTACTCAAAGCGCTTTGACACTACTTCCACATTTACCCATTCACACACACATTCACACACTGATGGAAGGAGCTGCCATGCAAGGCGCCAACCAGCACCCATCAGAAGTGTCTTGCTCAGGACACAACGGACGTGACGAGGTTGGTACTAGGTGGGGATTGAACCAGGGACCCTCGGGTTGCGCACGGCCACTCTGCCACTGCGCCACGCCGTCCCTAAACAAAGTTATTGGTGTGTCTACTGGGACAGGCAAAAGTTAAGTCAGAAAAAATGCTGTCGTTTATAAATTATTTCAAGTTTCTGCACGGTCCGGTAGCAAATGCACCACGGACCGGTACCAGTCACTGGACCACTGTTTTACATGACTTGTTACCGGACTTTTCTTTTTTTAAGAGGAATGGAAATTCGCCAGATTTAGTGGCAAAGTCGGCAAGACGGCGACATTGCTCCAAGCAAAACGTAGACAGGATGTGACGTCGGGGTCCAGCCTCTTGAAAATGGTGTTTTACACGAAGTGCCTCCATAGCGGTTTTGGCGGAAAATAATATTTTTAAAAAATGAAGAAATGTTCTCCCCGTGACTGCATGGGTTCCCTCCGGGTACTCTGGCTTCCTCCCACCTCCAAAGACATGCACCTTGGGATAGGTTGATTGGCAACACTAAATTGGCTCTAGTGTGTGAATGTGAGTGTGAATGTTGTCTGTCTGTGTTGTCCCTGCGATGAGGTGGTGACTTGTCCAGGGTGTACCCCGCCTTCCGCCCCAATGCAGCTGAGATTGACTCTAGCACCCCCCGCTACCCAGAATGGAACAAGCGGTAGAAATGGATGGATGGAACAAAATTAACGAAGCAACAGTACACCAAGACATTGGTCCATCTAAACATTGGTAGACCGAAAATAATGCAAATAGAGACCTTGGTGAATCGATGTTTCACTGTGTGTGTGTGTGTGTGTGTGTGTGTGTGTGTGTGTGTGTGTGTGTGTGTGTGTGTGTGTGTGTGTGTGTGTGTGTGTGTGTGTGTGTGTGTGTGTGTGTGTGTGTGTGTGCGCGCGCGCGTGCGTGTGTGTGTATCCAACATTTCACAGTCTTCTCCCCTGTGGTGACCCTCCGACTGACATCAAAGTCATGCAAACAGGACAACTGTGTTGTTTTTAGTATTGATTTTGCCCCTCGCTGTGAAAAAGAGTGTTTGTTGTAGTATCCGTGAGCTCTGTCCCCACCTTCCTTCTCTCCGACGGAGCGTTAAAGGATGCGATTGAACGTGTCGCTCTCTTAAACCAATGCAAGTCTACCACACCCGTGTGAACATCAATGATATTTAAAGGTCACGCATGCTTTCCTAACCACAGTGATGCGACTCCGGAGATTGTGCACGGCCCGCCGCAGACGCACACACACACACACACACAGCGGTTTGTCCGTGTTTTGTTCCTCTGCGTGAGTCAGAAAACTCATCAGCTGCAGCTCAGTGGTCTTTATGCTGATTTTAAAAATAACTCTCAACAGGATTTTATATAAGCCAGAGCGTTCGGATTCAAATTAGTCAGGTGATGTTTGACTAAAAAGGCAAAATAAAGAATCAATTGATTTGATAAGCAGATATTTTTGTGTGGCAAATGCCCTTTTTCTTTTTATTTCAACCTTTCTCAGAATTGTCCTTGCTCCATATAAGAAGATATCTTGCATGGAGCTCCAGAGCGAGGGCAATTGACAGTTTTAGTGTAGAAAAGAGTAAAAGACCAACTACAATTATCGGTCTAATATTAACTGCAAAAATGTCATACAATCTGCTGTAATTGCTTGAGTCCCTTTCACAAGAGTACTTACAGGACATGTGACAGTTGTTTTGCAGAGTGTAACTGCTATACCAGGATACATACTGTACATACATACTAAAATATATATAAAAATAAGAGATACACTATATTGCCAAAAGTATTTGGCCAACTGCCTTTACTCACATATGAACTTGAAGTGCCATCTCATGGAATTGTCCAAAATGTGTTGGTATCCTGGAGCATTCAAAGTTCCTTTCACAAAAACTAAGGGGCCAAGCCCAACTCCTGAAAAAGCAACACCACACCATAATTCCTCCTCCACCAAATTTCACACTTGGCACCATGCAGTCCGAAATGTAGCGTTCTCCTGGCAACCTCCAAACCCAGACTCGTCCATCAGATTTCCAGATGGAAAGGCATGATTCATCAGTCCAGAGAACGCGTCTCCATTGCTCTAGTCCAGTGGTGACGTGCTTTACACCATTGAAATCCCATGCTTTCCATTTGACTTGGTGATGTATGGCTTAGATAGCTGCCCGGCCATGGAAACCCATTTCATGAAGCTCTCTGTGTACTGTACATGGGCTAATTGGAAGGACACAGACATTTGGAGCTCTGTAGCAACTGTGCATAGCTTTTTTTTTTCCCAAACACGTACGATAATGAACTTAAAGAAAATTATATAGATTTACCCGATTACAACATTAAGGTAAGCCTACACATTCGACGATTGATTCAGATTCTGCATTGAGAAACCTGTTTTTTAGGATAATTTATGTCACTGCATGCTTGCTCCTCTGTGTAATTATGCAGATACCACAATTAGATGAAAATAATAATAATCATAGTTCTTCAGATTAAACTGTTATGACCACAATATCGCAGCACAGCGTTTTATATTTAAAAATTCAAGACTGTACTGTAATTCATAAATAGCAAATCCTATGAGACGACTACAGCTTCAACGTTAAACATTTGAGAACATTATTTATCAACCTTTTAATGTCACGCCCATGTGATCGTTTTTGTCATGTTTAGTTGTTTTTCGGACATTCAGTTCTTGCTTTTGCACTTACTTGTTTTCTTTGTTTCCATAGCTACTCATTGATTTTCACCTTGCCCGCATGTCACGCCCCTGTCCTCAGCTCTCACGCCTGTGGTTAATTATCATAGCCTATTATTTAAGCCACAGTTACCAGGTAGTTAGCCTGGCAACTTCCTACATACATACCCATATTCCTCATCTGCTTCATGCCATGCTATGCTGTTCGTTTTGTCCACGTTTTGTTGTTCATGCCACAGCGCAAGTGTTTTGTGTTCATATTTATAGTTTGTAGCCTTTTTACTAGTCTTTTGTTTTTTCATAGCCCAGTGTTTGTAACTCCTTGTGAGCGCCCTTTGTTTGCCTTTTTTTAGTTAAAGTGTTAAAAATAAATATGTACCCACATTCACGTATCGCTCGTGCCAACTATCCTTTGCGTCGTGAAAACAACCCGCGTCCAAGTCCTCGTTTGACATTTACAGGCCGTCTTAACCCACAGGCTGCAGTTTGCCCATGTCTGGTCTATTCTGTTTTACAGTACAGTAACCATCACATATATATATATGCCAATTATGTATTGACCTAAAAGAACAGTTCAGAATGAGCCAATGATTAATTGGATGAAGTTTGTCTAGTTTGACAACTAAAAAAAAAACAAAAAAGTAAGCATTTATGATGATCTACAGTATATTGCTGTGCCTGCTTGATAATTACATTGTATTTTCGTTAATGAAGTTGTATGAGGAATCACAGATGATATGCTTTATCTTTGACATGTAAATATTGCAGTTAAAATATAAAGTGTATTGTATGCTACCACTGTCAACCTTGTTGTTATGAGTCCTGAAGTTATGTATTTTTTTTATGTAATGTGTTAGTCATGTTGATCATGGCGTTCCATCCATCCATCCATTTCCTACCGCTTGTCTCCCCGGGGTTGCGGTGTGTGGCTGGAGCCTCTTACACCTGCACTCAGGCGGAAGGCGAGGTATGCCCAGGACACATACTTGCCAACCCTCCCGGATTTTCTGGGAGACTCCCGAAATCCAGCGGCTCTCCCGAAAACCTCCCGGGACAAATTTTCTCCTGAAAATCTCCCGAAATTCAGGCGGAGCTGGAGGCCACGCCCCCTTCAGCTCCATGCGGACCTGAGTTAGGACAGCCTATTTTCATGTCCACTTTTCCCACGATATCAATCAATCAATCAATGTTTACTTATATAGCCCTAAATCACTAGTGTCTCAAAGGGCTGCACAAACCACCAAGACATCCTCGGTAGGCCCACATAAGGGCAAGGAAAACTCACACCCAGTGGGACATCGGTGACAATGATGACTATGAGAACCTTAGAGAGGAGGAAAGCAATGGATGTCGAGCGGGTCTAACATGATACTGTGAAAGTTCAATCCACAATGGATCCAACACAGTCGCGAGAGTCCAGTCCAAAGCGGGTCCAACTCAGCAGCGAGAGTCCCGTTCACAGCGGAGCCAGCAGGAAACCATCCCAAGCGGAGGCGGATCAGCAGCGCAGAGATGTCGAGGCGGATCAGCAGCGCAGAGATGTCCCCAGCCGATACACAGGCAAGCAGTACATGGCCACCGGATCGGACCGGACCCCCTCCACAGGGGAGAGTGGGACATAGAAGAAAAAGAAAAGAAACAGCAGATCAACTGGTCTAAAAAGGGAGTCTATTTAAAGGCTACAGTATACAAATGAGTTTTAAGGTGAGACTTAAATGCTTCTACTGAGGTGGCATCTCGAACTGTTACCGGGAGGGCATTCCAGAGTACTGGAGCCCGAACGGAAAACGCTCTATAGCCCGCAGACTTTTTTTGGGCTTTGGGAATCACTAACAAGCCGGAGTCCTTTGAACGCAGATTTCTTGCCGGGACATATGGTACAATACAATCGGCAAGATAGGATGGAGCTAGACCGTGTAGTATTTTATACGTAAGTAGTAAAACCTTAAAGTCACATCTTAAGTGCACAGGAAGCCAGTGCAGGTGAGCCAGTACAGGCGTAATGTGATCAAACTTTCTTGTTCTTGTCAAAAGTCTAGCAGCCGCATTTTGTACCAACTGTAATCTTTTAATGCTAGACATGGGGAGACCCGAAAATAATACGTTACAGTAGTCGAGGCGAGACGTAACAAACGCATGGATAATGATCTCAGCGTCTTTAGTGGACAGAATGGAGCGAATTTTAGCGATATTACGGAGATGAAAGAAGGCCGTTTTAGTAACGCTTTTAATGTGTGCCTCAAAGGAGAGAGTTGGGTCGAAGATAATACCCAGATTCTTTACCGTGTCGCCTTGTTTAATTGTTTGGTTGTCAAATGTTAGAGTTGTATTATTAAATAGAGTTCGGTGTCTCGCAGGACCGATAATCAGCATTTCCGTTTTTTTGGCGTTGAGTTGCAAAAAGTTAGCGGACATCCATTGTTTAATTTCATTAAGACACGCCTCCAGCTGACTACAATCCGGCGTGTTGGTCAGCTTTAGGGGCATGTAGAGTTGGGTGTCATCAGCATAACAGTGAAAGCTAACACCGTATTTGCGTATGATGTCACCTAGCGGCAGCATGTAGATGCTGAAGAGTGCAGGGCCAAGGACCGAACCCTGGGGAACTCCACACGTTACCTTAACGTAGTCCGAGGTCACATTGTTATGGGAGACACACTGCATCCTATCAGTAAGATAAGAGTTAAACCAAGACAGGGCTAAGTCTGACATACCAATTCGTGTTTTGATACGTTCTAATAAAATATTATGATCGACGGTATCGAAAGCAGCGCTAAGATCGAGGAGCAGCAACATAGATGACGCATCAGAATCCATCGTTAGCAATAGATCATTAGTCATTTTTGCGAGGGCTGTCTCCGTGGAGTGATTTGCCCTGAAACCGGATTGAAAGGTTTCACATAGATTGTTAGACGCTAAGTGTTCATTTAACTGCTCCGCAACAATTTTTTCGAGGATTTTTGAAATAAAGGGAAGGTGAGACACCGGTCGGTAGTTTACCATGAGGTCAGGATCGAGGTTAGGTCTTTTAAGAAGAGGATGAATAACCGCTTTTTTGAATGCTAGGGGAACAGTGCCCGAGGAAAGTGATAAGTTTATAATATTTAGCACTGATGGACCTAATAATACAAAGAGCTCCTTGATCAGTTTCCCAGGAAGAGGGTCAAGTAAACATGTTGTTTGTTTTATTCCATTTACACGTTGTAACAATTCCTCTAATGTTATTTCCTCAAAACGAGAGAAACTATTTTGGAGGGCAGTATCCGCCGTATATACAATCGTGTCAGTGTTAATAGAACCCCGTTGTAGCTGGGACGCATTGTCTTTAATCTCCTTTCTAATGACTTCAATTTTCTTACTAAAGAATTGCATAAAGTCATCAGCTGAGTGGGTGGAGCTACTGGAAGGAGTCCCTTGTTGGGTTAGCGATGCTACCGTACTAAACAAAAATTTAGGATCGTTTTTATTGCGGTGGATGAGATTTGAGTAATAATTAGCTTTAGCTAAGGTAAGCATGCGTTTATAAGTTATTAAACCATCACTAAATGCTTGATGGTGCACCTCAAGTTTAGTCGTGCGCCATTTGCGTTCCAGCTTTCTGCATAATAATTTCTGAGCTCTAGTTTCTTCTGTAAACCACGGGGTGCACTTTTTTGGAGCCTTTTTTAACTTTAGCGGTGCTATGTTATCAATGGTTTCGCGCAGGGCGTCGTTAAAGTTGTTAGTGAGGTTATCAATAGAGCCCACATACTTTGGGAATGGTGCCATTACCGAGGGCAGTAGGTCAGCAAGAGCTGTCGTTGTGGCCGTATTAATGTTGCGGCTGCTATAGCAGTTATTATTATTATTAGTTTGACGAACATGCGTCTGAACCTCGAATTTTATAAGGTAATGATCGGACAATACTTTAGTATACGGGAGTATCGTAACTTTGGAAGCGGTGATAGCCCTGACAAGCACTAGGTCTATCGTATTACCGTTGCGATATAAACAGCGTATCTGCCCAATGACGTTATAACTGTAGAATGATTGGTTTCTTGTGTGGGTTTATTTTCGGGCAAATTCATTAACGTCTTCCCAGCGCGGTAACAACACACAACAACAGCAGTCACGTTTTCGTCTACCGCAAAGCAGTTTGTCTGCCGTAAACAGCAATGTTGTGACACTCTTAAACAGCCAAACGAGAAAATACTGCCATCTACTGTACATGCATACGTGACAAAAACATTTACCGCTTTTAGAGAGTGCAGTGCACAAATGCGCACAAAACAAGTAGACTAATATGGAAGATTCCAGACTGAAGTGCATTTGATGAAAGCACTTTTATGCGTGCCACACAGAAATGCATCATTAGAAAGGGTGTTCAGCATGGTTAGAAAAAGAAAAAGTAGTGACAGAAAATAGAACAAGGAGTAGAAGAGTGTTATGTGTGTGTATATGTGTAAATAATTGAACAGTGAAATTCAAGTATTTCTTATACATATATATATATATATATATATATATATATATATATATATATATATATATATGTATATGTGTATATATATATATATATATATATATATATATATATATATATACTATCTCCATTTCCATATGAGTAGGGAGATTGTGTTAAATGTAAATATAAACGGAATACAATGATTTGCAAATAATTTTCAACTTATATGAAGTTGAATGCACTACAAAGACAACATATTTAATGTTCGAACTCATACACTTTTTTTTTTTGCAAATAATAATAACGCAACACGTGCCAAAGTAGTTGGGAAAGTGCATGTTTCCCACTGTGTTACATCACATTTTCTTTTAACAAGACTCAATAAACGTTTGGAAACTGAGGAAACAAATTGTTGAAGCTTTGAAAGTGGAATTATTTACCATTCTTGCTTGATGTACAGCTTAAGTTGTTCAACAGTCTGGGATCTTGTTGTCGTTTTTTACGCTTCATAATGCGCCACACATTTTCGATGGGAGACAGGTCTGGACTGCAGGCGGGCCAGGAAAGTACCCGCACTCTTTTACTACGAAGCCACGCTGTTGTAACACGTGGCTTAGCTTTTTTTTGGCTGAAATAAGCAAGGGCGTCCATGACAACGTTGCTTGGATGACAACATATGTTGCTCCAAAAGCTGTGTGGACCATTCAGGATTAATTGTGCCTTCACAGATGTGTAAGTTACACATACCTTGGGCACTAATGCACCCCCATGCCATCACAGATACTGGCTTTTGAACTTTGTGCCTATAACAATCCGGATGGTTATTTTCCTCTTTATTACGGAGGACACCACGTCCACAGTTTCCAAATATAATTTGAAATGTGGACTTGTCAGACCACATAACACTTTTCCACTTTGCAAGTGTTCCTGAGCCCATGTTGTAATATCCTTTACACACTGATGTCGGTTTTTGATACAGTGCCGCCTAAGGGATCAAAGGTCTGTAATATCATCGCTTGCAAGAAGTGATTTCTCCTGATTCTCTGAAACTTTTGATGATTTTACGGTCCGTAGATGGTAAAATCCCTTAATTCCTTGCAATAGCTCGTTGGGAAATGTTGTTCTAAAACTGTTCGACAATTTTGCTTACAAATTGGTGACCCTCGTCCCATCTTTGTTTTCTGAATTACTTGGCATTTAATGGAAGCTGCTTTTATACCCAATCATGGCACCCACCTGTTCCCAGTTAGCCTGCACACCTGTGGGATGTTCCAAATAATTGTTTGATGAGTATTTCTCAACTTTATCAGTATTTATTGCCACCTTTCCCAAGTTCTTTGTCACGTGTTGCTGGCATCAAATTCTAAAGTTAATGATTATTTGCAAAAAAAAAAATGTTTATCAGTTTGAACATTAAATATGTTGTCTTTGTAGCATATTCAACTGAATATGGGTTGAAAATGTTTTGCAAATCATTGTATTCCGTTCATATGGAAACAGGGTTTGTATATACATATATATATATATATATATATATATATATATATATATATATATATATATATATATATATATATATATATATATATATATATATATATATATATATATATATATATATATATATGTATATATATATATGTATATATATATATATATACATATATGTATATATATATATGTATATATATATATGTATATATATATATATATACATATATGTATATATATATATGTATATATATATATATATATATATATATATATATATATATATATATATATATATATGTGTATATATATATATATATGTGTATATATATATATATATATGTATATATATATATATATATATATATGTATATATATATATATATATATATGTATATATATATATATATGTATATATATATATATATATATATATATGTATATATATATATATATATATATGTATATATATAGTGTAGCACTCCTGCTAAAACAGTTACTTACCTCTGGTATCCCACACAGCGTAGAACATTTTCACTGTTGGAACTCCATTTAACAAGATCCTCCACCCGGTGTGTGTTTCTGCCAGAAAGTGATATCTCAGAGCTGGTATTGTTGATTACCTTGGTGCTTTTGTGTAAAAACTGAAAACTCTTTTCTCACCTTCTCATTCCCTGGCCGCTTTGACACAGCGGTCCACTTGGCGATAGTTCCCTGTGTGTGATAGTTCCCACCAGCTCTAAGTCGAGTGTAGAAAAACACACTTCTGCCTAAATTGTGTTTGTTAGGATAACTTAGTCATGCAGTATGATCAAGTGACAGGATACCAGCAACAACACAATAAATTGTAGAGCGAATGTAACTTTTCAGCAACAGGAGCAGAACTTTTAGCAGGAGCCGCTGAACTTCAAAGGGAACATAAGATTGGTCATTTTGCTTCCAGGCACAGTACCAAACACGAAATGCCCATTGCCATAAAAAAGGCACCCATGACTCACAACTGCCACAGAAACTGCATCAAAATTAATAAACTGATATCATCATTCCGTAGGAACTCTTTAGTTTGGCCTTGTAACGTTGTGTTGATTTGTGTTCCCAATACAATCATTGTGATTGATTTGCTCAGGTAGTGTAGTCATGCATAAACAGTATAGCACATGATCTCAGGATGCAAACTAATTTTCCATGGTGAATATGTGCACTGCATGTGGAAACTTGATGTTCTCAGTGTATAGAATACTTTAAACAGTGTAATCTTTTAATACATTTATTAAGGTCTCCATAACAAAAGGCACACTTTTGTGAAAGGTTGCTGCCTTAAGACAATGCAAACAAGCTGTTGCGTTATTCATGAACACTCGTCTTCCACAAGGGTAACCAGCCTGAAAGATGCAAACATCTGCCGTCTTTAAAGCCGACGTGATGTTACTCCGTCCCATAAGTCCCACGTGTCGTGAGCCAAGCTTTACTCCGTAGAAGCACAACCTTCTGGGAGATGGAAGGTTTTTTTTTTTTTCATGTGGATCTTATAAGCTCAGGGAAAGTGTTTTATTCGCCACTGCCAAGCAGAACTAATGTGTGCAGAAATCAAGACATTTTCTCTTTAAAGAGCTGATCCCACAGAATTATTCAACGTGCTACCAGAATTTCCAGAATAAATAGAGACATCCCAGTGAGAGGATGGAAACTCTAATATTTGACAATGGAAAATAAGTTATATCACTTATAAATAAGGCATTTTTTACTATTGCATATTTTTGTGTGGGTTCAATTCTGTGCAAAGTAGCTGTCCATGTCCTCCATTATTTGGTTTGCATCTTGAAGAACAAATGATTGGTTCTGGTAACACATCGAATCGAATGGAGATGGTGGCCAGCCTTCTATAGCTGTCCTCAAAGCATTTAGTATGGCCTGATGTTACTATTAGAGGCGAGTGCTCTATGACTGCAAGGGGAGCTTAGCGTCCCCTAAGATTTAAAAAAATAAGTGATTAAATATATAGTGTTGTGTCTACATGTTATTGACTAAATATGCGCTACAACGCGCTCTTTTGTTTAGAACCAGCTTCTTATCACTGGTAACGATGCGGCTTTCTTCTCTCTCATTCCCGCAGCTTCACGGTGCTTTAAAGGCCTACTAAAACGCACTACTACCCACCACGCAGTCTGATAGTTTATATATCAATGATGAAATATTAACATTGTGACACATGCCAATACGGCCTTCTTAGTTTACTAAATTGCAATTTTAAATTTCCTGGGAGTTTCTTGTAGAAAACGTCGCATAATGATGACGTGTACGCATGACGTCAGGGGCTGTTAGGAAATATGAGCGCTGCGCACACACACAGCTAAAAGTCGTCTGCTTTAACGGCATAATTACACAGTAATTTGGACATCTGTGTTGCTGAATCTTTTGCAATTTGTTCAATTGATAATGGAGAAGTCAAAGTAGAAAGATGGAGTTGGGAAGCTTTAGCCTTTAGCCACACAAACACACGGTGATTCCTTGTTTAAAATTCCCGGATGGATCAGATTACTATGGATCAGAGCGGTCAAGCGAACATGGATCCTGACCAAATGTCAACCAGCAGTTTTCGGTGAGAAAATTGTGGTAAAAAGTCACCACTTACCGGGGATCAGCTTAGCTTGTGACGTCCATACAGCGTCCGTCGACTTCCATCAGACACTGCCCTCAAAACACCCGTGGACACACACTTCCGACTATCAGGTACTATTTAACTCATTAAAACACGAGCAACACAATAGAAAGATAAGGGATTTCCCAGAGTTATCCTAGTAAATGTGTCTAAAAACATCTGAATCCGTCCCAATGCAAACAGGTTTTTTTTTTTTTTTACTTGATTATTATTTTTTTTTTTTTTAATTTTCTAGTCCGTCGCTATCAATATCCTCAAACGCGAATCTTTCATTTTCGCTCAAATTAATCGGGAAATTGTCGTTTTCTCGGTCTATGGGGCAGTTGTTTGGACTTGGATGCTCAACTTCTGCATTATTGTTGGACGATATGTCTCAGGGTGATTCCCTTTTTGATAGACGGCGAAATAAGCGAATCAGCGATCTTGTGTTGTAAACGTCTGTTGTTCTGAGTTGAACCGGAGACTTTCCTGATCCTCTTAGCGTCATTTTCTTTGTTAAAAGCGACTAGCGAGAAATACAGCTTCTATTTCTGTTGTTTTTTTTTATGTTTATAGACTGACTTATTTCACTCTTTAGTTTCTGTCCCTAATGAGCAGTGGGTTTTGCTGATCCCCTCCACCGTCTCAAAGCACTCACAGGCTGACACACTTCGCACTAGCATCGCACCAGTCACCAGTGGGGCGGTATAGCTCGGTTGGTAGAGTGGCCGTGCCAGCAACTTGAGGGTTCCAGGTTCAAGTCCCGCTTCAGCCATCTTAGTCCTTGGGCAAGACACTTTATCCATCTGCTCCCAGTGCCACCCACCCTGGTTTAAAGGGGAACATTATCACCAGACCTATGTAAGCGTCAATATATACCTTGATGTTGCAGAAAAAAGACCATATGTTTTTTTTTACCGATTTCCGAACTCAAAATGGGTGAATTTGGCGATTTAAACGCCTTTCAATTGATAGACTGTCGGAGCAATGACCTTCCCCCCGTGACGTAACAACATGAAGCAATCCGCCATTTTCTCAATCTTATTACATGCACCAAGTCAATTCAGCTCTGTTATTTTCCGTTTTTTCGACTGTTTTCCCGTACCTTGGGACATCATGCCTCGTCGGTGTGTTGTCGGAGGGTGTAACAACACGAACAGAGACAGATTCAAGTTGCACCAGTGGCCAAAAGATGCGAAAGTCCCTCGTTTGTTCCGCACACTTTACCGACGACAGCGCTACGACAGAGATGGCAAGAATGTGTGGATATCCTACGACACTCAAAGCAAATGCATTTCCAACGATAAAGTCAAAGAAATCTGCATTATTGGAAAATAGACCACCACTGAATCTGCCGGAGTGCGTGAGCTATTCAGGGACGACGGCAGTCTGTTCCCGCAGACTGTCTCATTTTGTCCACCAAACTTATAAGGTTGTGCATGAATGCACAAAGGTGAGTTTTGTGAATGTTATTGACTTATGTGGAGTGTGCTAATCAGACATATTTGGTCACGGCATGACTGCAAGCTAATCGATGCTAACATGATATTTAGGCTAGCTGTATGTACATATTGCATCATTATGCCTCATTTGTAGCTATATTTGCATCCAGCTTTTCTCTCAACCCACATTTAATGCCAAACAAACACATACCAATCGTTTGTTAGAAGGCGATCGCCGAATTCGTCCTCGCTTCCTCCCATGTTGCTGGCTGTTGTGTCGTTTTCGCTTGTATATGGTTCAAAGCGATATGGCTCAAAAGCTTCAGTTTCTTCTTCAATTTCATTTTCGCTACCTGCCTCCAGACTCTAACCACCATGAAACGCTTACGCCGCTGAAATCCGAGTCTGAATCCGAGCTAATATCGCTATACCTTTCCGTGCTATCCGCCATGTTTGTTTCTGGTTGTTTCACGCTGTGACGTCACAGGATAATGGACGGGTGGATATACTGATGGTAAAAATCATGCACTTTGAAGCCGTTTTTCAGGATATTGCGTGATGGGTAGAATTTTGAGTCAAACTTCGAAAAATAAAATAAGTCTCAGGGAACTGATTTTTATTGGTTTTAACCCCTCAGAAATTGTGATAATGTTCCCCTTTAGATGTAACTTAGATATTTCACTATGTGAAAGTACTTTGAGTCACTAGAGAAAAGCGCTGTATAAATATAATTCACTTCACTTCTCAGCTAACGAGCTAGCTAGGTAGAAAGTGGCACATAATGGTAGATAATTTAAATGTTTTTTTTTTTTTTCATTGAACAACAAACACACATTTGTAATGCACACAGGTGTACACACTATTGTCATTAGTGGCAACGATTGGAGCAACATCTGCAGGTGTAGAGAGGAGCTTTTCCTGTTTAAAGTGGCTCAAGTCTTACCCTCATACTTGCCAACCCTCCCGGATTTTCCGGGAGACTCCCGAAATTCAGCGCCTCTCTTGAAAACCTCCAAGGACAAATTTTCTCCCGAAAATTTCCTGAAATTCAGGCGGAGGTGGAGGCCACGCCCCCTCCAGCTCCATGGGGACCTGAGTGACGTGTCTGAAAGCGTGTCTGCCCAATGACGTTATAACTGTAGAATGATCGAGGGTGAGTTCTTGGTTTCTTATGTGGGTTTATTGTTAGGCAGTTTCATTAACGTCCGCCCAGCGCGGTAACAACACACAACATGACAACAACAGCAGTCACGTTTACGTCTACCACTCTACCGCAACGCAGTTCGTCTGCGGTAAACAACATGTGACACTTTTAAACAGGACAATACTGCCATCTGCTGTACATGCACCAGCACAACACCTCCAGGCAACTTCAACCCTTTACTAATACCCTCCTACATTCACATCCCATCTCCCCGGATTGTGAATAACCTAATGTAAATAATCCAATGCATTTCTAATGTATATAATTGTTCTTATGCTATCTGAACTCACTATGTTCTCTTCTCGCTGTACATATCCTACTAAGACCTACACTGTTTCAATGTCCATTTCTCTGTTGATGCAATTGTAGATGACTGAAGTACTGATATCCCCCAATGCTCCTCATCCCACCCCCCGGATTGTAAATAATTCAATGTATATACTATGATGATAAACTTGTGTGATGACTGTATTATGCTGATAGTATATCTGTACCATGAATTGATTAACGTGGACCCCGACTTAAACAAGTTGAAAAACTTATTGCGGTGTTACCATTTAGTGGTCAATTGTACGGAATATGTACTGAACTCTGCAATCAACTAATAAAAGTTTCACTCAATCAATCAATCATGGATATTTGACAATAACATCTACTTTAGAAAGTGCAGTGCACAACTGGGCACACAACAGCTGTAAATATACGCCTCCCCTCTTAACAACGACCCGAACCACGTCCCCAACCACCCCCCCCCCCCCCCCCCCCCCACCACCCCCCACCTCCCGAAATCGGAGGTCTCAGGGTTGGCAAGTATGCTTACACCCGCAACACCATGGGCCAAGGTCGTTTAAGCAGCCTAGCTCTGCTGGCCATTGAAAGGACACTTGTCAAATCCCTGGAAAAGACGCCTTCTTGGTACGACAGGGTAACAGATCCCTTTCTTAAAAAGGAATGGAGGGTAAAATTTACATATGAATAAACCAACAAATTTGATGGTGTAAGCCGAAAT
The DNA here is from genome assembly GCF_033978795.1 of Nerophis ophidion. Lineage (NCBI taxonomy): Eukaryota > Metazoa > Chordata > Actinopteri > Syngnathiformes > Syngnathidae > Nerophis > Nerophis ophidion. The sequence goes on from NC_084613.1 coordinate 59,735,232, forward strand.
TGAGCTTCCCCTCCATGAGAGACCAGCATCCACCACTGATTACTAATTACAACATCTCACCCTTGTGTTCAGTGGATGGATTATGCAGCGAATGAGGGCAAGACCAATAACAACATGAGCAATGTGACACATATCTTATATCCTTATCTTATATGTCTATCTTGCAGTGGAGTAGATAGTTGACAAGTTATGAAGTGTAACTGGGAAAAGTGAATATGGCAACGTCAATAGCTTTTCTACAGTTGCGCTCGATTGTGGTCATCCATCCATTTCCTACCACCCGTCCCTCTCGGGGTCTAGGCAGGTGCTGGAACCTATCCCACCTGCACTCAGACGGAAGGCGGTGTACACCCTGGACAAGTTGCCACCTCATCTCAGGGCCAACACAGATAGACAGACAAAATTCACACTCACATTTACACAAAAGGGCCAATTTATTGTCGCCATCACAATCAAAATAATAGTTACTTGTTTGCCTTTTGTCTTTGTGATGACATGTTGGCACACGCCTGCCACAGAAGCATACAAACTCTGACACATTTCTGGATAGTTAGCCGGGGCCGTGCATCTTTAGATTGCACAGCTGTCTTCCGCCGGACCAGTAAATTGATGCTAATGCAATTAGCCCTGTTGCCTTCATCTGAACTTCACCACAAACGTACAGGGATTAAGAAAAGGGTGTGTGTATTTGTGTGGGGGCGTTGGAAGGAAGACCGAGGCGAGGTGGAAAAAACCTCAGGATCTAATTAGGGAAAATGCATATGGTGGGTAAAGTGTTCAGAACACAATCAAACGGCCAATATTTTAGGAGTCAGACATTTTCACTGAATATTGGCCTGAAAAATCAAGGTGTGTAAAGGCAGCATCAATACCAGCAAGTCAACTGTAGTGAGACTATTTTTCACACCTTCTTAAAATATTACTGTCGGGGATTAATTATTTACATTTATTTGTATAATATTTAGTTTTTTTGCGGTCCGACCCATACAGTTTTGAACTTCCCTGTCCTTTAAAGCCGCTGTGTTAAAAACAGTTTGGTACAGGAAATAGTTGTTGCTTATCAATTGGATAAACCAACTAGGCATGCCAATGCGATAACACCACAAATACTGTATTTCGGCTAATAGTCTTCTCTGCGGCTAATATATGTAAAAAAATATTTTTCGTCTAAAATTTGGTGGGCGCAGCATCAATACCGGTGTGCTCTATAGCCTGGAAAACAGGATACTGTGCAGAAAAAATTGTATAAATTAGGGCCGTTAAAAGAATGATTTTTGTTTTGTTGCAATTAATTACATTTGTACCAAGTTAAGTTGGTATTTTTTGCAGATGTGTGTTTTTTTCTACGTTTTCATAGATACTTTTCAAGTTTTATATACTATGAACATGGGACTAGACGATTTGTTTACTTTATGCAAGTGTTTATTAAACTATTTGTGTTTTTAAACAGCTCCACAAACAATGGACGTGAACACTCTTACAGATCCATACACAAACACTCAAACAAACCTACTCCCTTTCGAATACTTACCACTTCTGACACAGGCTTGCTTTAAAAAAAAAACTTTATAAATGACCATACAACAATTGCTAAATGTACATGTTGGCTGAGTGCCTCCTCAGTCTTCGTAACAGTCATACCATGCAATTGTTTTGGGTGGCCACTCATAAAGAATTAGGGGTGTTGACCCCCATTTAGCAATTTCTGTAGGAATGTTGGTTCAATCAATCAATCAAACTCTATTTATAAAGCACTTTTTATACATAAAAGAAATGCAGCGGAAAGTGCTTTACAAAGTTAAAAACAATACCCCGGTTACCCATATCCCCCATTATCACATATGTACGCACACAGATACCAAACGCACACACAAAACATACACACATATGCAACTATATGGACAAATGATTGCATGACTGAGTACAGAGGAGACATGTAAGTAAGCACTATCACGGGAGCCATCTGCACCAGGTCATCAGACCATTGGCACCAGGACGCTGACACAAAAGTGCCCACACAAGCACAGCCGATATCCCCTGAGGCAGATGGCTCATCTGAGGAACGTTGGAAAATAAAAATAATAAAACTTGTAAAGTAGTAAGAACCATGAGTAGAGATAAAGACTAAAATACAAGTAAGACACATGAAGATTACTAAAAAGATGGAAAATAAATAAATAAACCTGTAAATAAATAATAAACAAATGGAACTAAATAAAATCTCGCATAACTAAAAGGATAACAACTAAAATACAATTTACTTCAATAAAATAGTTAACATAAGGTAAAACCCCAAATCAAAAAGGTGGGTTTTAAGCCTGCTCTTAAAATCATGAATGTTCTCTGGTTGTATTGTAGTTTTTTGTTGTGGGCTTCCAGCATGAGGAGGTGGGGTTCTTTGTACTAGCTGGCATTTTGAATACGTCGTGCATAGGAGATAACTCGTTTTGCAGCCGCAACAAATGCGGATGGTGTTTGTCTTGTAGGCAGGAGGGATGTAACGATACGGAAAAATCAGATCACTGTCACCAATATTATCACAGTTATCATTATTATCACAGTATTGTTGAATGTACTTATAGACACACTGACATTTTTGACCAAGGATATACTGTATATATATATATATATATAAATATATATATATATATATATATATATATATACATATATGTATATATATATATATATATATATATATATATATATATATATATATATATATATATATATATATATATATATATATATATATATTAGGGCTGGGCAATGATTAAGAATTTTAATCGAAGTTAATCGCACTATTTTTCAGATTAATCACGATTAACTGCATTGTATACGCAAAGCCCAATAATGAATTCAAAAGTAGTGTGTCGTGCACCTTTTATTGGAATATTCTCCCACGTGAACAAAAGCGCCAAAACATTTGTTGTGCAAACACAATTTAAGTCAGTCCTTGTTAAACAGTAGCAGTTAAATAGCATATTTTATGAAAATCAACTCAAAAAAATGTAAATACAAACATTTAAGCTTATTTCCACTGCCAGGGTATTTAAGTTATCCTGTTTGTTATGGAAAATAAATATAATCTACATACAAATCTCTGAGCCACAATCATAACATTTGAACAGGCAATTTCTGAGTGTCAGCAGAAACATTTTTTTTTATCAGGGATCTTATGTTTAAAAAAACCTATATGATACGTAGTGGGCTGTTTTAGGGAATTTTTGATCAAATTATCCTTACTAGCAATATTAATAATGTGTTTATTCTGCGTAGTGCACTTAAAATAATTATGACCATATCTAGGAATTGATATGATGGGAATTTTCCGATTGTTTGCTTGGTGCTTTGATAAACTAAACGCATCATATACATGGTACTATATTGTGATGTTATGAGCCAGGGAAATAAAGAACTACCCTACCCAGCATGCAACAGGAGTGACGAGCATGCGCGGTAGCCCGGTATAGGTTGTGTCGCCATGACGGCATCTTGTATGTTGTGATATGCACGCTCTGAAAGTAAACGTTAAGAACTCAGCCAACACTCCTCGTCTGCATTATTCTTAAATAGACAGACAACACATATACTCCGCTGCTCACAGGCCGCTGGATGTAGCCGGCAAAGTATTCCCATGCTAGCTAGCCGGTCTAGCAAGCACGTGTCATTCAGTCCAAAACGGCCCGATCTATCCACATTCAGAATTGTCTGGCGGTCGTAAGTGATCCCGGAGTGACCACGCTGTAAGCCAGCCATGAAATTTGCAGAATTGTCCGGTATTTTTGCTAAATGTTCCATCTCTACCAAGAGCCCCTCGACGCCAAAGCCAATCCGGGCGACGCCGTCTTGTTAAGAAAAGGCGTTAACAAAATAAAAGCATGTAAACAACATACGCAAATGTGCGATAAAATAATTGTCGGCGTTAATAGATTGATGAGTTAACTCGTAATTAACGCATTAATTTGCCCACCCCTAATATATATATATATATATATATATATATATATATATATATATATATATATATATATATATATATATATATATATATATATATATATATATATATATATTATAGGTGTGGGAAAAATCACAAGACTACTTCATCTCTACAGAACATGAGGGAAACATGAGGGGTTCCCTCAATCATCTCCTGATGATTGAGGGAACCCCTCATGAAACAGTTATGTAGAGATGAAGTAGTCTTGTGATTTTTCCCACACCTACATATTGCGCTCTACCACGGTATCGAGCACTATTCTCTGGATAATCCAATCAAGATATATATATGTATATATATATATATATATATATTTTTTTTTTTTTTTTTTTTTTTGGGGGGGGGGAGCGGTATTAAATTATACACGGTTAGAAAACCCAGTAATTTACATGTTTTGGGTTTTTTTTTCTTCACTGATAGTGTTTTAGTTTTAGTATTTCATCTTTTTTAATGGCTAAGCTTTTATTGTTTTAAATATTGTTTTGCACAGTCCTGTAGCACTTTAAGATTTTCTTAAAACGAAATGTACATAACAAATAAAATGTACCATTATTTATTATTTCTAGCCGAGGTTGTGGGGTCCTACTCTGTTCAGTGGTCCTTGAACACTCCATAAAAAAACCCTCCATCTTGTATAGTATAAACCGATGAAGTGAACACATCTTGAATGTTCATTATGCACAATTAAATGGCTTAGTTGTTCAGAGAGCAATGTCTTTATATAATTGTAGATTGGGGTCTGTTGTTGTCGAATTAGGAAAGACGTTAATGTCTCTTGTTTTCATTTCAGCATTTACGCTTGCGACCTGGCACCAGTCAGTCCATGAGTTTATCAAAGCACAGTTATTGATCACGGTTTTCCGCTAATTTTAATTTAAAATGGTACTACTAACTGTCTGGAGTTTTGCCACAGTTTTTGTTACATCCCTAGCCTTGCATTTCAGTGTGCCCTTTTATTTGTCCATTTCTGGTGTACCAACGGTCACACGTGCATGTTGTGTATGGAAATAAATAGTGCTGTTGAAGGAAATTTGCGTCAACTATGTTAGCCAAGGTAAAAATCCTACAAAGACAGTGCCATATGTAACGGTAATGCAACACAAAACAACTTGCCTGGTCCAAGTATATACAATATCGGTAAAGGTATCTTAGTACCAATTGTTGCTTTTATCCAGAATTTAAACATCCCAAAATATCAGACAAAGTCGTTTGCTTACTAACAACCAGTGAGTGTTAATGATCTGTTTGGTTTACAACTCAGCCATTGCACTAGCAAACAGTGTAGTCATTGACTATGTTAGACTTTTTGAACTGTCATGATCTTTTCTGACTGTTTTGGACATTTTTCTTTTTTTTTCTCAGTTTCGGTACTGTTTCCAATTCCTGTTTGCCTCTATTGGCCACCACTTTTCCTCTGCTCTCGGCACTGGCTCCCTCACCTGTCCTTGATTGGCAATCAGGTGACAAACCTGTCTCCGGTTGCCGATGCAGAAAGCCTGTAGCAGGGCACTGAGTCATTGTTCTTTGCTTTTCTACTGCAAGTGTTTCATGTTTGAATAGAATAGCACTTTACTGTACCTGCACGATACCGAAAGTGCGTTATTTACGTCGCATTCACACTGATGGTGCAAGCTGCCATGCGAGGCGCTAACCACAGCCCATCAGGAGAAAAGTGTGTGAAGTGTCTTGTCAAAGGACGTAATGGCCATGACTAGGATTGTGAAAGCTGGATTCGATCTAGGAACCCTCAAGTCGCCTTTGTTTTGCTACGTGCTGCCTGAGGGTTGGTACACACTACAAGCAGAGTAGAGCGCCGCTGTGCAGTCTACATGCAAAAGCAGAGCAGGACAACCTGACAAACAAATCATTCGATATGGACAATTTTGTATGTGCGTTTAATGCTTGGCAGCAAAAAAACAGAAAAGGATACACAGGGTTCGCAGGGAAGTACCGCCAGCTGCAAGCAGCAAAGAAAACAGCTGAATTTTCTGAGCGTGCCGCTTTGCTTCTCGCTGCTCTGCTTCACTCTTGCTCCCCCTCTCCGCTTGCTTTATGAACAGCTGAGCGTTTGTATATTCAAAACTATGGGAACATGAAAGCCGCTATTAACCGCTCTGCTCAGCGATACCGTAGTCTGCTTGTAGTGTTTATTAACCCTAATTTAGCCTTGCATTTACTTATTTTTTCCCCTCATAACATTTTTACTTGTGCATTGTCTGTCTGTCTCTGCATGCTGGGGTCACGGCAACAAGCCGCCAACATAACATGAACTGTGTAGTGCCAATATTTTGATTTACGCAGAAAAACTGTTCAGTTAATTTTCCTTTCTTGCCCCTGCAGATTGCATTAAACTTTCATTATGTGATGCTTATTTGGAGTAATACTGAAATTATTACTATTGCCTAGTTAGCGTAATCTCCTGTAGTCAGGAACTGATTTGAAAAAAAAAATGTTTAAATTTGTTAGCAATAATTAACTGAACAGTAAAATGATGCAACATGATATGTAGCTACAAAAAAACAATATATTTTACGGCGTTACAGTAGGGAAGGGATTGATAAGGCCCATACCTGAGTGGATCTCTTGTGAGAGTAAGGTGGGGGTTTAACAATTTTGGACTGTGGTCAAAGTTGGAATTGCCACAAAACATATTTTAATATATTCAACTCTTTACTACCATCTGAATAGTTAACCCCCTAGTTCAGGCCTGGGCAATTATTTTGACTCAGGCCACATTTAGAGAAAAAAACGTGTTTGGGGGCCGGTATATCTATTTTCAGGAACACTAATACAAAACCTCACAATAATGTCTGATTAAATGCTTAAAACGTTATGACAGACCGCCTTAAAAAACGTAATGGAATTTTACATTTTTCTAAGAATGATAAAACACTGAATATTGACAAAATATGAACGTCACACCCCCTTTTCGATCGACACATTTTACAATCAAGTGAAATGCAACAAACATTAAGATATGAACACAAAGGCTACAAAATAAACTTACCTACAATATGATATATGTGGTACATCACTAAGCTTCAGAACTTTGTTGTGAAAGTCTCCTTCCGCATCTGAGGAAACGCTTCCCGCCCACACTGCTTGGTGCCTCGTCTTAGCTGCTGTGACGTAGATTACCATAGTAACTAATTAGATGTCCATCGTAACTAATTAGATTACCATAGTAACTAATTAGATTACCATAGTGACTGGTATATTATCCAAAAGGGCAGATTCCAACCATTGAAATACTTTGTATAATTGAAGACTTAAGGTCGTTAGAAAACATCACTGCACATCATAATGACAGCTACACTTACCATCTTGAATATTTAAAAAAATAATTTGGGAATTTCCGGTGGGCCAGATTGAAAAGCTCAACGGGCCACATGTGGCCCCCGGGCCTTAATTTGCCCAGCACTGCCCTAGTTCATCATGTTTCATGTGTCAGATGTGGGATCTGAACCGAGGATGGTGTTGTGGCTTGTGCAGCCCTTTGAGACCCTTGTGATTTAGGGCTATATACAGTGGGGCAAAAAAGTATTTAGTCAGCCACCGATTGTGCAAGTTCTCCCACTTAAAATGAGGACAGAGGTCTGTAATTTTCATCATAGGTACACTTCAACTGTGAGAGACAGAGTGTGAAAAAAAATCTAGGAATTCACATTGTAGGAATTTAAAATATTTTATTTGTAAATTATGGTGGAAAATAAGTGTTTGGTCAATCATTCAAAGCTCTCACTGATGGAAAGAGGTTTTGGCTCAAAATCTCAGGATACGTGGCCCCATTCATTCTTTCCTTAACACGGATCAATCGTCCTGTCCCCTTAGCAGAAAAACAGCCCCAAAGCATGATGTTTCCACCCCCATGCTTCACAGTAGGTGTGGTGTTCTTGGGATGCAACTCAGTTTTCTTCTTCCTCCAAACACGACGAGTTGAGTTTATACAAAAATGGATACATGGATGATACAGCAGAGGATTGGGAGAACGTAATGTGGTCTAATGAAACCAAAATATAACTTTTTGGTATAAACTCAACTTGTCGTATTTGGAGGAAGAAGAATACTGAGTTGCATCCCAAGAACACCAAACCTACTGTAAAGCATGGGGGTGGAAACATCATGCTTTGGGGCTGTTTTTCTGCTAAGGGGACAGGACGATTGATCCGTGTTAAGGAAAGAATGAATGGGACCATTTATCGTGAGATTTTGAGCCAAAACCTCCTTCCATTAGTGAGAGCTTTGAATGGTTGACCAAATACTTATTTTCCACCATAATTTACAAATAAATTCTTTAAAATTCCTACAATGTGAATTCCTGGATTTCCTTTTCACATTCTGTCTCTCACAGTTGAAGTGTAACTATGATGAAAATAACAGACCTCTGTCAGCCTCTTAAGTGGGAGAACTTGCACAATCGGTGGCTGACTAAATACTTTTTTGCCCCACTGTAAATACACATTGATTGTTTGATTGATTGATGTGTCTGGTAAACAGCGACTAATAGGACCATATGAATCTCCTTCCTACTTTATACCAACCCAAAAACTTGTGATTTTTTGTCAGCAGTCGTTATCACTGTGCTGTCTTTTTAGGATAACGAGTAGCTCACTCCCACTCATTAGAAAATTGCTGTCGAATAAAGATCTAATTGAAATGTGTGTTGAAATAAATACACACGCCACCTGTTATCTTTGCGTGTTACCTTCATAAATTGGGGCATCTGTTCATGTGATATCTTTACAGTGGCGCCTGTGTATCTGATTAAAATGGATGGCACTCTGTCAAGCACTCCCGTGTTCTGCGCTACGTTGTAATTAGTTTGTGATAACAACCCTTTTCTTCACTTTGTCTGATTGTTGAGAAGTAACAAAAAAATGAGGCAAAGCATTTTTGTGACGAAGACCATCTTTGCAACGGTGTAAAAATAGAGAACTATGGCTCAGCTGTAGGCAATGATAAATCCATTCTGTTGCAGCTGTCAGTGTTGGACAGGCGTTTTCTTGCTTTTATGTGTTGGCAAAGACTCACTAATCCTGACGGGTGCCGTCTCACTCACTGTCTGCCATTTATACGCTATCAGAGGCTACTTGCAAGCTGGATAAGCATATGTCAAACAGTGCTGTTATTTTCCGTGTGTGTGTGTGTTTTACCATAGTGTATCGATTAGTGGATGGCTTAGTCATGCATGTCAACTCACAGCATGTTCATGCCATGTAGAGCCATATCTGTATGCAAGTGTGTATATCCTCCATCTGTATCCACTTGATAACAGTAATCCACAAGGCTGGGGAGGGAGTGCCGCTCTCAAAGAACCCTCCACCAAACATCCCCAAAGGGGTACAATTATTGATTGGTCTAATGCAGGGGTCGGCAACCCAAAATGTTGAAAGAGCCATATTGGACCAAAAATACAAACACCAATCTGTCTGGAGCTGCAAAAAATTAAAAACCCAATTACATACAGATAATGTGTCATGAGATATAAATTTAATTATGAGGACTTAAAGGAAACTAAATTAGCTCAAATATACCTACATATTAGGCATGGTGATGCAATATGTACATACAGCTAGCCTAAATAGCATTTTAGCATCGATTAGCTCACAGTCATGCCAAATATGTCTGATTAGCACACTCCACATAAGTCAATAACATCAACAAAACTCACCTTTGTCTATTCACGCACATCGTTATAAGTTTGGTGGACAAAATGAGACAGAAAAAGAAGTGGCATAAATCACGTCTTAGAAAGTCGGAGAAAATTATGCACGTAAACCGACTTGGGTGAGTTCAAGGACGGCCAAAATTAGTAGGACAAAACGGCGCTCGCCAAATACTCGAATCAGTGAAGTTTAATATAAACAGTGTGCTTTATAGCAATTAGGGTGGTTTGTGTCTTGTTTTTCCTCCTACAGAAACCAAAGTAAAAGAAAAAATATGTTTTTCCCCCTCATCATTTCCATTTTTCATATATTTTTGAAAAAGCTCCAGCGAGCCACTAGGGCGGCGCTAAAGGGCCGCATGCTGCTCCGGAGCCCCGGGTTGCTGACCCCGTGTCTAATGGGAACAATCATCATGGTGTTTTGATAAAAATCATTGAGAACCTGAAATTTAATGTTAGTAGCCTTTTAGGTTTAGGGAAGGATACAACGGAGTGTTACTTTTCTCAGGAATTTATGTAATCATTGCCTCAGAATAAAAATAACTCAAAATGTATGAGCACATTTTTATTAACCTTTGGGAAATGGTCAAGAACAACTGATTGGATTTAGAACCTGAGGTGGATCCGTCACCATTTGCTTCTATGTGTGAGTGTGTATGCTAGTAGCCCTGCAGCGGAAAAGATAGAGGGAATTAGGGAAAGGTACTTTTATAAGCACCGACCAAATTTCCCACGGGTTATCAATTCAAACAATGCCCTATTTCCAAACCGTTGTTGCACATGCCATCACTTACGGTTGCAGACTCGACTTAGCGGGCAAACGATCACTCATGCAGCACTCAGTCGGACTGCATCTGGCAATATTGCAATTTTCCATGCCAACAAAGCAGGTATGTTTCATGGAAAATACTTGAACTTACACTAATGCTCTACTTTTCAAAAAACAATAGCTCCATGCTACTTTACATTGGATTTGCAATATAAATGCTACTGATTAACATTAGTGATTTTATATGGCGATTTCGACTCTTTCAAATGTGGTAAAGAAAACTACAAACCCCGTTTCCATTAGATGTAAATATTAACGGAATACAATGATTTGCAAATCCTTTTTCACGCGTATTCAGTTGAAAGCTTTACAAAGACAAGTTATTTGATGTTCAAACTCATAAACTTTTTTTTTTGCGAATAATAATTAACTTAGAATTTCATGACTGCAACATGTGCCAAAGTAGTTGGGAAAGGGCATGTTCACCACTGTGTTACATCACCTTTTCTTTTAAAAACACTCAATAAACGTTTGGGAACTGAGAAAACTAATTGTTGAAGCTTTGAAAGAGGAATTCTTTCCCATTCTTGTTTTACGTAGAGCTTCAGTCCTTCAACAGTCCGGGGTCTCTGCTGTTGTATTTTACGCTTCATAATGCGCCACACATTTTGGATGGGGGACAGGCCTGGACTGCAGGCGGGCCAGGAAAGTACCCGCACTCTCTTACTACAAAACTACTCTGTTGTAACACGTGGCTTGGCATTGTCTTGCTGAAATAAGCAGATTAAATTCCTTGCAATAGCTCGTTGAAAAATGTTGTTCTAAAACTGTTCGACAATTTGTTTACAAATTGGTGACCCTCGCCCTATCCTTGTTTGTGAGTTACTCAGCATTTCATGGAAGCTGCTTTTATACCCAATCATGGCACCCACCTGTTCCCAACTAGCCTGCACACCTGTGGGTTGTTCCATATAAGTGTTTTATGAGCATTTCTCAACTTTATCAGTATTAATTGCCACCTTTCCCAACTTATTTGTCCAGTGTTGCTGGCATCAAATTGTAAAGTTAATGCTTATTTGCAAAAAAATAAAGGTTAATCAGTTTGAACATCAAATATGTTGTCTTTGTAGCATATTCAACTGAATATGGGCTGAAAAGGATTTGCAAATTATTGTATTCCATTTGTATTTACATCTAACACAATTTCCCAACTCATATGGAAACGGGGTTTGTATATATACATATATACATATATATATATATATATATATATATATATATATATATATATATATATATATATATAAATATAAATATATTTCTATATATATATATATATATATATATATACATATATATATATATATATATATATATATATATAAATATATTTATATATATATATATATATAAATTTATATATATATATTTTTTATTTTTATTTTTTATATATATGTATATATGTATATATATATGTATATATATGTATATATGTGTATATATATATGTATATATATATATATATATATATGTATATATATATGTATATGTATATATATGTATATATGTGTATATATATATATATATATATATATATATATATATATATATATATATATATATATATATATATATATATACGAGTGGCATAAAAACAAATAATGGATGGGATCAGTTAACATGTAGAGGCGTGGTTGGGGCAGGGGCGTGGTTAAGAGGGATGGCGTATAATTCATCAACTCGAGTATTTCATATATATTTCATATATATATATATATATATATATACATATATATATATATATATATATAAATATACATAGGTATGTATATATATATATATGTACATATATATATATATATATATATATATATATATATATATATATATATATATATATATATATATATATATATATATATATATATATATATGAAATACTTGACTTTCCGTGAATTCTAGCTACATTTATTTATTTTATTATATATAAACAAAATAAATAGTTGAATTGGCGACGGCACCTATCAAATACACAGTAATAAAAACACAGTTGTTCTACTAACTGCACTGAGCTTGCTGGTTACTAAAAAAAATAACGACACTTACATTTCACTATTTGAGTAACCTTTGTTCTGCCATTTTCGTATTGGCGAGCGATCTCCGAATCCGGGAACATCCTTCACGAATTTGTTGTAGACATCTGCAAATGAGAACGGGATGTTGCTTCCAGCTATCAGCAGAGCCATTATTGTCTCAGCATAATATACACCATCGGGTCTCCATTTTGGGAGGTGAACCATGATACTGGGTTGTGAACGATGCTGCGCTGCAGACGCTTCCCTGACCGTTCATGGCTGAGTATATCCGTTCGGCCGCAGTGTTCAATGGAGAAGTCTGTTCTACAAAATTTACAGGCAACATACCCCTTCCCCTTCGAACTCTCCTGGATAAACTTAAATTCTTGTTTCCAATCTTTATGGAACTTGCAAGCATATTTTTTCATTTTGCTCGTCGATGGTGTAATATATTGGGTTGGAGTCAATAACCAGGCGACGTGATGAAATTACGTCTTTTTACTGCATGCAAAATCTACTATATAACAATGCCAAATGAGATTCAGAAGTGTAAGAAATCAGTACAAAACAATTAAACAAATGAACATTTAGTACCACGTGGACACACACAGAACAACCGGTATCGATTGTGAATTTGTACCATATTAATTGAAATTAGAAAAGTACCCATCCTTACTGGAGTCAGACATGAGTGTTAACGATGTTTCTTTAATTCTTCTATAGATAGCTGAACAATTTATGGGTGTTTTGTTTTATATCTAAATTCCAGGAAATGTCCAAAATGGGGCTTCACGGTGGCAGAGGAGTTAGTGCGTCTGCCTCACAATACGAAGTTCCTGCAGTCCTGGGTTCAAATCCAGGCTTGGGATCTTTCTGTGTGGAGTTTGCATGTTCTCCCTGTTAATGCGTGGGTTCCCTCCGGGTACTCCGGCTTCCTCCCACCTCCAAAAACATGCACCTGGGGATAGGTTGATTGGCAACACTAAATTGGCCCTAGTGTGTGAATGTGAGTGTGAATGTTGTCTGTCTATCTGTGTTGGCCCTGCGGTGAGTTGGAGACTTGTCCAGGGTGTACCCTGCCTTCCGCCTGATTGTAGCTGAGATAGGCGCCAGCGCCCCCCGTGACCCCGAAAGGCAATAAGCGGTAGAAAATGAATGGATGGATGGATGTCCAAAATGGGATAAGAAACAAGTCACTCGGGCTAATCCTGGTCATTTATACTACGTTAACTTTATCTATGTCATGAGCTTCAACTTCTGTGCAAGCGTCCCCGCCTCCATCCACAAAGACAAAGACACTGAATGACTGGCAAGATGCTTTACTTAGTTTATTTCATTCTGCTACGGATATCTCAAAATCTTAGCGGTGGATTTTCATTTATCTTTCAGGAAATAGAAAAAAAAACAAGTGATCACAGAATGGCGCTGATCCGGATCACAGTCTGGATTTAGGACGTTGTGTTGTGAGATAGGGCCTGGCGGAGGTACGCGCTTTCTGAGTTATTTTCTAGTTAATCATGTGGTTGATTGTGTGGAATTAATTGTTGAATAATCGTGTCTGGAAGCATTTGAGAAAAAAATAAATGCAATATTTGACTGCAATTGGAAAATGGTGTTTAGTCAGTTTTGTAGGTAGGTAGGGCTTTATTGTCATTGCACAAGTACCACAAAATGTTGTTTTCAGCACAAACCCGTTCAAGATTAGACAAACAAACAGTGTAAAGGGTTATAGAATAGGAACGCTGATGGGTCGCCACATGGCGCCCCGTAAAATATGGGAAAAATGTAAACGCTGGGGAGGGATGACTAAAAAAAAAATACAATCTAGACTAGGCTCCTAAGGGGGCCAAGTATGGAGTGGCAAAAAATCACCATTGCAAAGCACATATACATATTACAAAATACAACTCGAGATATTTAGCAACAGAAAGGAGGGGGTTCAGACTACGGTAGCAGGCTGCAGCTCTTCAGGCGCTGCCGAGCCGTCCGTCACCCCTAAGGGATTTGCATCAAGGGCGTTGGATGGGGGGGGGGATATGTGTGTGGCGTATGTTTTTGTGGATGCATGTGTGTGTGTAAGCCTGCCGCGTCTCTCTGTTCCGCTGCCTTGGTGTCGTGCAGTCGCTAGTCAGTCCAAAGTCAACATCAACAGGTTTGTGTCCATGAGATTCAAGAAGGGAGTTTGTTGTGTCTTTGCTGCCCTTTCCTTCAGGAGAGTCTAAAAGCCAGGGAAACAATCCAAGTTGGAAGGTTTTGTATGCGAGTGAAAATAAAATTAGCTTTTCACTCTAAATTGTCAATGACTGGTCCTCAAAAATTCATCCTGCGGGGCAGACAGTCCGATTTTATCCAAATCACAAGAGTATCTACAGTTCTTCCCACATCCTCCAATCTTTTGTGGCAGCTTCGGGGTACTTTGAAGACTACCAGCAACTTGTTAACTTGTTATTGGTCCAAACAGATGCAAGGGAAAGTTGAGCTATATCCACAACATACAGTGCAGAGAGGTTAGCCAGGTTAACTATATTAACTTTTTATTAGCAATCTGTCCAGCAACCACGCCAACTACAACTAGACTCTCTCCATCAGCTAGTTACAATTCGTTTTTGCACATAGCAGGATTGGAAACGGGACCCTCCGGTTCCAATGTACTAGTCCTGAATGACTGAGCTCCTGTCGGCCCTATTCTGCAGTCTCTCCAATACAAAGAGTCTTGAACTTCTCTGAGTTATGGACTGGAACCCCACTCAGCAAATCTATTCTTTCCTATTAAGTCAACTAAGCAGGTATAAACTTTGTTTGATGGGTTTGCCTCCGGACTTTCATACGCTGTCCAACACTGACTGAGTGTGTGCATGTAAATCACGGCAACTCAGAATCAAAACATTTGAAGTACTTTTTAGATGGTGATAACTAGCTATTGAGTGAGATTTTGTGGATTTATTGCTAAATTGTAAATCAATATTCCCCAACATTTTGTGAGACTAACTACAAAAGGGGGCATAGATGTTTAACCTTACGTACTTAAATAAAAAAAATGTACTTGACAGATACCTGCACTTGTTTTACAACATCGACAAAAGGACACTACTTAATCATTTTCAATACACAATCAGAGTGGGTAATCTAAGGTAGTGGATGCACATGTGATTACTGATTCCGAAACGCACATGCTCAGGTAATTAAGAAATATATGCAAATTGGCATTTGGCAGGCACACACAGTACCACAGCCTGGAACAGACAGATTCCTTGTGTCGCAGGTAAAGAGACTCATTGAAAAGATTACCAGACAGACACCCAAGGGGAAAGATAGTGTTTGCATCAGCCTGCCAATAGCTGTAAATAGTCCTGCTCTCCCGAAAAGTCGCAGATGTCTCTTGCCCCACAGACAAATAGCTTTTAAGAAATGAATGCCTCATGGAACTTTTCCCACATGCTCTCCTTCTTAGCTGACATGATATCCACTTGCTGAAATGCATCCATTACAAAATAAAAGATTGTACATTTCTTTAACCATCAAATTATGTTTATAAAAAGGAGGGTTTTTTTTTTATATCTACAGGCGCCAGCGCCCCCCGCGACCCCGAAAGGGAATAAGCGGTAGAAAATGGATGGATGGATGGATCTACAAATATATGCAGTACCTGGTTTTGGGATCACGGGGCGTAGACACACACACACACCTGCAGCCAATTTGGACTAGGCCTTCTTAATCTTTTCTGCCAGTCCACTCATTGCCAGTTGGTTCTTTGATGCTTCACTCTTCACCAAGGACGTTTACACTCACTTGGCTGTTTTCTGTGATCATCTCCCCTGTCTTGGCTCTACAGACACTTACCGATTCAATGGTTTCATCCCAGTATTGTTGTGCTGTTATTTCTTCCACTCCTTTTAAGTGCGTTTTATTTTTTGGGCCAATTTTTTAGAGTGTGTTTTTTGTTCTTTTTCCCTTCCTTGTGAGTGTGCTTTTGTTTACTGAACATTGTTATTTCTGGAAGCTATCCGTCTTTGCTTTGGTGTCCTTTTTCGGCTCAGTCGCCCATAACAGTCTGACTGGCAATCAGTCCTAGTAGGCTGACTTAAACTAGTCTGACCCTAAGTCAGCTGTTCTGAGTATGGACAATGTATATGGCATCCACAAATGATATAACATCCTGAGAACCCACGTCCTTCTGCAGTGGACATGATTTTTTTTAATTTAGTTACATATTCTGAAATAGAAACAACCTTATTATGCCAAATAAAAATGTATGTTGCAGAGCACACTAGTTCTCAGAAGGATATCAAACTAAAGAAACGTGATACATACAGTATTTGACATTCTATCATTTTTTTAATATTTTTTTTAGGGCTGACAGTACTTTACTTCCGATTGGAGACTCGAATATTGGCCGATACTGATATTGAGTCAATACGAATTAGCATGATCACACAGTACTTTTATTGTTTTGTAGTTGGCATGTTAGAAAACTCTTGATCAAGTGAACTTATTCAGAGAAAAAACACATTATATTTCTCATTAACAGTCTTCAATGGATTTGTGCTGTCTTTAAGTTGAAGTGAGGTGATAATTCTATTTTTGGTGACCTTTGGCGGCCACAATAATTAATTAGGATAAGGTCATGATGCAGTAAGTTGAATGCTGAGGTCACATTTGTTAACGGATAGTTTCTAATACATGTTTTACCTTGAAGGCTTTGTATTTGTAACTATGATTATCTGAAACTTGTTTATATTGACAAATGTCATGTTTTAGACTGCAATATTGTTCAATTGGGGACACGTATTATGTATGTCAAGCTTGTGTGCTTAGCTGATGTGTAGCTGCAAGCTCCTAGTATCTTACAGTAAAGTAAAGCCATGTCAACCTTTTGTAAATTATTTCACCAAAATACAAGAAAACACCACCCTTGCGTGCTTACTGGCCTACATTTAGATGTGAACGGGTTGTCCAGCTTTGCACAAGTGAACAGGACAGCTCGCATCACAGTGCTAATATCTGACAATTTTTAAACGCAGGCCGATATCCAATACACATTTTGTACTGATTTCCGACCCAAAATACCCTGCTATTGTGTGTGCATGTTGCAGTTCTTCCACATTTTATTGACATTAATCAATCACAAAAAAAATCATTAAGCAAAGAATATGGCTTTGAATGAGATTGGTTTGTTTACCCTGAGCCTTATCACAAGCATGAGGTTTCAAATTATAGCTCTGTGAATGCAACGTATTGGTCCGTACCATCATTAGAGCTCTCGCAGAGGCTGATAAAAATGACAGTCTTGTTGACTGCCATTCTCCCTAATGTTACTTCACCTGGTTTTCCTCAACCACGTATTGCTGTCTATAAAAGCACACAAATTCAGTCGATTTCAGACGGAATACGCTGGGTGTCTTTTATTGGAGTCTGAGGTGTGTCGTGATTGCACCATTAAATGGCAGTTTCACAAACTATTGTCGCAGTGGCGTCTTGAGATCTCCAGATAGACAGGTGCTCACAGAAACCATTAGGCATCCTCCTGCTTATCTGCTTCCTAATTAAGAAAGCAGTTAAATTCTTTTTTCGCACGACTATAGTCATTGAAAATAAATGACCACCCAGAGCTTCCTTGTTGAAGACGAGACCAACACAAACGTGATGCCTTGATTTTAATGAATGTATTCAACAGAATGGGAATGACTAAAACTCCATTTACAAAAATGCGGCCAAAGCAAGTCACTGCAGAAGTGACTGTGACATTCAGCATCATCCTGACTAAAACTTGTGTGGGTTACTATGCAATTATAATACTCAGCAACACAGCAAGGCGACTAATGTTTTATCATGAATGCATACATATGCAGCTGTCCTGTTTAGGGTTGGATACCCCTCATATTTGAAATGATACAGTTTGTTACAAATTTGTACGTGGGAATCGATACTAGCACTCAACAGTGACAATTTTTGGTACTTCTGTGCATCCTAATGAGTTTAATAAATGTTAATTTGTTAGTTAAAAAAAAAAATGGTATTTAAATTCAGTGAACGTACAATGAAACTGTGCTCTCCAGTTTTTATATCCTACATGTCTTACAGTTAAAAGAATTATAATAATATGCTTTGCATGCATTTCCATTATCAATTCCAGGACGTCAGATGGCAGTAATTTATAGGCTACGGTGTGTAATCTTTGTCATTAAGTTGAATCTAGTCTTTTGTTGTGCCGTAAAACATGGTTATACTGTAAGTATTGTGTTTTTGTGTAACGTGCATCTTAGTTGTCTATCTTAGTTGTAATTTTAATTGCCAAATTTGAAGGTGTTGAAATTGCCATGTAAATTCGCTAATGCTAATCAGTAATACATCTGTAGCAAATCCAATGTAAATTAGCATTTTGAAAAGTGGAGCCTTAAATTATGTTCGAGTATTTTCCATCAGTCAAAGTTAAGTTAAAGTACCAATGATTGTCACACACACACTAAGTGAGGTGAAATGTGTCCTCTGCATTTGACCCATCCCCTTGATCACACCCTGGGAAGTGAGGGGAGCAGTGGGCAGCAGTGGTGCCACACCGGGGAATCATTTATGGTGATTTAACCCCCAATTCCAACCCTTGATACTGAGAGCCAAGCAGGGAGATAATGGGTCCTATTATTTATAGTCTTTGGTATAACTCGGCCGGGGTTTGAACTCCCAACCTACCGATCTCAGGGCGGACACTCTAACCACTACGCCACTGAGTAGGATACTTGCTTTGAATTTGAAAAGTGAAACATTACATACAGGCAGTCCGACTTAGTAAGCTCTGAGTGCTGCTTCAGTCGTTTTTCCGCCAAATGTTTGACACAACGTGCAGCAAGAATATCTAAATATGGCACCATTTAATTTTACGTGAATCAGTACTGACAGAGTTCTGTTGGTGAGAGTTGTAAAATTCAGTGACCAAAGCAATTGCTACTGCTTGTTCTGGTTTCCTAAACAATAGCAATAGTGAAGAAATTATTTAAGAAAGAGCAAAAAACTAACAAACACACCGAAATGCATTTTTCGATCAAAAGAATTACAATTATATTCCCAATTTAATTCAACATTAAATACTGTTTGGTTTGTTAGCATAATATTTACTGATCTGATTGTCCTCCATCCATCCATCCATTTTCTACCGCTTGTCCCGTTCGAGGTCGTAGGGGGTCAACTGCATTCGGGCGGAAGGCGGCGTACACCCTGGACAAGTTGCCACCTCATCACAGGGCCAACACAGATAGACAGACAACATTCACACTCACATTCACACACTAGGGCCAATTTAGTTTTGCCAATCAACATATCCTATCATGTTGAAATCATCATCTAATCTAATTTCAGATTTGTGTTCAGAAAATGGTCACCCTTTTCTAAATCATTTTGTATCAGCTTACTATTGTGACAGTCTTGATAACATGATCCCAGGATGCAGAACAGGAATAGTGATGTGTAGGTGAAAGTCATGTATAGTTTTTTTAAAAGAGACACTACATATTACTAACATTTGACATATGTATAAATATGTGAGATTATAGACAATGGCTAATTTCCATCTTCAGTCGTCTGGTAAATGGATTTTAAAATCAAGACAAACACATTCAAAACAAGTACACACAATTAAAAAAATAACATTTGAAGATTTAGGTGCAAAAGATGCTGCTATAGACACTCACTGTGTTTTGCATTTCATGAATACGTAAAACAGTTGATAAAATACATCATTCAAAGTATATGCTTTCATTTATGATCACTGTTTTGGTTGCCAAGCAGCCAATTTTTCAAGGCCTTTTTAAATGCTGCCTGTAATGCTCGTTACACTGGAAAAAATGCTGATCTAAAAATGAGTAAAAAAAACAATGAAACAAGACATTTTTGCTTGAATTGAGCAAAAAAATCTGCCAATGGAACAAGTGAAAATTGTCTCAACAAGATTTCTTGAAATAAGACAGAATTTTTAAGACTGACATGACTAAAAAGGTCTTAAAATAAGTTTTAATAACTCATTTTTAGTTATATTTTACTTGGATAGTAAGATTTTTCTGTCTCATAATAAGGTTGTGATGCTTGAAAGTGGTATTTTTCTCCTGAAAGCCAGCATGTATTTTGGTACCATTCTTTTCATTTCAAGTGTATTTCACTTATTTTAAGTCTGATATTTGAGAAATTGTTCTAGATTTAAGAATGTCTTGTACTTGAAGTGAGATTAGAAAGAGGCATTTTGAGACAATATATCTTGAAGTTAGCATAACAGACTACAATTAGGGGTTTTTGAGTCATAATTATTAGCAATATTGTTCTCAATTTAAGACATTATCAGCTCAAAATAAGGCAAGTAAATGAGAATTAGTCTCGCATTCAACGTTTATTCGTCAATAAATGTTTGCACTGGCATGCTTTTTGTGGGGGGAGCTCTTTACGGCTCACTGTATGCACAACAGTATATCACAAAAAATATTTTCAAAACACATAAAATATACAAATCACACAAACACTTGCTCAGCCCATAACATTTGCCAAGTGCTTAACATTGAAAAGGTCTCACAAACTTAACATATGACCAACTTGTCCACCATTGTATGTGGATAGCAGCCTCGGGGAAGAAGTGGGTGCTATTTTGCATACCACAAGCCTACTGGCCAATAAAAGCCTTCCACTCAGCCATGCTTTTTTTGTACGATGATGTGAGATCACTCTCATGAATGTTGTCCAGTAGGACCTCTGTTTGTATGAGTGACATCAGAGTTGCGACACACTTTGGGTATGTAAGATGTAGGGTGTAATAGTATGCCATCAGGTATACAGCACCCTCGGTGACCTTGTCCTTGGGAAAGGTAGTTATCGGCACATTTCCTACCGCTAGAAGGCAGTTGGACGAACTAACAATCAGGACCGGGCATGTGAGAGAGCGCTTCCTCAAGTAGGAATTGGGGTCTTCCTTTTCCTAAAACACATAAGACATCCTTCCGTCACGATAATAGTTATACATCTCTGGAACCTTGGCTTTAAGGCAAAGAGGTTGGTTGCAATCAAATAAATAATAAAGGTTACAGCATACAGAAAGCTGTATCTTAACTTTTAAACCATACCAAATGCAAAAGAAAAGAAAGAAAAATCATATAAATAGGAAACTCATTTGGAGCAGGCAGAGGATACACCTTCAGTTTTAACTTTTAAATAATGCAGTCAAAATGGTCCAGTATATTTTGCACTGCTCACCTCTAGGACATGCACCAGAGCCTGACTTAGATCTCTGACTTTCTTCGGCAGACCAGACATGGAGGGGAACAGTGATGGCAGCACACGCAGAATTTCGACAGGCTGTTGCACTGTTGAAAAAGAGATTCAGTATTTAAATATGAACAAAATGCACAATTATTGAGGAAAATGTCCCCATCTTTGGCTTGCCCCTAACTAAAAAGGATAACATCAACCTAATACTACTATATTCGTGAGACTGTTTACACAGTTCAGGGCAGAATAGAGAATTGAGTTGGGATAGGATTGAGGAGGTTGGAGAAAATAGATTACAAAAAGGACTAGAAATGAGTGCATGAACTTGATAATTAACAAGCCCGAAGCTTCATCCTCACTAAGTAAAAAACATAATTTTTTACCTTTGTCTATTCCCATTGGTGGTTTCAGCATGTTTTTGGACACACCAAAAAACAGCACCTTCTGGCAGAAGTCATGCCATCTTTCCTTTAATTCACTGATGAAGTTGCAGTTTCTCATGTCCAAAATGCGTCGAAGCTCGTCCATCACCTATAAAATATTGTATCAAAACTGACATGAATAAATCGCTCTCGAGGTGGGAATCCAAATCTAACACAGTGAGTGTGTAGTACTGTGTATTGACTATGCACAGTCAATAATGACTTACATGTCCAATGTCCTTAAAACAGGGATAAGCTTCGAGAATATTTTCAGGTCTGTCCTCCTCACGAATGGTATCCGAGTCAATGAATAATCTTCTGGCTGCAAATTCCAAATCCAGAAGATGAGAAACATCCTGGTAGTTTGGATTTTTTCTTTTAAACAAAGCCTGTAGGGCCTTGTAGTGCTTGGCCAAGGTTGCTTGACTGGCCGCATCTGGACTGGCACTATCAGCAGGCTTGTTAGCTGTAAGGCACAAAGTGATATACTGTCATTAAGATGTTTTCAAATTACAAATGAATATCATCCATTAATATTGTACACCTTGTAAATCTTTTACATTCAGCCCTGATCATTATGTTATAATCATTCATATATCAGTATTTCAACCATTTACAGAATGTATATACAAAATTCCATTATTTATTGGCTAATATAATCAGTCACATTGAACTGCATGCAAGTACGGTCTACTTAACAAGTCACCACACACAGTGAAGGGGGAGACCTACAGATATACTCACATTCAGGACTGGAGGGAAGACGGGTCACTTCTTCAAGCAGCAATTGGGGGTTTTTCTCTCCTAAAACAAATAACATCATCAAATAACATAACAAATAACATCATGCTGTCAGACTAATTGAATTTAAGAATAAGTTCACTCTTCTGGAACCAAATTCAACAATGAAATGTATTATTTGGATCAAAATATTAAGTAGTGAAGCAGCTGAATGTTACTTATGGAGGGTCATAAAAAGGTTTCCACTAGACTCAGCCTTCATTTTGTTTTGATGCAGAGCATATAGGCCAATACACTGTTGACTGGCACTTGGCACATACTGTATAATTGTCTCAATCCTAAGAGAATCACCTCTTTCTTTATTGCTGGGGTCTGAACTGCTACTACCCTCCGTGGAGAGATCCAGAATCACTGTTGAGTCGTTTGAATCAATTTCATCAGTGTCATCTGGGTGTTCAAGATGACGCCTCTTTGTAGAGCTGCAAAGATTAGCCTATTAGTTGATTAAATTTCAACTGTTGTTTTAAAATTAAAGTCAACATGTTCCATAATAAGTTGTAAGACCTGAGGATGTCACTTGAGCTTTGAGAAAAAGTTTAACAATTTCAAGGCATTATTCAGAAATAATCAAATAATTAAGAGAAGGACGAGTAGACTCATCCTCAATAGAAGTAATTATTAGTTACAGTCTTACCTCTTTGAATGACTCCCATCTTTTTTGCGTTTTTGGGGAGATCTCACATTTTGCAGTCGTTTGTACAGCTGTGTAAACACAGTGACCTGGACAAGACACAATTAAAACGTTCATCAAATTGCTACATTAAGTGGCCAGGCGGAGTCTCTTTGGTCATCAATTCAATGTGTGTCACATACCCATGTATTCTTCAGGCCTTTATCCTGCAGCATTGGGTAATATTGTACTATTCTTTTTGCCATTGCTGTAATTTCTGGTTTTGATGGGTATCTGTCTGATCCTTCATCCCCTCTTGCCCTCAGAATTGCCATCATACTGGTCATGGTGTTTCGGATGAGTCTGCATCTGAGTTCCTTTGACATATGGCAGGTGCTTTCTAAGCCCGTTTTAGACAACTCGAAGTACTGTTTTCGGACTTGCTCAAGTTCAGTGTCGGTGTGCAACACATATTCCGGGAATGATAACTTCACAACTTTTTCAGGGGTTGTGTACTTTGCAGGCTTTGCTTTTAAAGAAGTCAATGTTTTTGGCATCGGTGAATCATTAATCGAGGAATTTCCAGAGTGTTCTTGGACAGTTTGCTGCAACATGAAAGATAATGTGGAAGTGGAAAATGCACAATTTAATTGTGTTACGATGAACAGCAATGCAGAATAATAAGTGGTGATTATTTTAAGTCATATGACTAAGAAACTGACATCCTCTGACACATCATGACACAAACTCCACACTGCTTTTCTCCGAAAAAAGTTCTCTGGGCCTGGAAAAAGATCCCGCAAGTCTTCTCGAGACAAGGTGCTCAGCATTTCCTCGCTGATGTTTGCAGCTACATTGGAAAGCACATATTAAAATGAATCAGTGCCCCGAAATATGTACATATATAACAATATGTTGAATCTAAAAAAAAAATCTAATAAATCGGCATAATTTTACCTTATGCTTTTTAATCTTAAGTCGGTCGACTAATCATACTAAAGCATCCTAACTGTGCATTTTACCTTAAAAGCTTGTAGACATATGTTTAAAAGTAATACTTTTTTTTCAACTTTACTATTGATTTACAAAATACAGTAATAGTAACAGTGCAACAAGCAATATGATGAGCTTCACATTAATAACAATTGGATAACAGATAGATGTAACAACAAAATAAATACATATAGAATTAAGAGATAGAGATAAAAAATAATAATGATAATTTAAAAAAAAGAAATTAAAAAAGTAAGATACACCAGGGGACATGGGCAATGAAAATTAAAGTGAATCAAATATATTAAAGTGGGAGCATAGATTTATAGTTTTGATAGCTTTCTTGTTATTAGCAGAGGATATTGACTTGAAATACAACTCCATGTTTAAAAGAAATACATTACCTCTTAAAACTGATGCGGTGACATCATCCAGTCCCTCCATGCTAATGGTTAAGCTAGCTGGTTCGCTTAGCTAAGTTTAACTTGCGCACAAGAAGTTCTCTGTAACACAAAATATAGTCATACATAAGAGTTAAAAGGCGACATATATGGCGACGTAAACTCGAATTGACAATACAGGACATAGCGTCGTTACTTACTTGAGGAGACACTCATCCAATTAAGTGTTGCTGGTTCCAACGGTTCAAATTAGTGGACGTCGATACAGCGTAAATGGCGCGCAGGTAAGGTGACGCACATAGCCGTAAATCCATGGTTGACCTCGGTTGACCTGCTGCAAAGTGGTGCCGGCGGGAGTTACCATAGCAACGACTGGATTACGGCCGTCAGAATTGCCGCAGCAGCGCATCCTTAGCTTTCTATCGTCTTTTCGAATCCTCTTTTTGTCCAACATGATTTGGCGTTGTTTCTTGTGTTACATATTTGTGGCGCTGACTCTAAAACAGTTGTTGAGTCACATTAATACCATGCACAGTCGCAGCCCGGACTTTCGCGTAGTGTGTGGGATTGATGGCTGCTCGAGTGAGTACCGGGTGTATAACTCCTTCTTCTATCACGTAAAGCGAACGCACGCGCACCATCTTCTCCAAGTTCAAGAAACCGAGGAGGTCGGATCGTCTGGACAGCCACAACCAACCGGACTGATGATAATAATCCTGCAGTCGAGGTTGATGGGACACATGGAACAGTAAGTCCGTATTTTTTCATTAGCCAAAGACAGAGCACTCGTGGCTACAAGTGTTTATTTTTGTGCAAATAGTTATTTGCGCTATGATAATAATAAGAATAATAATGAACATCTAATAGTTATTCTGTTTACACATTTTACAGTTGCCAATATTAGAAAAACAATCAAATATTTTGGTAAGATATTTTTGTTTTATATGAATCAGAAATCTGTGATATATTTTTCAGTCACCACGCTTAATTGAAACGTGTATAGAACTAAGGACAAATACAGTTATCAAATTACTGGATATAATTTTTACACATTTTCAAGGTCAACATTTTCCCTTTTATAATATGATTCTTGTTAATCTGTTTCAGCATGAATTGCAAGAACCTGCCCAGGGTTGCATGAAGGCTAACCTTTCTAAACATGCAACTGCATTTCTTCTCCAGGCCAGAAAAACCCAGAGACTGACACAGGTACTGTGATGTATGCATTTGTGTCTTAAAAATGCATGTGCCAGACATTATGTAGGGTTGAGCTCTGCAGGTTTTTTTGTGTGAAGTCTGTAGTGTAGTATTTTTTGTTTGTTTACTTTTTGTTATTTATTTAATGCTTTTTCCACCTCCCTAGAGAGCTGTTAACCAGATGGTGAGTGGAGTCCAGCAATATCAAACAGCATTATTGGAGCACCTGAGTCATCAAATGAAGAGCATCTTTGGGAGTCATTCTGGAGACCTGGATCAACTAAAGAGTCATGCAATGAGCGTATTTGACCAGTTTGTTGACCCTTTTCGCTAGATTGCTACAACACATTTGCAGGACAAGACCATCAAAGAACTGTTACATCCAGTTGAACCAGAAATTGTTACTGCAAAACAAACAGTGTCTTATGTGAAGCGTGGAGATTCCAGAGTTCTTGCCATAAAAAAACATTGTTTTTACTACATACCATTAGTTAAAAGTTTGGAGCAGCTGCTTTCACATCCTAAAATTCTTGAAATGATCAATGAGGGGCCAGAGTCCTGCAAGGATGTTTTTTTTAATGATTTCATTGATGGGGACATTTTTAAGTCACACCCTCTGTTTTTGAAAGTTCCCACAGCATTGCAGTTAATTTTATATACAGATGAAATTGAGCTTTGCAATCCTCTTGGTTCTCGTGCAAACAAAAACAAATTGTTATTGATTTATTACACTTTAGGTAACATCAACGCTAAATACAGATCAAGACTCGCTGCCATTCGTCTGCTTGCCATGGTAAAATCTAAAAATCTTTCCTGTATTGATAAAATACTTGAGAGGATTAACCATGATTTGATCGAGCTGTATAATGGTGTTCGGGTTGATACTTCAAATGGCGAGAGGACAATTTATGGGGCACTTTTGTCTGTGTGCGGAGACACTCTTGCTCAACATGAAGTGGCTGGATTTAAGGAAGGAGTTGGGTTTGCCTACAGTAAATGTAGGCACTGTGAATGCAACTTCGAAGATATGCAAAATAAATTTAATGAAGATTTGTTTGTGAAAAGGACAATGGCAAGACATAACAGGCAATGCAGTGACATTGAAAAAGCAAGTACTGATTTCCTTAGAGAACATCTAAAAACAACATTTGGTATAAACAGGAGAAGTAAATTAACAGAATTTCCCCACTTTGATATCATTAATCAAACACCACAGGACATCATGCATGTTATTCTCGAAGGTGTTGCCCCATATGAAATCAAATGTGTTTTGAAGCATCTTGTACTTTCCGGACATATGGATTTAGACACATTTAATAGTGGAATTATTGCTTTCCCTTACTCTCCTGTAGATATGAGGGACAAGCCTTGTCCCATATCTGTTACTACACTTTCATCAAATGACAATAAACTTAAACAATCAGCGGGGCAGATGCTGGTTCTGTTAAAGATTCTGCCATTTCTCATTGACACAACTGGAGAAAATGCTCACACACAATTGCTACTTAAGTTGTTGGAGATAGTTAAAATTCTGTTTTCACCTATTATTGCACTCGCAACTCTTCCTAGGCTGAAGCTTTTAATTGAGCAGCATTTAAGACATTTCAAACAGCTGTTTCCAGATTTAAATATTATACCTAAACAACATTACCTGCTGCATCTTCCCTCCCAGATTAAAGCACTTGGTCCTACTGTTGGGCATATGTGTATGCGTTTTGAGTCAAAGCATTGCTTTTTCAAGCAGTGGGCTATAAAAAGTAGTTTTAAGAATATTTGTAAATCTCTTGTGAAGCACAACCAACTGTATGAATGTAGTCAGAATGTGCATGACAAACATCCTATTTTTTGTAATGACATTGAAATAGGCCCAACATCTGAGGTGAAAAATGTTCACTACATAGAAGGAAAGATCAAACAATTCTTAGGAATAGAGCAAGTTGAACATGTAGTGTGTGCCCAGTGGATTGCTCAATATGGAAATAAGCATACATGTGGAAAATCTTTGGTTATTTCTAATGTTTTCAATAATACCCCATAGTTTGCAGTTGTGAAAAACATATTTATTGTAAACGAATCAGTGTTTTGTTTTGAATGTCAACCTCTCTCTACAATTGGTTGGAATGAACAGTATTTATCCTATGAGGTAGAGATTCCTCACCTTGCACAAGCCAATATTTTTTTGAATTCTGAAAACTGTGTGGATTTTACACCATACTATTGTTAACTTTAATAATGCCATATTCATTCCTGTGAAGTATGATCTCACCAACATCATGGCATGTCACTCTTAATATGCAATCCATCAACTGTGGCCATAATGCATGATGCTGCAATTGTGACGCTTTTGACCTGCAAATTCAATAAAGCTGTGTTGTCTCAATTCAAGTTAGGTCTCTTTCTTGAAACAAGATTATTCATCATACAACCTACATCTTGTGAGCATAAAAACATCATGACATGTTGAAAAAGCTTATTTCATCTAAAATATTTCTCAAAACAAGATCATTTCAAGATCTTCTCACCTAACAAGATATTCAAGATGCACTGTCTTGAAACAAGGTCCTCCATCTTGGTGTAACTCTAGTTATAAGTGATATTGTCTGAAATTAAGTTCATTGACACAATTTGACTAGAAATAAGACAAATATTCTTGGCAAGATTTCGAGTTTTTCCAGTGTACCTATGTTTACAGGAATTATGTTCCATGTTTGAGATGCCCGATAGGAAAATGAGAGTTGCCCCAAACATACTTTTTTCTAAATGGCACCAATCAGTCCTCTTTGGAGCCAAACTGTTGGTCTTCCTCTACACAATTTTTTTGAAAGGAGGTGGTGCTAAATCAATAATAATGTCCTTTACACAAACTGAATCAGCATACTTTTTTACATTTTTCCCAATTCAATAGATGGAGTATTATGCAATGGTACTTTCATGTATTTTTTTTAATAAAGTCAATGTCCAGCTTCTTATACAGTAGTTTAAATTTGGAAAAACATTGAATCAAAATGCAATTTTGTGGAGTTTGTTGTTAAATTATACAAATCCCGTTTCCATATGAGTTGGGAAATTGTGTTAGATGTAAATATAAACGGAATAAAATGATATGCAAATCCTTTCCAACCCATATTAAGTTGAATTCACTACAAAGACAAGATATTTGATCTTCAAGCTCATTAACTTTGTTTTTTTTTGCAAATAACAATTAACTTGAAATGTAATGGCTGCAACATGTGCCAAAGTAGTTGGGAAAGGGTATGTTCATCACTGTGTTACATCACCTTTTCTTTTAACAACACTCAATAAACGTTTGGGAACTGAGGAAACTAATTGTTAAAGCTTTGAAAGTGGAATTCTTTCCCATTCTTGTTTTATGTAGAGTTCAAGTCGTCCAACAGTCTACGCTGTCGTATTTTATGCTTCATAATGCGCCACACATTTTGGATGGGAGACAGGTCTGGACTGCAGGCGGGCCAGGAAAGTACCCACACTCTTTTTTTATGAAACCACACTGTTTTAACACGTGGCTTGGCATTGTCCTGCTGAAAAAAGCACAGGCGTCCATGATAACATTGCTTGAATGACAACATATGTTGCTCCAAAACCTGTATGGACCATTCAGCATTAATGGTGCCTTCACAGATGTGTAAGTTACCCGTGCCTTGGGCACTAATACACCCCCATACCATCACAGATGCTGGCTTTTGAATTGTGCGCCTATAATAATCCAGATGGTTATTTTCCTCTTTGTTCAGGGGGACACCACGTCCTCTGTTTCCAAATATAATTTGATATGTGGACTTGTCAGACCACAGAATACCTATTCACTTTGCATCTGTCCACCTTAGATGAGCTCGGGCCCAGCGAAAACAGCGGCGTTCCTTGGTGTTGTTGATAAATGGGTTTTGCTTTGCATAGCAGAGTTTTAACTTAAACTTACAGATGTGGCAACCAACGGTAGTTACTGACGGTGGTTTTATGAAGTGTTCCTGAGCCCATGTGGTGATATCCTTTACACACTGATGTCGGTTTTTGATGCAGTACCGCCTGAGGGATCAAAGGTCCGTAATATCATCACTTACGTGCAGTGATTTCTCCATATTCTCTGAATTTATTGATGATTTTACGGACCGTAGATGGTAAAATCCCTAAATTCCTTGCAATAGCTCGTTGAGAAATGTTGTTCTAAAACTGTTCGACAATTTGCTTACAAATTGGTGACCCTCGCCCCATCCTTGTTTGTGAATTACTTAGCATTTCATGGAAGCTGCTTTTATACCCAATCATGGCACCCACCTGTTCCCAATTAGCCTGCACATTTGTGGGATGTTCCAAATAAGTGTTTGATGAGCATTTCTCAACTTTATCAGTATTTATTGCCACCTTTCCCAAGTTCTTTGTCACGTGTTGCTGGCATCAAATTCCAAAGTTAATGATTATTTTTCAAAAAAAAATGTTTATCAGTTTGAACATCAAATATGTTGTCTTTGTAACATATTCAACTGAATATGGGTTGAGAATCAATGTATTCCATTTATATTTACATCTAACACAATTTCCCAACTCATATGGAAACGGGGTTTGTATAATCTGCTGCATAAAGGATTACTGTGAATCTAGCACAAGTCCCAAATACCTAAAATGTTGAACTACCCTTAGTTTTTTTCCGAGTTGATACATTTGAATCAGTATCAATACTTGTGTATTGATACAATATATATATATACATATATATATATATATATATATATATATATATATGCACACTGACTTGGACACAATTGGAGCGTTGCAGCCAACTTGACACCTCTGACATAGCAGTTGATAGGTGTAATGAGGTTTGCTGCTTTTTAAAAAAAAAAAAAATTTAGCATCGACATACAGAACAGCATCGTCCGCATACATCTTGCAAAGTATATTAGACGGACACATTTGTGGTGGGTATATATATACACATATATATATATATATATATATCTATATATATATATATATATATAGATATATATATATATATCTATATATATATAAATATATACATACAACAAATTCCTTGATGGATTCAAATTGGGCAGTTTTGTTATTAAGGTTGTATGATTTATGGTGTCGAATCCATCCATCCATCCATCCATCCATCTTCAACCGCTTATCCGAAATCAGATCCGGGGACAACAGCTCCAGCAGAGAGAACCCCAGACTTCCCTCTCCAGACCAACAGTAGTAACTTCCTCCTGGGGGATCCTGAAGCGTTACTAGGCCAGACAGAAGATGTAATCTCCCCCATCTGGTTCTTGGCCTGCTTCGGGGTCTCCTCCCAGTCGGACGTGCAACGAGGACCTCCCGAGGAAGACGCTCGTGAGGCCTTCCAACGAGATGCCCGAACCACCTAAGCTGGCTCCATTCCAAGCGAAGGAGCAGCGGCTCTTCTCTGAGTCTCTCTCAGGTGACTGAATTTCTCACCCCATCTCTAAGGGTGATTCTAGCCACCCTTCTGAGGAAACTCATTTTGGCCGCTTATATCCGGGATCTTATTCTTTCGGTCATGACCCACACTTCATGACCATAGAGCTTTGCCTTCTGGCTCAGCTCTCATTTCGTCACAACAGTGCGGCAGAGAGACTGCAATACTGTTCCAGCTACTCCGATTCTCCGGCTGATTTCCTTCTCCATCTTTCCTTCACTCGTGAACAAGACCCTGAGATACTTAAACTCCTCCACCTGGGACAGAGTCTCGTTCTCTACCTGAACTGTACAAACCATCAGCTTCCTGCTGAGAACCATGGCCTCAGATTTGGAGAGGCTGATCCTCATTCCAGCCACTGTCAAATGCCTTTGTTAAATCAATAAATAGAGCCCCAACAACACCGCCAGCATAAATGTCAGATTTTACAAGAAATAATAAATAAAAAAACTTACACCACATTTTCTGGGAAGTAACATAATGCTATCTTCATAGAATGGTATTTTTGAAAACCAAATTGCCTTGGGCTTAGAGTATGTGAACTGATATTCAGGTAAGCAATGAGTTGGGTTGCAACCCATTTTTTGCACTTTTGAAATCACAAGCAATGTGTTTATTAGCCTGTAATTGCTAATTTTGATAGAGTTCCCACGTTTAAAGTCTGGTCGTAACAACTCCAATCTTCCTTGGATTTGGAAAATGACCTTTTTGCAATGACTTATTGATAATTCCTGTAATTACATTCATGAGTGACTCTTTATATTTTTTAAAAAGATGGTGTCCATGCATATTTGGCTGTCCATGCATCTTTGGCTTTTGAGTTTCTCAGGCCATATATTATACCATCAACTGTAGACTCAGATGCTTCTGTTAAATTAAAAGCTTAATCCAGTAAATCAAAATAATTTACATGATCAATAGCATTGCAATTTGTAGTTGCTAATGTCTTTACAGATTCGATGAGGTATGTATTTAATGTATGTGCCATTTTGCTTGGATCATTTCTTAAATTTCCATTTAGTTGTAGTTACTTGAGTTTGGAGGTTAAAGTATGTGTCAGAGTTAGTTTTTGACAAACCCCAAGATGCAGAGAAAGAGGGAGGCATTTTGCAGGAAAACATGATTTAATTTAAATAATAGAACAAGAACAAACAAAAGGGTACACAAAGCACGCATGAGGCGGATAACAAACTAAGGGAGCTAGCATGTGAGCTACAAACAAAAAAGGAACTTAGCATCGAAGCTAGCACCAATCGAGCAGGAAACAGAAGTATTACATGTAATATAAAAAAAACTTGGAAGCTGGGAACAAAAGGCATTAAGCTAAAGACCGCAATCAAACATAGCTTACCGAAGCGCTGCATAGACAAGAGAAGATAGGACACGACAGGTAGCAACGACAAGAGCGACATCGGCATGACAATAATCCAGCCACTGACTGAAGGACAAAAACAGACTCAAATAGAAGCGGGCTGATTGACACCAGGTGTGGCCAGGTGCCAATCAGCCGCAGCTGAGGGGAAAACAGCGCACAGGGGAAAAAACTGGAAACAGACAAAATAAGATCGCTGATAGGAACTAAAATTAGGAATTACTAAACACACAGAGGAAACCAAGACAAATGCAGAGGAAAAAAAACTAAAACACAAACAAACTTTCAGTGGAAACCCTGACAGTATGCTGCTCTGTTGATTTCTTTATATTTGTCCAGATTTCTGCAGCATTTCTTTTTGCATCACTTATTTCATTAATGAAAACTGCATTATTTTGCATTCCGTAATTCTTTGGTTTCTTAGTTTTTAAGTGAAATTAATCAGTTCTGCCAACTCCTCAGCAAGGAAAGTAGCTACTGGCTGTCCTAAAAGTCTTAATTTATGGCAACGGACGCTCTAGGAGAGATACATAAGTGACTCCAAAAAAATATAATTATGATTAAAACTGCACCATTACCTTTCTTCTTTTGATTCTTAGTTGTGTTTAATCAATTTTGTTCTGCATTGATAAATGTTATAGTATTCAATTTGATTAAAAGAATGGAGGGTTGTGATATTCACTAACGAACCATATTTAATGACTGGCTCTTTAACATGAAGGATGGAATTGGAACATTGAAGTGATTTTATATTAGTTTGACATGACAGTGAAGAAATATCTACATCTCTCTCTCTTTAAACCAAGTGGCAGCTTTGAACATGCGCGTTTCATTTTCAGTCTGGAGGCATGTGGGTCTCCTCTCTGCACTGACATGATGAGCTAGTTAGCGAGATGTTCAAGTTTTGTCACAGAGAGACTCACACACGAAGATGATTTTGAGGTAAGTTAGGTGATTTATTTAAGTGTGACAGGAAAGAAACATTTGCATTTAAAATTCTACTCAGAACTCAAAATTTCAGACTCCTCACTACAAATGAAACACACCATGAAATCCAGACGACAAATGATTTGAGCATGCACTATCCACTGCAGTTCCCCCCCCCCCCGTCAGGTTCTCTGCTCTGCTCGTTGATGACGGTTTCACCTCAGTCTCCAAGACTCAAAAAAGTCTCGATACGTCGCTAGTAGCTGTTGAGGATTAGAAAGTTGCCAGATTTAGCAACAAAGTTGCCGAGTTTGCAACACTGAAGTGAATATTTGTCGTCTGTAATTGGTTTTAGATTTTAGAGCTTGTGTGTCTTGTTGTTTCATAGGTAACAGCAATTAAACAAGGGAGGTGGTCCTTCTTTATTAGCTTTGTTTTCAAATGTTTCATAAAGGGATTCATGGCTTCTTGGATCACAAACATAAAAGAAACATGTATTTCATTTTAAAGCATTTAAAAACATTGTTTTTTTTCAATAGAAGTATATCTAGGCAGCTTTGTTGTAAATAAATCATTATGATTTGAAAGTCCAATAACACGATAATATCTATTTTGAATAGTTTCCCTTTTATTGTTAAATACAAAATATTTGCATGTTTCTTGATCAGTGGCTTACATAAGTGGGTGGGCTCCTTAATAAGTTGCATAAGATCAAACCTATCAGTCAAAGTTTTTCATTTTCTTTTAGGTTGACGTTTTATTCCAATTTTCATTAAAATCACCTAATAAAATACATTTTTTTAAATTAAATTGTTGAAGGATAACTTGTAAGTCATCTGTCGGTCTGTATAATCCAATCACTATGATCTACATTTGTGAAGAGAGAGTTTATGTTACGGTTTTACAAAGGGGTGATGTTGACACAGACACCAGGGGGCGATGTATCTCTAAGATGTATTTATATATATAGAGATATATGTATATATATATATAAATATATATATGTATGTATGTATATATATATATATATATATATATATATATATATATATATATAAAATACATCTTTTAGATACAAATCTCTAGATCTACAAAATGCGAGTGGACCCCTGCCTGGTTGCCTGGATGTCGAACTACCTCACCGACAGGCCAAGGGAACGAGACGCATAGCTCGAAACCAAGGCAACGGAAGGAAAACACTGCGGGCACAAGGGAGAAGACAGGGGACAAATCAAGCACGGGGAAGAAAGACGGAGAGAGCAAAAGAGAGCATAAAGCTTGTGTCGGCTTACGATACAGAAGACTATATTCTGGCCCGGGATGGCAGGTTAAGCAGGGTTAAGAAGGCAACTCGCTCATCACAGGCAGGTGCGCTAATTGCCGATGAATGATTGCAGCTGGCGGCTGCTGCAGGGCGGAGATGCGCCCGGCGCATACCTGGATGTGGTGTGGGCGTGTCCCGAGGTGCGACAAGCAGAGCGCAAGGATGAGGGTGCATTGGAATGCGCCCTGGCCGTAACAAGTTATGCATAAACCGAAACATTCTGAAATACTTTAGACTGTCTATTGGGAGATGCTAAATGTAAAAGTGAAGTCACACTTTTTTTGCAGATATATTGCTCACATTCAGCTCACTTTGCTCATATTTTCTACACTTTTTTCCATTTTCAGCACATTTAAGATTAAATTAAATGTTGACACCCATCCATCCACCAAATATTACATCTAAATGTTTAAATCTCAATGTAAAACCTACATATTAAATCTAAACCTTAATCTTAAATCCAGACCTTTATTTTAAATCTAAATCTTAACCTAAATGTTGAATCTAAACCCAAATATTAAATCTAAATCTAAATGTGAGCGCTAAATGTTAAATCTAAGCTAAATGTTAAACCTAAATATATTGTTGAATCTAAATCTTGAATCTAAATGTGAGTGGTAAATGTTAAATCTAACCCAAAAGGTACATCTGCATCTTAAATCCAAATCTAAATCTAGATGTGGGTGCTAAATCTTAAATCTAAACCTAAATGTTAAACCTGAACCTAAATTTTAAGTCTAAATCTAAACGTGAGCGGTAAATGTTAAATCTAACCTAAAAGTTAAATCTACATCTTAAATCCAAATCTAAATCTAGATATGGGTGCTAAATGTTAAATCTAAACCTAAGTGTTAAATCAAAGTCTTTAAATCCTGAATTGAAATATAAATGTTAAATTTAAACCTAAATGTTAAATCTGAATCTAAATCTTAAATCTAGTTTTTAAATCTTTAATATGAGTGCTAAATGTTAAATTTAAACCTAAATGTTAAATATAAATCTGAACTATAAATCTCTCCCCAAGTGTAAAGATGAACATGAGGGAACTCTCCTGAAGGAATCAATGAAGTACTATCTATCTATCTACCTATCTATTTAGAGAATGTCAATATACCATCAATCTGAAGCCTCTCTGTCGCAAAGCTGCGCCCACAACTCTGCCTCCCAGTGCAGACACTCCTACTTTTTTCTTACTTACTGTGAAAGAAAGAACAATGACAGATGCTTAATGAGAAATAATGCCAGTAAAGATACATATTTTAAATATTGTTTGCTCCGCACGTATGCGTGTACATTAAAGATGCGCGGTTTGCAGTCTCATCCGCGGGTCGGGCGGTTAACATGACGAAAAAATAGATTTTAATTAGATTCGGGCGGGTGGCGGTTGAACCATCCGGAAATATTTGATATACATGGTTCTGGGATCGGTATCCTTTGCCATTCAAAGAGCCATTTAAGACCCGTGTCATAAAGCGAAGAAGACAATAGGAGACGCTATTATTCTCTTGAATGACTACCGGCAGTCACCCAGATAATAAGTATTAGGGCGTGCTATGAAGCCATTGACTTTGTCGCCTTCTACAACATGTACGATCTGCTTTTCAGTCCAGCATCATGTTGTGTGTGGCTTCCGCGGCAACACGCACATGACTGCAAGGCATACTGGGTGAAACAGAGTACACTAATGGTTGTGATATAAACAATTTTAACACTCTCAGTAATATGCGCCACGCTGTGAAGACAAACCAATTAAGAACGACAAACTCATTTCGGGAGATATCCTCACAGTAACACAACATAAACGCAACACAACAAATACCCAGAATCCTTTGTATTCATGACACCCCTGACTATTTTATACACCCCGCTAGCAGCAAACCCCGCCACCTCCCACCCTCGCCCCCCGTGCGTCGGTAAGGTGGGCGGAGTTGGGGGCGCGGGGTGTAAAATATATTCAGGAATTGTCATGGATACAAAGGATTCTGGGTATTTGTTGTGTTGCGTTTATTTTGTGTTACTGTGAGGATGTTCTCCCGTAATGTGTTTGTCAATCTTGTATTGTGTGGCTTCACAGCGTGGCGCATATTAGTAAGTGTTAAAGTTGTTTATATCACAACCATCAGTTTACTCTGTATCACCCAGTATGCCTTTCAATCTTGTACGTGTAATATCGGAAGCTGCACACAACAAGTTGCCGGACCAACAATCGGTTCGTATATGTTGTTGAAGGTGTCTAAGGCAATGGCTTCACACCACGCCCATATTCTTGTCATCAGGATGAACGCTATTGGATAGTCGCGAGAACGTTAGCAGCTCCAATTGTCTTCATTACTCTGTGAAACAGGTTTAAATAGCTATGTGAGTGGTAGAGGCGGCCGACCTCTGATATATTTCAGCGGGTGGTTAGCGGGCGGGTACGGTCCTGATAAAATGTTGGTTCAGGTGGATGACGGGTGGATGACGACTTTGGTGATGCGGTTGCGGATGATATAATTGCCTATCCGCGCATATCTAGTGTACATGGTGTTTTGCATAATGACAATAAAACGCTCAACCACTTGACGCTGCACTTCTGCGTTTGACAATGAATGGAACTGATTCTTACAACGAGGAATGCATTGTGCATGAATGCACTTTTTTCTGTTCCTGGTGTGTCTTTCATCATTTTGCTGCGCTGTTACTTCATGATTGTGTCACATATGATCATTACTTTGCTGTGAACAACGGGATGACTGTCATCCAAGTTACTGCAGCAGCCAGCTGACACTTTTGCTTTGGATCGATCCTAAAGAATATGTCTTGTGAGCTAAATGGTAACAAAATGATTATAGTGGGAGTGAAGTAAAATAATCTTTCCCTTATCTCACTTGCTTTTAAATCACCCTTCTCAGCGAGCCATAACACGCCCATTGATCAGACGTTGGTGCTGTGTCGTGCTGCGAGGGGCAGGGAGATGGATAATAAAAGGCGTATATGGGCACGCACCGGATCCAAACCTTTGAGCAAATGATGACTTCACACTCACTATGATCATGTTTTACCATTTAGCTCCCAATTAAGGACATTTTCTTCAAAGCGAGCATGGCAGCTGGCTGCTGCAGCAAACTTACAAGACAGTTGTTTACAGCAACGTAATGTTCATATGTGACACAATCATGAAGTAAGAGCGCAGCAAAATGATGAAAAACACATATAGAAATATGTGTATTTATGCAGACTGCATTTCTCATTTGTAAGAATCAATTATATCCATCCACTCATAGATTTTCTACCGTTTGTACCTCTCGGGGTTCATTCATTGTCAAACGCAGAAGTGCAGAGTCAGGTGTTGGAACGTTTAACTGTCTCTATACAACACACCATGCACACTCATCTTTGGAGCAATTTTTTTTTAAATATGCAACTTTTTTGTCATTTGTCATTAGGCATGAAGTCAAGTTTTCTTATTGGCCAGTAAAAAAGATGTAGGAGTGTCATGCACTGGGATGCAGAAATGTGGCCCCGAGAGGCCTCGGATTGGTGGAATATTGTCATTCTAAAAAATGTCATCGATTTAGCGCTCACATTTGGATTTGGATTTAAAATTTAAGATTTAGATATATAATTAACATTTAGTGCTCACATTTAGATTTAGTATTCATATTGAAGATTTAGATTTAACATTTGAATTTAAGATTTAGATATAGTTTTTAGATTTCACATTTTAATTTTGATTTAACATTTAAATTTAGATTTAACATTTAGTGCTCGCGGTGCGGCGTCTTCAGTCATGTGGATGTTGTATCGATCCGTTGTGGTGAAGAAGGAGCTGAACACAACCTGTCCAAGCTCTCAATTTACCGGTCGATCTACGTTCCCATCATCACCTATGGTCATGTGCTTTGGGTCATGACCGAAAGGATAAGATCACGGGTACAAGCGGCCGAAATGAGTTTCCTCCGCCGGGTGGCGGGGCTCTCCCTTACAGATAAGGTGAGAAGCTCTGCCATCCGGGAGGAACTCAAAGTAAAGCCGCTGCTCCTCCACATCGAGAGGAGCCAGATGAGGTGGTTTGGGCATCTGGTTAGGATGCCACCCGAATGCCTCCCTAGGGAGGTGTTTAGGGCACATCCAACCGGTAGGAGGCCACGGGGAAGACCCAGGACACGTTGGGAAGACTATGTCTCCCGGCTGGCCTGGGAACGCCTCGGGATCCTCCGGGAAGAGCTAGACGAAGTGGCTGGGGAGAGGGAAGTCTGGGCTTCCCTGCTTAGGCTGCTGCCCCCGCGACCCCACCTCGGATAAGCAGAAGAAGATGGATAGATGGATGGATTTAGTGCTCACATTTCTATTTAGATTTAGTTTAAATTTGTAGATATTTAGTTTTAGATATAACATTTGTATTTAGATTCAACATTTAAGTTTAGCTTAACAATTTAGATTTAAAAGGACATAATTTCAGAAGACACAAGCATTATTTAGTGTTTTATAACAATTTTATTTAATGTTGTTTGATGATCATTCTGTTCCTTTGTTGTTGGGGACTAGCATTGAGCGAATGTCTTGTCCCTCAAATCAAAATGTTTGAAGTTGAGAAGGTAAACCACAAAATGTACATATTACAACACCTGTAAGCTTTCATCGTCCTTCTTTTTTGCCCATCACCTGTGTCGGGCTCCTCGAGTCACACAGATTCCTCCCCTCAGCCCTCATTAAACCAGTGTGAGCGAATTAAAAACGAGATGAAACGTTGCCATCAGCAAGCCAGCCATCGATCGACATCCACACAACTGTAAGTTAAAGCTGTGTGTATTTGCTGCTTCAGGTGTCTAAATGAGCTGGTTCATCGAAAGGAGCTATCTGTTGTTATTCCTGTTTAAACGGTGATGAAAACAAATATGTAGGCTACCATTCTTTGCATCAATGTGAACTTCCTTGCACCGTAAGTGTTTACATGCTTCCTGGTCAGAGAACACCATGAAATAAATATAATTTCAAAGAACAAGGGGAACTGTTGACTCTCTGTAAGTTGGTACAGTAAAACACAACTTGGGAAAAAAAAACATCACTATTTCTAGATTGTGGACAGTGCTGTTAAGTTTATCTGTGAGGATGAGTGGAGAATGCAGAAACTTTGAGGCACGATGCAACTGACCTGACGATAAACTAGTAGGAGGTAATTGGATTCAGAACCTTATCTTTTTAAAGCTGAATATACAGAGGGCGAACTGCTGCTTCTAGAAGTCAGCATGAAGAAGTGGGTGAGGCGTTGGAGCAGACGAAAGCCGAGACATTGATGGATTGATTGAAACTTTTATTAGTAGATTGCACAGTACAGTACATATTCCGTACAACTGACCACTGGTAACACCCATATAAGTTTTTCAACTTGTTTAAGTCGCGGTCCATGTTAATTAATTCATGGTAAAGTGAGATTGGCTTGACTTAAAGCTGTAAATGGTAAACTGCAAGCAAAGTTATTTCGACCTAAATGTAGCGCTAACCCAAATAAACATGGAAAAAATTTCCCCGGCCAGCTGGATCAAACGCACAACTGTCTATCGAGTGAGTCACATTTAAAATATTGCTCATGATACACATAGCACCTCTTGTGTGTTATTACAACTACAGTCCATACGCCGTCTGGCTAGCTGTGTTCAAAGAAAATATGAAATGTGGGGTAATATTTTACAGACACTTTAAAATGATTGTTCATGTTTTTAGTCACACATTTTTATAGTCTTTGGTATGACTCGGCCGGGGTTTGGACTCACAATCTACTGATCTCAGGACAAAAAAACTTCTTCAACCATGCATTTTGCGTATCGAGCGGAGTACGTGCAGCCTGTCTCCAATGCACTTTTAGCGGTATTTTTTTTTTGTTTTTAAATGATGTCAAAGTACAAACGTAGATACATTGCACGGCTGCTTCTAAAATGCCCATAAAAAGTGGTAAATGTCTCCTGCTTGTTTGAAAAGATAGCATAAGGCCACAGCATGATGAAATGAATGTCCAGTAAATGAGAATTTTTCCGTGGTGGATAGTATAGGT
The DNA here is from genome assembly GCF_033978795.1 of Nerophis ophidion. NCBI lineage: Eukaryota > Metazoa > Chordata > Actinopteri > Syngnathiformes > Syngnathidae > Nerophis > Nerophis ophidion. Next base: position 59,776,520 of record NC_084613.1, read on the forward strand.
CTTTATTGTCATTGCACAAGTACAACGGAACTTTGTTTTCAGCGCAAACCTGTTCGAGATTAGACAAACAAACAGTGTACAGGGTTACAGAACAAGAACGCTGATGAATTTTGTTGAGGCCAGTTAAATAGTTCCAATGTTTGGATTTGGAGAGCAGTGCAAAAAGAGGTAACAAGAAAGTTAAGACAAGACAAAACAAAGAAGCAAGTAGGAGAGATAAGGGAGAGGAAAGGGGAAAGTCCACCCTCAATGAGTGCCAGAGAGAAATATGTGATGCCCCATATAGTACAGACACAATTTAAATTTTCATAAGGTGGTCTGCACCAGTCTTCGTTGATCACACGGAACACAGCCACTAATAGTACACGCCATTTAATAGACTGCTCACACTGTTTAGTGCATGGTATTTGGATCTTAGTAAATCAGGCCCATACACTAACAAGCAAGCAAAGTCAATGAAGAAGACAATATTCTACTATATTAGCACAGGAAAAAAGTTCTATAGCATGATGAAGCAGTGTGTACGGATGATGCCTCCTTCACATTTCTGACTGCCACCCTCAGACATATGCCTGCCAAAAACCAGGCCTGGCATTAGGGCATTTACCGATTGTGGAGGTGGCATCGTTGTCATGACGTGCCGCCTCGTTGACAGATGGCTGGGTGTCCATAGACCCAACAGAAATGTCTTGGGTTGGCGAAAACGGCTTTGTAGCCGTATGTATGATGTGGTTTCTGCCAATGTTGGAAATGTTGAGTGACAACTGCCCGGCCGTTTGTATTCAAGCTGGCTGGGCACCGATCCAAGGAACATGCACAACTCAAGCCAACTGATGCCAATGTCGAAGTCGAAGCCCCACCACCAAGACCAGACTGTCATGAACATCCACCAGTTAAGACCACTGTCACCCATATTTAATACAATTATATTGTAATACTGTATAGTACAGTACATACTTTAACATGTAATTTTTATTTTCTTCTTTAAAAATATGCATGCTGAGCCGGATTGAATCAAAGACACAATCTAATGCCTCTGGACCCAGTGTGCTTGTGCAGGGCTGACCAAGTGGCCAATATCTATTAAATTCAATAAAATGGAACAAACCATGTTTTAATAGCCCACAAAAAGGCAGATGTTGACAGTTAACTATGCCATATTTTGTTAGGGGCAACTTTTAGAAGAGCCTCAAAACAATATAGTCAGAATTACACTTAATTTTAATTGCCAGTGTTACCAAATCGTAGCTGTTTATTGGTGTGTAAATGTATTAGTAACAGCTCATTTGATTTAATCGGATTGACATCCAATTCTGGCGTGTATATATCCTGGAAATAGTTCTCTACTGCAATAACATTGTTTTACAAGAGAAAACAATCTTACAGAAAATATCACAGCCAAATCGTCAAACTTCACGGAACATGAAAAAAGAATGTAATTGCTGAGAGTTATCGGTAAACCTCTTTGACCATTTTCACAGTGTCGATCACAACAGGAGCTGCAGTTTACTGAGAAACAATAGGAGCAGATAGACAGTAGTTTCCTTTACCCCTGCAGACAAAATGACATACTGCTTGTTTTACTGTATCATTGAACCATGGCTTTCAGAGTTCCAATATACAGTAAATACAATTCATAACACAAGACTATCCAACAGTGTTATGCACTAGAAAGTATGCGCCACTTGCCAAGATTTAAAATGTTATTTTTATAAATGTCGCTTTTTTAAAAGCTCATAATGTATTGGTTTTCCCCGCATAGAAGATCTTGTTTAAAGATTCTGCAACATCCCAAGGTTGCCTAATTTAAGAATTGCAATTGCAAGTTGAATTTTGCTTGTTTTTAGAAGAAAATACTTAGTTCTATCTTAAAAGTCCTGCTAATTTCACTACTGCAAATTATTTGCCAAGATTTAAAAATGTATTTATAGACATTTCTCTAGTTTTAAGATCATTTTTTTAATTTTTAGTCACTGACTAATCCTAATTTTAGCAAAAATATATATTAAAAACAATGCTCATTTTCAGAGTAAAATACTTTTTTCTATCTTAAAAGTCCTGCCACTTGCAAAGATTTTAAAATGTATTCCTCAAAACTTCCCAATTTCCCTAGTTGTAAGAGCTATATATAAATAAAAATCGATTGATTGATTGAATGATTGATTTACTTATCTTTTATTATTGACTAATCCAAATTTTTTAGCATGAACCATTATGGTTTTTTTTTCTGGTTTAAAAATGTTAAAGTTCATAAAATAACTATTCAAATGATATATTTTGTACCCTCCCCACCCCACACAGAACATCTTGTTTAAAGTATTGCATTTGAATAATGCCCGTTTTAGAAACAAAATACTTTTTCAAAGTCTAAAAGTCCTGCTAATTTCTATATATAGAAATCATAATTCATCTTATAAATTTGTCTTGTCAAGTAAAATGATCTGTCCATGTATCTGGGTAATTTCACTAGTTTTTTCCATTTTTTTCCCTTATAATCTAGTCTTTTTATCCTATATTTTGTCAGCTCTTTTTTGCAGTGTGAACTTTAATATTACATTTGTAATCTTTGCATAGGTCAAGGACAGCATCAAGTTGGCTGGTAAGCAAAAGTAAAAAAATAAATGCTGCATTCCTTTTAACTCCTTGCCCTCCGTTCAATGCTTTGTACTTTGGACATTTCAATAGAATCCACCCTTTCCGGCCTCATTTCAGTATCAAACAGGATCCAAAATCTGAATGGGATGTGACCTACGCACAATCTTAATGCATGGCATGTCCATCGGCACCCGCGTCCTAAACTACTAGTTTGCATAATGAAAGGTCAGCAAGCTTACTTTCCTACATATTTAATGTGAGGATACACAAATTGCACCCCTTTCCTTTGGAATCTTAAAGTTCAAATATAAGACAAATGTCAGAATTAAGCAAAGAAAGGCCCTTGGTTATCAGAGGTTTTTGAATTTTCAAAGTCGTACGTTACAAAAATTGAAATGAAGGATTGCTACCAACAAAGGACAGTGACAGAAGATGTGTATTATTTTTTTTTTGTGTCAGTTAAATGGAGTCAGCTCTTTGGATGTTTTTGTTCCTTTTGATGTTAACAGTTGTGTTCAGTCTCAGAATTTACTGACGTTTGAACTGTCAGCGAGAGCCTCAGGCTACGTGCTCCAGGGTCCCTCAGCCAAATTCCAGGGCTATTTCCTGAACGGTAGCGCTGATGAACACTTTGTCATCAAACAGCCAGTTAAGGTTGATAGATCTATGGATCGTGATTTCGATAGAAGTGCACTTGAGTGGAATAAGGGACTCAAACCTTCAGGGGCACAGGTGCTGCAGTGGCTGATACCACCCACTTTAATACAAGAGTAAAGATGCTGCATGTGCAAATGTACTTATATTAGGCTTACATTTCAGGCAGCTGTGCAGCTGGTGCACAGGTGAAGTTTAGAACATCCACACATATTCACCCATTGTACATTCCTTTAAAAAAAATAGACCATTCATTTCCATGAAAAGCCAATAAATACATTTTTATGTAAATTGCTGATTGACGAAAGCTGTGCGAACCAAGGTATTGCCATTTCTGGGGCACAAATCACCAGACTGGCCACTCAAGTTCAGTTCAAAATTTGGGAGGGACTAACATTTTTAAAGGGGAACTGCACTTTTTTTTTTTTTTTAAATGGCCTATCGTTCACAATTACTATGAGAGACAAGAACACAAAAGTCTATTTTAGGATTGTAAAGAAGATAACAAAAGCTTGACAGATGCAGCTAAATGGGATTCAACAGTTGTAGCTTTCAAAGCCCTCTATCAATGTTTTTGCGAATCTATATATAATGTAGTAACAGACACGTTCATAACAAATATGTAATATGTTCAATATTTACCATATTTGGTCATTTTAATCATTGCTGGGACTGATTTCTTTCGCACATGGATTTCCATTTCCAAAGCAGTGCACGTCTGACTCCTGACAACAAATGTGTGTTCCTGCTTTCGGAAACAAACATAAGTAATTGTGGCAGACTTGGTAACAGACAACAGAGAAAACTATTTTTGTTCAAATGAGGATTCAGAACCTTATCTTTTTAAAGCTAAGTATACAGAAGACGAACTGCTGCTTCTAGAAGTCAGCATGAAGAAGTGGATGAGGCGTTGGAGCAGATGGAGGTTGAGACATTGATTGATTGATTGAATCTTTTATTAGTAGATTGCACAGTACAGTACATATTCCGTACAACTGACCACTAAATGTTATCACCAGAAAAAGATGTTCAACTTGTTTAAGTCGGGGTCCACGTTAATCAATTCATGGTTAAAGGCCTACTTAAACCCACTACTACAATGAAATATTAACATTGCAACTCATGCCAATACGGCCTTTTTAGTTTACGAAATTACAATTTTAAATTTCCCGGGAGTTTCGTCCTGGAAACGTCGTGTAATTATGACGTGTAAGCAAGACGTCACGGGTTTTTAGGAAGTATGAGCGCTGCACACACACACACACACACACACAGCTAAATGTCATCTGCTTAAAAGGCATAATTACACAGTATTTTGGAGATCTGTGTTGCTGAATCTTTTGCAATTTGTTCAATTAATATTGGAGAAGTCACAGTAGAAAGATGGAGTTGGGAAGCTTTAGCCTTTAGCCACACAAACACACGGTGATTCCTTGTTTAAAATTCCTGGAGGTGAAACGTTACTATAGATCAGAGCGCGGTCAAGCAACCATGAATCAAGACGGAATGTCAACCAGCAGGTTTCGGTGAGAAAATTGTGGTCAAAAAGTCGCTTCTCACCGGAGAAAAGCTGAGCTTGTGCCGTCCATAGCTGCCGTCGACTTCCCTGAGACACTGCGCGTCAAGACACCCGTGGAGACACCCTTCCAACTATAAGGTACTATTTAACTCACTAAAACACTAGCAACACAATAGAAAGATAAGGGATTTCCCAGGATTATACTATTAAATGTGTCTAAAAATATCGGAATCACACCCAATCGCGTTTTTTTTTTTTTTTTTTACTTTTTTTTTTTACTTTTTGTAGTCTGTCGCTATCAATATCCTCAAAAACGGATCTTTCATCCTCGCTCAAATTAATGGGGAAATTGTCATTTTCTCGGTCCGAATAGCACTTTTTGTTGGAGGTTCCCATTATAAACAATGTGAATATGTGAGGAGCCCCCACACTTGCGACGTCATCGTCTGCGACTTCCGGTAGAGGCAGAGCTTTTGTCTTAGCACCGAAAGTTGCGAACTTTATCGTGGATGTTCTCTACTAAATCCTTTCAGCAAAAATATGGCAATATCGCGAAATGATCAAGTATGACACATAGAATGGAGCTGTTATCCCTGTTTAAATAAGAAAATCTCATTGCAGTAGGCCTTTAAGTGAGTTTGGCTTGACTCAAAGCTGTAAAGGGTAAACTGGAAGCAAAGTCATTTCGACCTCAATGTAGTGCTTACCCAAATAAACTAGCCAGCTGAACCAAACACACAACTGTCCATTGAGTGAGTCACAATTTAAATATTGATCATGATACACACAGCACATCTTGTGTGTTATTACAACTACAGTACATATGCTGTCTGGCTAGCTGTATACAAACAAAATATGAAATGTGGGCTAATATTTTACAGACACTGTAATATGATTGTTCATCCATCCATCCATCCATCCATCATCTTCCGCTTATCCGAGGTCGGGTCGCGGGGGCAGCAGCCTAAGCAGGGAAGCCCAGACTTCCCTATCTCCAGCCACTTAATCTAGCTCTTCCCGGGGGATCCCGAGGCGTTCCCAGGCCAGCCGGGAGACATAGTCTTCCCAACGTGTCCTGGGTCTTCCCCGTGGCCTCCTACCAGCTGGACGTGCCCTAAACACATCCCTAGGGAGGCGTTCGGGTGGCATCCTGACCAGATGCCCAAACCACCTCATCTGGCTCCTCTCGATGTGGAGGAGCAGCGGCTTTACGTTGAGCTCCCCCCGGATGGCAGAGCTTCTCACCCTATCTCTAAGGGAGAGCCCCGCCACCCGGCGGAGGAAACTCATTTCGGCCGCTTGTACCCGTGATCTTATCCTTTCGGTCATGACCCAAAGCTCATGACCATAGGTGAGGATGGGAACGTATATAAAAAGCAGAGACCTAATCCCGTGGCCACCAAACCGGATCTCCTCAACGCCTTGGCTGCGCCTAGAAATTCCGTCCATAAAAGTTATGAACAGAATCGGTGACAAAGGACAGCCTTGGCGGAGTCCAAGCCTCACTGGAAACGTGTCCGACTTACTGCCAGCAATGCGGACCAAGCTCTGACACTGATCATACAGGGAGCGGACTGCCACAATAAGACAGTCCGGTACCCCATACTCTCTGAGCACTCCCCACAGGACTTCCCGAGGGACACGGTCGAATGCCTTCCACAAAGCACATGTAGACTGGTTGGGCAAACTCCCATGCACCCTCAAAAACCCTGCCGAGAGTATAGAGCTGGTCCACAGTTCCACGACCAGGACGAAAACCACACTGTTCCTCCTGAATCCGAGGTTCGACTATCCGGCGAAGCCTCCTCTCCAGTACACCTGAATAAACCTTACCGGGAAGGCTGAGGAGTGTGATCCCACGATAGTTGGAACACACCCTCCGGTCCCCCTTCTTAAAGAGAGGGACCACCACCCCGGTCTGCCAATCCAGAGGTACCGCCCCCGATGTCCACGCGATGCTGCAGAGTCTTGTCAACCAAGACAGCCCCACAGCATCCAGAGCCTTAAGGAACTCCGGGCGGATCTCATCCAACCCCGGGGCCTTGCCGCCGAGGAGCTTTTTAACTACCTCAGCGACCTCAGCCCCAGAAATAGGAGAGTCCACCACAGATTCCCCAGGCACCGCTTCCTCAAAGGAAGACAAGTTGGTGGGATTGAGGAGGTCTTCGAAGTATTCCCTCCACCGATCCACAACATCCGCAGTCGAAGTCAGCAGAACACCATCCGCACCATACACAGTGTTGATAGTGCACTGCTTCCCCTTCCTGAGGCGGCGTATGGTGGTTCAGAATCGCTTCGAAGCCGTCCGGAAGTCGTTTTCCATGGCTTCCCCGAACTCTTCCCATGTCCGAGTTTTTGCCTCCGCGACCGCTAAAGCTGCACACCGCTTGGCCCGTTGGTACCCGTCCACTGCCTCCGGAGTCCTATGAGCCAAAAGAACCCGATAGGACTCCTTCTTCAACTTGACGGCATCCCTCACTGCTGGTGTCCACCAACGGGTTCTGGGATTACCGCCACGACAGGCACCAACAACCTTGCGGCCACAGCTCCAATCAGCCGCCTCGACAATAGAGGTTCGGAACATGGTCCACTCGGACTCAATGTCCCGCACCTCCCTCGTGACATGTTCAAAGTTCTCCCTGTAGGTGTGAATTGAAACTCTCTCTGACAGGAGACTGCCAGACGTTCCCAGCAGACCCTCACAATGCGTTTGGGCCTGCCAGGTCTGTCCGGCATCCTCCCCCACCATCGCAGCCAACTCACCACCAGGTGGTGATCGGTAGAAAGCTCTGCCCCTCTCTTCACCCGAGTGTCCAAAACATAAGGCCGCAAATCCGATGACACAACTACAAAGTCGATCATGGAACTGCGGCCTAGGGTGTCCTGGTGCCAAGTGCACATATGGACACCCTTATGTTTGAACATGGTGTTTGTTATGGACAATCCGTGACGAGCACTAAAGTCCAATAACAAAACACCACTCGGGTTTAGATCCGGGCGACCATTCTTCCCAATCATGCCTCTCCAGGTTTCACTGTCGTTGCCAACATGAGCGTTGAAGTCCCCCAGTAGGACAAAGGAATCACCCGGGGGAGCACTTTCCAGTACTCCCTCGAGTGTACCCAAAAAGAGTGGGTATTCTGAACTGCTGTTTGGTGGGTAAGCACAAACAACAGTCAGAACCCGTCCCCCCACCCGAAGGCGAAGGGAAGCTACCCTCTCGTCCACTGGGTTGAACTCAAACGTGCAGGCTTTGAGCCGGGGGGCAACTAGAATTGCCACCGCAGCCCGTCGCCTCTCACTGTTGGCAACGCCAGAGCGGAAGAGGGTCCAGTCCCTTTCGAGAGAACTGGTTCCAGAGCCCTTACTGTGTGTCGAGGTGAGTCCGACTATATCCAGCCGGAACTTCTCTACCTCGCGGACTAGCTCAGGCTCCTTCCCCCCCAGTGAGGTGACGTTCCACGTCCCAAGAGCTAGCTTCTGTAGCCGAGGATCGGACCGCCAAGTGCCCTGCCTTCGGCTGCCGCCCAGCTCACGATGCACCCGACCTCTATGGCGCCTCCTATGAGTGGTGAGCCCATTGGAGGGATGAGCCACGTTGCCTCTTCGGGCTGTGCCCGGCCGGGCCCCATGGGGACAGGCCCGGCCACCAGGCCCTCGCCATCGTGCCCCAACTCCGGGCTTGGCTCCAGAGCGGGGCCCCGGTGACCCGTGTCCGGGCGAGGGAAATCTGTGTTCATTTTGTTGTAATTCCATAGAAGTCTTTGAGCTGCTCTTTGTCTGATCACTCACCTAGGACCTGTTTGTCTTGGGAGACCCTACCAGGGGGCATGAAAGCCCCTAGACAACATAGCTCCTAGGATCATTGGGACACGCAAACTCCTCTACCACGGTAAGGTAGCAGCTCAGAGAGGAGATTGTTCATATTTTCATTCAGTACAGATTGGTGTCCTATCACTTTGTGTTTTGCATCACACATGCCATTCAGCTGCTGATGCAAAAGCTAGCTTACCTCCTGCCTTAGCTAGTTTCCTTCTAAAACCGTATCATGCCTAGGTGTTGGCACGAGGGAAAAATAGTTTTTCAGTGTGCGCTCTTACAATAAAAATGTTGATACAGCTCGATTATTATACAGGTTACATACCGTATTTCCTTGAATTGTCGCAGGGCATATAGTATGCGCCTGCCTTGAATTACTGCCGGTTCAAACTCGCTTCCCAAAATAATTAGCGCATGCTTAGTATTACCGCCTGGTCAAACTCGTGACGTCACCAGTGACACTTCCCCTGTCATCATTTTCAAAATGGAGGAGGCTGATTTCAATACCGGTAATTTGAAATCGCATAAAGGGAAGAAGATTAAGAGCTATTCAGTAGGATTTAAGGTCCATGCTTACATCACACTCAAATTTCTGCTGCATACCTTTGGTAAGTGTCGGAGTGAGAAGAGGTTTTAAAATGATTAGCGCATGCTTACTTTTACCGCATGCCTTTGGTAAGCGCAGGAGTGAGAAGAGGTTTTAAATTAATTCAATTAAATACTGTAACTTAATTTAAGTATTGTTGATTTTTAAAGCATTTAAAGGTAGAATTGATTGCTCACATTAAATGTATTGCTAGTCACCAAGAACGAGTCACTTTTTACATTATAGAATGCCTCTCATAATAATTGTGAATGGCAAAATTCCCCCCCAAAATTAAGAGTCCCTTTAAGAAAAAATCCGAAAACACTAGGCCAGTGACTACAGTTGTGTTTTGAGTAACAAAAAGCTACTTTTTTTAAATGACAAAAGAAATAAACAAGAATGCTGGTTCTCCATATAAGAATACTAGTCGAGGAATAAGTCTGGCCCCTCGGTCTTTAGTGCTCTGAAAAACTAGCTAACTAGCCCAGCTTGTAGCAGCCCTAAGCGGCCTACAAGCTACGGTGTACCGGTTGAGACGCATAATAGATTTAGCCCTTTAGCTAGTCCTACACCCCAGTCTACCGGGCACCACACTTTAGTTATAGGGGACTCCATCACCCGAAACATAAAGCTTAGCAAACCAGCCACAATTAAGTGTATTCCCGGGGGCAGAGCACCTGACATTGAAGCTAATCTTAGGGAGCTAACTCGCAACAGGTCTAGTAAGCACGTACGGCAGGCTAACCGCACCACTATTTATGCGAATATAGTAATACACGTTGGCTCCAATGACGTTAGGATGAGACAATCAGAGATTACAAAGAGAAACATAGCCAGGGCTTGTAATCTCGCCAGAAAGATGTCCAGGCATCGAGTAATTGTCTCTGGCCCCCTGCCTGGGAGAGGCAATGATGAGAGATATAGCAGATTAGTCTCTCTTAACAGGTGGCTGGATAGCTTCTGCAGACAACAGGGATTTACGTTTATTGATAATTGGCCCTCTTTCTGGGGCAAACCTGGCTTGCTGAGGAGAGACGGCCTTCACCCTAACCAGGAAGGCGCTATCCTCTTGTCTCGGAACATAGACTTCGCATTGAGCCATATTTGACTAACTGCACTAGAGCAAGCCCGGTCACAGGCAATTACAGAGCCTGCTAGCCTGGGTATGGAGTCAGTTAAGTTAGAACTAGCCAGCGCCAGGCTGGATGATCTCTGTACACATAGCAATTTTCGTAGAATAATACACAACTCACAAAATGTTTTTTCTACTGTGTCTATGACTTCGTCAGAGTTAGACATGCGTTCTACTGAGGTGGCAAATTATGATGCGTTCAGTTTATCGCAGCGCCAAGTAGACAATCTGAAAATTCCCGTCATATCAATTCCTAGATATGGTCGTAATTATTTTAAGTACACTGCGCATAATAAACGCAACATTATTAATATTGCTACTACGGATAATTTTATCAACAACTCCTTAAAACAGCCCACTACCTATAATATGGGCTTTCTAAACATCAGATCTTTGTCTCCCAAAACGTTATTAGTCAATGAGGTCATTAGAGACAACAACCTTAACGTCATCGGTCTTAGCGAAACCTGGCTTAAACCAGACGACTTTTTTGCGATAAATGAGGCATCCCCTCCTAACTATACGAATGCGCATATTGCCCGTCACCTCAAAAGGGGAGGGGGTGTCGCACTAATATACAACGAAAACTTTAACTTTAGTCCTAACTTAAATAATAAATATAAATCGTTTGAGGTGCTTTCTATGAAGTCTGCCACACCTCTGCCTCTGTGCCTGGCCGTTATCTACCACCCCCCAGGGCCCTATTCGGACTTTATTAGTGAATTCTCAGAGTTTGTTGCTGATCTAGTGACGCACGCCGATAATATAATTATAATGGGGGACTTTAATATCCATATGAATACCCCATTGGACCCACCGTGCGTGGCGCTCCAGACTATAATTGATAGCTGTGGTCTTACACAAATAATAAATGAACCGACGCATCGCAGCGGTAATACGATAGACCTAGTGCTTGTCAGAGGTATCACCGTCTCCAAAGTTATGATACTCCCGTATACTAAAGTAATGTCCGATCATTACCTTATAAAATTCGAAGTTCAGACTCATGTTCGGCAAGCTAATAATAATAATAACTGCTATAGCAGCCGCAACATTAATGCTGCCACAACGACGACTCTTGCGGACCTACTGCCCTCGGTAATGGCACCGTTCCCAAAGTATGTGGGCTCTATTGATAACCTCACTAACAACTTTAACAACGCCCTGCGCGAAACCATTGATAGTATAGCACCGCTGAAGTTAAAAAAGGCTCCAAAAAGGCGTACGCCATGGTTTACTGAAGAAACTAGAGCTCAGAAATTATTATGTAGAAAGCTGGAACGCAAATGGCGCACGACTAAACTTGAGGTGCACCATCAAGCATGGAGTGATAGTTTAATAACTTATAAACGCATGCTTACCTTAGCTAAAACTAATTATTACTCAAATCTCATCCGCATTAATAAAAACGATCCAAAATTTTTGTTTAGTACAGTAGCATCGCTAACCCAACAAGGGACTCCTTCCAGTAGCTCCACCCATTCGGCAGATGACTTTATGAAGTTCTTTAATAAGAAAATTGAACTTATTAGAAAGGAGATTAAAGACAATGCGTCCCAGCTACAACGGGGTTATAGTAACACAGATACGATTGTATATACGGCGGATACTGCAAATATCCAAAATAGTTTCTCTCGTTTTGATGAAATAACATTAGAAGGATTGTTACAACGTGTAAATGGAATAAAACAAACAACATGTTTACTTGACCCACTTCCTGGGAAACTTATCAAGGAGCTTTTTGTATTATTAGGTCTATCAGTGCTAAATATTATAAACTTATCACTTTCCTCGGGCACTGTTCCCGTTGCATTCTCCTTAAAAGACCTAACCTCGATCCAGACCTCATGGTAAACTACCGACCGGTGTCTCACCTTCCCTTTATTTCGAAAATCCTCGAAAAAATTGTTGCAGAGCAGCTAAATGAGCACTTAGCGTTTAACAATCTATGTGAAACCTTTCAATCCGGTTTCAGGGCAAATCACTCGACTGAGACAGCCCTCGCAAAACTGACTAATGATCTGTTGCTAACGATGGACTCTGATGCGTCATCTATGTTGCTGCTCCTCGATCTTAGCGCTGCTTTCGATACCGTCGATCATAATATTTTATTAGAGCGTATCAAAATACGAATTGGTATTTCAGACTCAGCCCTGTCATGGTTTAACTCTTATCTTACTGATAGGATGCAGTGCGTCTCCTATAACAGTGTGACCTCGGACTATGTTAAGGTAACGTGTGGAGTTCCCCAGGGTTCGGTCCTTGGCCCTGTACTCTTCAGCATCTACATGCTGCCGCTAGGTGACGTCATACGCAAATACGGTATTAGCTTTCACTGTTATGCTGATGACACCCAACTTTACATGCCCCTAAAGCTGACCAACACGCCGGACTGTAGTCAGTTGGAAGCGTGTCTTAATGAAATTAAACAATGGATGTCCGCTAACTTTTTGCAACTTAATGCCAAAAAAACGGAAATGCTGATTATCGGTCCTGCTAGACACCGACCTCTATTTAATAATACAACTTTAACATTTGACAACCAAATAATAAAACAAGGTGACTCTGTAAAAAATCTGGGTATTATCTTCGACCCAACTCTCTCCTTTGAGTCACACATTAAAAGCGTTACTAAAACGGCCTTCTTTCATCTCCGTAATATCGCTAAAATTTGCTCCATTTTGTCCACTAAAGACGCCGAGATCATTATCCATGCGTTTGTTACGTCTCGTCTCGATTACTGTAACGTATTATTTTCGGGTCTCCCAATGTCTAGCATTAAAAGATTACAGTTGGTACAAAATGCGGCTGCTAGACTTTTGACAAGAACAAGAAAGTTTGATCATATTACGCCTGTACTGGCTCACCTGCACTGGCTTCCTGTGCACTTAAGATGTGACTTTAAGGTTTTACTACTTACGTATAAAATACTACACGGTCTAGCTCCAGCCTATCTTGCCGATTGTATTGTACCGTATGTCCCGGCAAGAAATCTGCGTTCAAAAGACTCCGGCTTATTAGTGATTCCTAGAGCTCAAAAAAAGTCTGCGGGCTATAGAGCGTTTTCCGTTCGGGCTCCAGTACTCTGGAATGCCCTCCCGGTAACAGTTCGAGATGCTACCTCAGTAGAAGCATTTAAGTCTCATCTTAAAACTCATTTGTATACTCTAGCCTTTAAATAGACCTCCTTTTTAGACCAGTTGATCTGCCGCTTCTTTTCTTTCTCCTATGTCCCCCCCTCCCTTGTGGAGGGGGTCCGGTCCGATGACCATGGATGAAGTACTGACTGTCCAGAGTCGAGACCCAGGATGGACCGCTCGTCGGGACCCAGGATGGACCGCTCGCCTGTATCGGTTGGGGACATCTCTACACTGCTGATCCGCTTGAGATGGTTTCCTGTGGACGGGACTCTCACTGCTGTCTTGGAGCCACTATGGATTGAACTTTCACAGTATCATGTTAGACCCGCTCGACATCCATTGCTTTCGGTCCCCTAGAGGGGGGGGGTTGCCCACATCTGAGGTCCTCTCCAAGGTTTCTCATAGTCAGCATTGTCGCTGGCGTCCCACTGAATGTGAATTCTCCCTGCCCACTGGGTGTGAGTTTTCCTTGCCCTTTTGTGGGTTCTTCCGAGGATGTTGTAGTCGTAATGATTTGTGCAGTCCTTTGAGACATTTGTGATTTGGGGCTAAATAAATAAACATTGATTGATTGAAAAATGTGGCACCTTAAACAATTGAGATGAATAACTCAATAACTAAATGGTAACTCCAACCAAATACATAGCCTTTGTATTTACTCTCCACTTTAAGTGCTGAATCACACACCACACCGCCATGGTGGATGCAGCAAGAGTGAATAGACAAGATGCATCTTTCTTGTGCTGCAAGGAATTGTGACAAAACAGATCCACTGGGGTGGTACGCCTGATAAACCCTCCAAGGTGCCACCCCACTCAGAGGTGGAAGGATTTGAAGCATACAAATGTAGTAAGACAGTGGCCGGCGTGCACATACCCTGCGGGTGGTGGTAGTGTACTTAATGCAGTCATGTGACGAGATGTGTGGAGTAATGGAAAGGGTGTTTCCGCAGGGGCGTATCAGCCAGATCAAATACAGTATGGAGGACATGACGACATCGCTACGTACTGTTGCGATCAAAAGTTTATATAAACTTGTAAAGAACATAATGTCATGGCTGTCTAATTTCTACAACTCTTATTTTCTTGTGATTGGAGCACATACTTGTTGGTCACAAAAAACATTCATGAAGTTTGGTTCTTTTATGAACTTATTATGGGCCTACTGAAAATGTGACCAAATCTGTTGGCTCAAAACTCTACATACAGAATTATTAATATTTGGTTACATGTCCCATGGCAAGTTTCACTGCAATAAGGCGCTTCTGGTAGCCATCCACAAGCTTCTGGTTGAATATTTGACCACTCCTCTTTACCAAATTGGTCCAGTTCAGTTCTATATGTCGGTTTTATGACATAGACTTGTTTTTTCAGCATTGTCCACATGTTTAAGTCAGGACTTTCGAAAGGCCATACAAAAATTTTAATTCTAGCCTGATTGAGCCATTCCTTTACCACTTTTGATGTGTGTTTGGGGTCATTGTCCCAACTGCGCCCAAGACCCAACCTCAGGGCTGATGATTTTAGGTTGTCCTGAAGAATTTGGGGGTAATCCTCCTTTTTCATTGTCCCATTTACTCTCTGTTAAAGGCCTAATGATAGCAGGTCCATTCTATGTATCATATTTGATTATTTCGCAATATTGCTATATTTTTGCTGAAAGAATTTAGTAGAGAACATCCACGATAAATTTTCCAACTTTCGGTGCTAAGAGACATGCCCTGCCTCTAACCGGAAGTCGCAGACGATGACGTCACATGTTGATGGCTCCTCACATATTCACATTGATTTTAATGGGAGCCTCCAACAAAAAGTGCTATTCGGTCCGAGAAAACGACAATTTCCCCATTAATTTGAACGAGGATGAAAGATTTGTGTTTGAGGATATTGATAGCGATGGACTATAAAAAATAAACAAACCAAAAAAAACGCAATTGCATAGGGACTGATTGCGATGTAGGATAATTCTGGGAAATCCCTTATCTTTCTATTGTGTTGCTAGTGTTTTAGTGAGTTAAATAGTACCTGATAGTCGGAGGTGTGTCTCCGCGGGTGTCTTGATGCCAATGTCTCAGGGGAGTCGACGGCACCTATGGACAGCACAAGCTCAGCTTTTCTCCGGTAAGAAGCAACTTTTTACCACAATTTTCTCACCGAAACCTGCTGGTTGACATTCCGTCGTGATTCATATTCGCTTGACCGCGCTCTGATCCAAAGTAAAGTTTCACCTCCAGGAATTTTAAACAAGGAATTACTGTGTGTTTGTGTGGCTAAAAGCTAAAGCTTCCCAACTCCATCTTTCTACTGTTTCTTCTCCAATATTAATTGAACAAATTGCAAAAGATTCAGCAACACGGATCTCCAAAATACTGTGTAATTATGCCGTTAAAGCAGACAACTTTTATCTGTGTGTGTGTGCAGCGCTCATACTTCCTAAAAACCTGTGACGTCTTGCGTTCACGTTATCATTACACAACGTTTTCAAGACGAAACTCCCGGGAAATTTAAAATTGTAATTTAGTAAACTAAACAGGCCGTATTGGCATGTGTTGCAATGTTGATATTTCATCATTGATATATAAACTATCAGACTGCGTGGTGGGTAGTAGTGGGTTTCAGGAGGCCTTTAAGCACCAGTTCCATTGGCAGCAAAACAGGCCCAGAGCATAATACTACCACCACCATGCTTGACGCTGGGAATGGTGTTCCTGGGATTAAAGGCCTCACCTTTTCTCCTTTGATTGATTGATTGATTGACTGATACTTTTATTAGTAGATTGCACAGTTCAGTACATATTCCGTACAATTGACCACTAAATGGTAACACCCGAATAATTTTTTCAACTTGTTTAAGTCCGGGTCCACGTTAATCAATTCATGGTACAAACATATTGCTGGGTATTGTGGCCAAACAGCTCCATTTTTGTTTCATCTGACGTCACATGGACAAAGATAAGACTTTCTGAAGCAAAGTTGCGTGATCAGCCATGACATTATGTCCTTCACAAGTGTATGTAAACTTTTGACCATGACTGCATATACAGAATTTCTGTGACTTTACCTAGTAGCTTTGTTTTCCTCTGAACAATATTGGTATGATAACAGTTCATAACATTCTAGTAGCGAGGTTAATATTCAGATGATTACTTAAAGATCTTCCAATGCTGCACATGTTTCATCGTCAAAGACACTTTCACTAATACAAAACAAACATGTTTGACATCAAACCCCACGAAGATATTAAATCAGCCTCGCAGTCGCTCAGCAAATTAGACGGATTGCGGAAAGATGATAACAGGGCAACACCTACACGTTAAGGGGATTAAAAACAAGTGCAGCAATACTAATAATAAACACCAATTTAGCTGACAAAACCCAAGGTGGCACTTTAATCACATTGTCCTCTATGTTGTAGATACATAATCCCCCCCACCCCCCACTTCCTAACAGTATTACTTTGTTGGCAGGATGCCTCAATCATGTTTACACAGTGGACTCATTTGGTTAAAGCTTAAATATGTGATTATTTTGCTCTCTTTTTTTAAAATGTATTATGTACTTTAATTGTTTTTTTTTATTTCCATCCATCCATTTCTACCGCTTATTCCCTTTTGGGGTCGCGGGGGGCGCTGGCGCCTATCTCAGCTACAATCGGGCGGAAGGCGGGGTACACCCTGGACAAGTCGCCAGCTCATCGCAGGGCCATTTTTTATTTATTTTATTTTATATTTTTATTCATATTTCATTCTATTGTATTTATCTTTATATTTTCTCTCCATGGTTTGTTTGTCTGATTGACGTGTACACGTGTGTTGCCGCGTGGTGGGCGTGCATTGCTGATCGCCGCGGGGATTGTACTGGGGTGTCATGGTATGCTGGCTGTGGGTGAGGAACTGGGCCCTTCTGGCATTTTGGCGGACGGTGGGGCATAGAAAGAAAGAAAGAAAGAAGAAAGAAATACTTTATTTGTCCATTCCAACATGTACAAGACACATTACATTTTCGGCACAGTCCCGCTAAGAGCAGACATACGTTACAAGGGGGGACAAGACGAGACCGCCGACGGATCAGCCACTTATAGCGCTCCTTAAAAAGATGAGAAAAGGGTGACGCTTCTCGACGAGGTGAAGGCAGCCAGTGGGCCGGGCGGCCGGTGGGAGGAGGCAAGAGAGTCCGCAGCTGCCTCTTTGACAGGTGCAGGAGGAACGACACAAGCTCTCCGCTCATGTCTACGGTAAGAGCCGACTTATTACCACAATTTTCTCACCGAAACCTGCCGGTTGACATGTGGTAAGGAACCATGTTCGCTTGACCGCTCTGTTCCATAGTAAAACTTCACCGTCATCTTTCGGGAATGTAAACAAGGAAACACCGGCTGTGTTTGTGTTGCTAAAGGCAGCCGCAATACACTGCTTCCCACGTACATCTTTCTTCTTTGACAAATTACAAAAGATTCAGCAACACAGAAGTCCATAATACTGTGGAATTATGCGATGAAAAGAGATGACTTATAGCTGTGAACGATGCTGGATCAACATGTCCTCTACAATACGTGACGTCACGCGCACGCGTCATCATTCCGTGACGTTTTAGCATGATACTTCTGCGCGAAATTTAAAATAGCAATTTAGTCAACTAAACCGGCCGTATTGGCATGTGTTGCAATGTTAATATGTCATCATTGATATATAAACTATCAGACTGCGTGGTCGGTAGTAGTGGGTTTCAGTTGGCCTTTAAGTGAGTCCACTCCTTCTATATCTGATCCCTTGATGTTCACCGGAGTGGGTGGTGGAGCTGACCGTCAGAAGTCAGTCACAAGCTTTCATTTTACTGGTGTTCAAGTGCAGGTGATTACGTGCACACCAGTCGATGAATCCTGAGATGACTTCTCTGTATTCCTGCTCGCTCCTCTCAGACACATATCCCACCAGTGCAGAGCTGTCCGAGAACTTCTGCAGATAGCAGCAGTCGGAGACATGCCTGAAGTCTGAAGTATAGAGAATGAACCGGTAAGATGAAAGCACCGTCCATTGAGGAGCCCTGTTTTGCAAACTACCACATTTGAAGAACAGTCACGCAGCGTCACGTACTGTGGCCTGTCGATTAGGTAGTTAATGACCCATGCAACTAGGGGATGGTCAACTCTTGCTTCTTCCATTTTTACCCCCAATAATGCCGGCTGGATGGTATTTAAAGCACTGGAGAAGTCAAAGAACATGGCTCTCACCGCACTTATTGCGGTTTCTTAGTGGGTGAGGGCCCGATGCAGAAAGTAGATGATGACTCCATCCACCCTGTTGCTTGGACAGTAAGAAAACTGCAAGGGGTCCATTTCTGACACTGTGGCTGAGAATGATCCGCTCTATGATGGGAGGCCAGGGCAACAGGTCTGAATTGGTTCGGCTCCTTGAGATGAGGTGTTTTAGAGATTGGAACCACACAGGAAGTCTTTCAGAGTGTGAGGACATTTTCAAGGCTGAGGCTCAGGTTAAAAATGTAGTGGACTACGCCAGCTAACTGGTCCACAGATTCTCTGACTAGCCTTGAACTGATGATATCTGGGCCTGTAGCCTTCCTGACCATGTTCCTTACCAACTCCCTCCTCACTTGATCCAGACTGATGGAGTGTTGGGTGGGTGATGACTGGGTGTGGTGAACTGGGTTGGTGGGTTTTGGGGGGCTGTTTGAGAGGGTTTATTTGGATAGGTGTGGACCATGCTGGGCGATGAACCGCTGGTGCTGGTGTGGAGCAGGGGTTGGATGTGAAGGGGTTGCAGTGGGACCGGAGTCAAACCTTTTGAGAAAAAAACATTCAGTTTGTTGGTCCACTCTTGGTCGCCAGGAGCTAGGTGACCACTTCACCTAATCCATGACCTAAATATGTTTTTAGGTTGGTCCACACATTGTGGATGTTGTTTTGCTTAAGCCATTGTTCCAGTTTTTGCTTGTAGTCCTTCTTACACCTACTGATCCTATATTTAAGATCTCGCTGGACTCTTCTCAGCTTCTCTTGGTATCCCGAGGTGAAAGTCACTTTCTTCTTGTTCAGTTGGGCCTTCTGCTCAATGTTGACCCAGGGTGTATTGTTGGGAATGCACCGGACCATGGTGGACATAGTGTTTTCCACACAGAAGTTTATGTATCATGTGATGCACTCAGACAAACTGTCAATGTCCTCTCCATGTTGGCTGCAGAGGACAAAACAGTCCCTCAATTGCTCACATGCCCTCTCCGTCCACTTGATCACATTCCTCTTTGGTGATGGCTGGTTTTTCACCACAGGGATTTAGTGTTGCAGAAGATGTACAATGTTTTGATCAGAATGGCCAAGAGTGGGCAGGGTGGTGGCTTTGTATGCTTCTTTGACATTACCATACAGCAAGTCCAAAGTTTTTCTGTCCCTTGTGTGCCACTTCATATACTGAGTGAAGGTGGGTGGTATGGCAGAAAGAGTGCCATGGTTAAAGTCTAAAGAGATCAGGAGAAGGGCTTGTGGGTGCTTGTCTGTTAGACCCAAACCAGCCATTGCAGCTGCGACAGTTAGGGGAAGACGCATAAAAAAATAGCATTCTGACGTAGTTTTTGTAAGTTATTAGGTTTAAAGACACCCCATTTGTTAATGTTGATCATATGTTAAATTGATATACATCAAATGTAAATGTTTTGGACCCCATTGCTCCTGTCAAAGGTAGAATGGTTCAATGTAGTCAAAAGGTTCCATGGGAAATTAAGAGTCGGTCTGGGAACAGAAATGGGAGTGCTCCTGTGCCGAACGGAAATGGCGCAAAACCAAAGCGCCAAACTCATTATGAGATTTACAAAGACAAACTAAATGTGTTTAACTACAGTTTGCGAAGAACATCAAAAAAATGTTTATTAAATTATCACAAACTGTCGTATCGACTCTAAAGTAAACAGACCAACAAATGCTCCATTTTCACTTCCAATAGAAGTAATTTCTACTTCTAGGGGCAATGATAAATTTCAAAGCAATAAACATGCAATAATTCCTGGAAAACAAATAGCTAATCTGCAAGTAACTATTTCACTAGTGCTGGCACAATTCACACTTGTCCCTAACACACCTGTGGATGATTTGAAAAAATCATCCACAGTCTGAGTCCATCAACATGCTGCGTTTCTAATATATGTGCTGAGCGCTTATCCTGTTAACACCTCACTTCAGAATGGAACATTCCCAAAGGCCTTAAAAACTGTTGCCTTTAAGCCCCTCTTAAAGAAGAGTAGTCCTGATGCCTCAGTACTGAGCATTTATCGGCACATATCAAACCTGCCATTTTTAGGCAACAGCTTAGTGACTTTCTTCTGTTTACCAAGGTGTTTGATACTTTCCAATCAGGGTGTAGGCCCCACAACAGCACGGTAACAGCGCTAATCAAGGTGGCAAAGGATTTCCCCCTGAACAAAACGCAACAAAAGTCTCAGTCTTGGTTCTGCTGGACCTGAGCGCTGCCTTTGACACAGTTGACAGAACTTTCTTAACACAGAGGTTAGAAAACTAAATCGGAACATCCAGTTCTGCTCTTAACTGGTTCACGTCCTGTCTCCATCACAGGACATATTTTATTGAAATTGGTAACTTTGTCTCTGACCAAATGGCTATTGTCTGTGAGGTTCTTCAGGGCTCGATTTTGGAAAGGTGTACATGCTGCCACTTGGCCAGCTACTACGCGGCTTCAATGTGTCCTACCACAACTATGCACATGACACTCAGATCTAAGTGTGACTGACGGCAGGTGGACGTTGGCCTGTTGATCCACTTTGTCACTGCATCGAACACATCAGTGAGTGGATGCAAGACACTTTTCTTAAACTGAACTCAGACAAAACCGTAATCATTGTCTTCGGCCCACAGAAGCAAAGCAAAACTATTAATAATTTTGAGGCCCCTCTCCCTGAAAACTATTAAACAGGCCATAAATCTAGGGGTAATCATGGATTCAGACTTCAATTTTAACAACCACATTAAATCAAAAACATCAGCATGTCAGCTGTCACACCAACTTCTATACACACTCACACGCAGGAGCAGAGTCAGGTAGTTATAACAATTACATGTAAAAACTCCCTGGGGATGTAATAAGGTGTAAGGCTGACCACCAATGTCGCTGCTACACAGCTGTTCTTTAACAGTCATGTGGTTTGAGCAACGACATTACTTATTCACAAACACCATCATGTGTCCGATATATGTTCATAAAACCAGGACATGACAAGCGGTAGAAAATAGAAGGATGGATGATGCAGCTTCCTTTATATTCCTGCGACAAACTTGTCAGCGTTGACAGCTCGTCCATCTTGTCTGAGAGAGAGCAAACGTTTTCCATGACAACCTGAGGAAAACACTTTTTAAAACTCTGTTTTCTCTCCCAACGCATAACGCCAGCCCTGCAGCCTTGTCTTTCCTCCATATCGCCACTGGAATCTTTGGTTTTACCATCTGGACTCAGGTGTGGGAGACAGCTACACTGCAAAAATTGAAATCTAAGTAAGATTAAATATCTCAAGTAAGTGTGATATTTGCTTATTTTCTGTCTGATAAGATAATTCTTCTCACTAAGCAGATTTTATGTTAGAGTGTTTTACTTGTTTTAAGGGTTTTGGTCCTTAATTTTCTCAGTAAGATATTACAGCTTGTTGCTGTGATATTATGACCTATATTGAGTAAAACATGCTTAAAACTAGAATATCAACTGATGCAAAGCTGTGTCATTAACACACAAGTAAAAAACTAATTTTTTAAAGTAGTAATTTCTTACTTCAAGCATGAAAAAAAATTGTGACGCAGAGCACATATCATTATGTCAAGATAATGGCACTAGCATTTACTTAATTTAAGAATATTTTTCAACATATTGAGCAAAAAGGTCTCTTTTTTTTTCTACCAAGACAAGTGCACTTGTTATTAGTGAGAATATACATATTTGAAGGAATTTTGGGGTTCATTGAGGTTAGCTAAATTTACTTGTTTTGGAAAGTCTTGACAAGCCGAATTTTCTTGTTCTATTGGCAGATAATTTTGCTTAGTTCAAATAAGATACCCCCCATTTTTGTAATTTTTTTCTTGTTTTTCAACACTGACTTTTTGCAGTGTAGCAATTGGACTGTAATGTAAGCGATTGAGCCATGGCTAAAAAGGCTCTCCATCCATCCATCCCTCCCTCTATTTTCTACCACTTGTCCCTTCCGGGTGGTGGGGGGCGCTGGAGCCTATCTCAGCTGCAATCGGACGGAAGGCGCTGTACACCTTGTACAAGTCTCCACCTCATCACAGGGCCAACACAGATAGACAGACAACATTCACACTCGCATTCACACACTAGGGCCAATTTAGTTTTGCCAATTAACCTATCCCCAGGTGTATTTTTTTTGGAGGTGGGAGGAAGCCGGAGTACCCGGGGGGAACCCACGCAGTCACAAGGAGAACAGGCAAACTCCACACAGAAAGACCGTGAGCCCGGGGATCGAACCCAGGACCTTCGTACTGTCAGGCACATGTACTAACCCCTTTCCATCGTGCTGCCCTAAAAAAGCTCTTGGGAAGAAAATTCAAGAAGTCCAGAAAAAATTACTAAAAGTAGCACAAAAGTCACAAAAGTGCCACCCTTCTTTGCACAGTCCCGAAGGAGTTTAAACAAAAATGTAAAGACAAAATAATACAAGAGGGAAAAATTAAAAAACACGAAGGAGAAAATCAAAGAACACAGAGGTACTGCAAGTATGTGATATACTTCAATCGTTTTTTTTTTTTTGTCCTCAGTGGGAGTGAGGTGGCAGAGCAAATTGACATCCTGACATACACGTTTGATCATCCGCCTAATTTCCTGTCCTGGATTCAACAGACATTTTGAACTTCTGTGGTCGATTTCGCACCAGCACAAAAAGCCCCGAAGAAGGACATTTTTTATCTTTGGTCCAGTTTCACAATGATCAGCCACGGTCTGAATTATATTACTTTCTCGGGCACGCACAATCTCACCACTCTCTGTTGTCCAAGAAGAATAGTGATTAGACTGTAATAACCACTTTTAATTCATCGTGAAAATAGCCTTGCTGGTCAGTTCTGTGCTGCGGGTAATGTATGCAATGAAGGAGAACTACACTGCACAGACGCAATCAGCTTTGCGTGTGCTATCAGGTTTGCGCATGGTTTAGTACATGCAAACCTTTAGTAAATCAAGCCCTAAGTGATGTTTTATTATGTTAGCTGGCTCTCATGAAGTCTGCAGCTAGTAATTATTAGTGATGTTGAAGGAAAAAGCGAACATTGGGATGCGTTTGTGAAATGAATGCCCCGCCCAATGCTTAAAAATAGCAAAATACATAAATGTTACATGTTTTTGTGAATGTGCCTGTTACTGCGTTACTTATATGCTTACAGAGTCTACATACAACCTTGATGGAAGTGTTTGATCTTTTTGACGACTTGGCGTGGTTGAAGAGGGGCCGTGACGGCAACCTAAGGGTTCCCGATTCGATCCCCACCTTCTACCAACCTAGTCATGTCCGTTGTGTCCTTGAGCAAGACACTTCAACCTTGCCTCTGATGGGTTGTGGTTAGCGCCTTGATTGGCAGCTCCCGCCATCAGTGTGTTAATGTGTGTGTGAATGTGAAAATATTTTCAAAGCGCTTTGTGTACCTTGAAGGTAGAAAAGTGCTATATAAGTAGAACCCATTTACCATTTTTAAGAGATTTACAGGCAGTCGAGAGTGATTACCTTAGGCTGAATGGTAAAGGGTAATTTTGCTTGCATTTATTTCCTGGTTATAATATGTACAAAAAAGAAAACCATATCTATTAGCATATGTGGCGGTATAGCTCGGTTGGTAGAGTGGCAGTGCCATCAACTTGAGGGTTACAGGTTCGATCCCCGCTTCTGCCATCCTAGTCACTGCCGTTGTGTTCTTGGGCAAGACACTTTACCCACTTGTTGTCATGATCTGTGGTCTGGATTATGTTTTTGTTAGTTTTGGACTCTTTTAGTTCCTGTTTGCGTGCCCTTGTTTGTTTAGTTACCATGGCGACTCATTAGTTTCACCTGCCGCTGGTGTTCGGACACGCACCTGCTCTAATTAAGAGACTATTATTTAAGCCTTTCTTTGCCAGTTAATCGGCCTGGCGTCATTGCTCTTTTAATGCCACATTTTCATGCCTATTTCATGTGATTCCACAGTTAATGCTAATTGTTTCATGACATAGTTTAGTGAGGTTTTCATGTCCATAGTTTCATGTTTAATGTCCTAAGTTTTTTGCCTTAGCTTCTCGTGTGAACGGCACACTTTCTTTCTGTTTTGGTTCCTGTCATTTCTGCTGTGTAGAATCAATTGATTATTAAAATATGTTCCTACCTTCAAGTCCTGACTGGAACAGTCTGTTTGCATCCTGGGAGAACAAATCTCACAGAAGATGCGCCCCCTCCCCCGTCATGACACTTGCACCCAGTGGCACCAACACTGGTCTAAAAATGTGTAACTTAGATATTGGGTTTTACAATGTAAAGTGCTTTGAGTCACTAGAGAAAAGCGCTATATAAATATAATTCACTTGACAATTCACTTCAGTAGTCTTACATAAGGATTGTGATAGCCAACATTCCAAAAATTGCAGTTCCTTTTCAATGTTTCCTGTAATAGATGGATGAACACATAGTTTGATATCATCTTAAATTGGACCAAAAGAAGAACAAAAAATCAAACAAGTGGGATGAAAGGAAGTCAGGTCTTATTTGTTAATAAACATATTATATACTCCCTGCTCAGTGTCCTTGTGGTTAGAGTGTCTGCCCTGAGATTGGTAGGTCGTGAGTTCAAACCCCGGCCGAGTCATACCTGAGACTATAAAAATGTGATCCATTATCTCCCTGCTTGGCACTCAGCATCAAAGGTTGGAATTGGGGGTAGCGGTAGAAAATGGATGGATGAATGGCTTACCAAATGATTCCCGAGCAAGGCCCCCGCTGCTGCTCACTGCTCCCCTCACCTCCCAGGGAGTGGAACAAGGGGATGGGTCAAATGTAGAAGGTAATTTCACCACACCTAGTGTGTGTGTGTGTAACTATCAGGGGTACTTTAACTTTAACTTTAATACGCAGACAGCATTGCAGTTAAATTTAATAAATCATCACATAAAAGACAGAGGCCAACTTAAGGCTATCTTTAAAAATAAGATTGTAACTGATACTTAGGTGTGGGGTGTGGATAAAAGAAGAACCAGGCTAATGAATTGAATAAATGAATTGCAGATCAGAGGGAGTGGACAGACGATTGGCAGAATAAAGGCATCTTAAGAGTTTGTATTAGCATGAAAAGACAAACAACTGACACTCTTTGAAGGATCATACTTTCGCATCTACAGAAGTGAGATTGAGATGCTAATGATCGTGTTTTGCTGATTCTTCAGTCGCTCTTGGCACAGTAAACGCTTTTAAAAGTATGACGAATGATTTGCAGACTGTTCGGCTGAGTGGTAGAGATCAAAACCGTCATTTGGTGCAAAGCGTCTGTCGTTTTTCAAAATAAAAAGCCACTTTGTTGTGTGTGACAGCCACACTTTGCATGACACCAAGGGCCAGTTATTTCCTCCTGCCTACAGTCTAATGGTACTTTTTAAAAATTACATTTGAACAAACATCATTAAGGACTCTCTTTCACTTTCAGAAATATATCGCACTGTACAATGAGTTGTGTACTTTCACTCCTTAAAAAAATGTATTTCAAGACAAAAATTCCAAACAAATACTGTATTGTTTAAACGTCATATAAAGTTTTACAATTTTGCACAGATTCAAAATTAAACACTATATGGCAGCAACAACACAAACTCAGTCAAATAATTGTACAATATTAGTCAAAGTCATCATTATTGTCATTTGTTCATTGACAAAAATGATGTTGAACGTTATCTCTGAATCACGATATGAGCTAACTGGAAAAAAATCAAATACAAATTCAGATGTGTAAAATTTAAAGGATAATGTACAAAATGTGCATTTCGCAAGAATATGACTTGTCTCGGATGTACCTTGCCTTTCAACTTTTTAGCTATGAGGGGCCGTTAGGAACATTATTCAGAATTACCTCTTACATACACTAGTGAAATGCTCTCACATAAACATATGAAATGTTTTTTCTCTCACACACACTACTGAAACACTCTTATACACACTACTGAAACATTCTTATAAACACTACTGAAATACTCTCACCTAAACAACTGAAATGCTTTTTCTTACACACAGTACTGAAACACTCGTTTACACACTACTGAAATGCTCTCATAAACAACTGAAATGTTTTTCTCTCGCACACTAGTGAAACACTCTTATACACACTACAGAAACATTCTTATAGGCACTACTGAAATGCTCTCACATACACTACTAAAATGCTCTCACATACACTACTAAATGCTCTCACATACACTACTGAAATGCTCTCACATACACTACTGAAATGCTTTCACATAAACAACTAAAATGTTTTACTCTCACGCACACACACACACACCATGTGCGTGTGAGAGACAATTTTAGTAGTATGTGTACAAGGATTGCAGTTATGTGTATGAGAGCATCTTACCAGTATGTATGAGAGAGGTTGCATTCCGGTTCTGGTCACCAATAATGCCCGCCCTTTTTCAGACAAGTTTTTCTTTCATACACATTGGTAAGATGCTCTCATACACATAACTGAAATCTTTGTACACGTACTACTGAAATTGTTGTCTCTCACACGGTGTGTGTGTGTGCGTGAGAGAAAAACATTTTAGTTGTTAATGTGAGAGCATTTCAGTAGTGTATGTGGGAGCAATTCAGTAGTGAACTGAGAGCATTTCAGTAGTGTATGTGAGAGCATTTCGGTAGTGTGTATAAGAGTGTTTCAGTAGTGTGTGTGAGAGTAAAACATTTCAGTTGTTAATGTGAGAGGTTTTCAGTAGAGTGTATAAGAGTGTTTCAGTAGTGTGTGTGAGAGAAAAAACATTTAATATGTTAATGTGAGAGCATTTCAGTAGTGTATGTACGAGGTAATTCTGAATAATGTCCCTAACGGCCCCTCATAGCATGCAATGTTCCCTCTAATATGTCACGTGTCTGACTAAGCGCAAACACTCCCTGAGCATTCAGTGGAGCACATATGAGCAACATCAGACATATACACTGGACTTAATAACACGTTAATGTTTTATTATAATAATTAAATGACACCAGTAATTTTTATGAGATTATTTAGTAAAATACTGTAAGTGAATTACCCCGCATAAAATTTATATAACAAAAAAAAGTTTTTTCATGAGCTATGTTTTAGTATTGTATGTCTGGGTGGGGGTCCTAGTTTAGAAATAATGTGTACCCCTTTAAGAGATCACATTAAGACCAAAATAATGCTCTTTAGCAATCGCAAAAGTAATATATTGATCAGGATTGTTATTGATGATACAGCAATAGAATATGTTCAACAAAATTACTTCTTAGGAATGGTAATAGATGAAAATATCTCATGGAAGCCTCACATAAGTTACCTGAGGACAAAAGTTGCTAAATGTGTTGGAATGATGAGAAGATCATGTCTTTTATTGAACACCAATGCTCTGCTGTTATTGTATCATTTATTTATAATGTCATATTTAAATCATTGTGTTGAAGTCTGGGGAAATTGTTATAAATCCCATCTACAGTCTTTAGTCACTCTGCAAAAAAAAAGGCCATCAGGATTGTGTCCACTGTTCAACTCAGACATCGTTCAAATCCACTATTTATGGACTTAAAGCAACTTAATCTGAACGATGTGAACAACTTTAAAACTGCTCAAATTATGTTTAGGGCATCCCAAGACTCTCTACCATCCAATATACAGAACCTATTCCATGATAGAAATGATCACCATAGTTACAGTTGAAGAGGAAACAACAACATTTTATTTGCCTAAATTTAGAACAACTTTAAAATCAATGTGCATTTCAGTCCGTGGAGTCAGTCTGTGGAATAACTACATGGACAAAACACATTTTCATCTCTTCTCTTTCCAGAGCGTGTGTCATAGTGCAACATGGACACCGCGCGCATTGGCAGCATGTTAATATGCATATATTAATAAACTTGTAAACCCGGATTAAAAGACAGCCCATCTTTTTTGCTAGGTAAAAAGGCAAACGTCATGTTTCACATGAAGGATTTTTTATTTAGTTTATTTTCTTTATTTCCTGTTTTGTGCCTTTTGTTACCTACTGATCCTCTTTAGTGTATTGGTTGTTCCATTGGTAATGGGAAGTCGGAATTTCCGAGTTCTTAGTCGGAATTTCAACTGGAACGCCCCTCGAGATCGGATTTCCACTCTCATCACATCGAGTGTGTTTCGAAGATGGCTGCTCTGGATGTAAACAATGATATCCCCTTCTGTATGACCCATTATTAGCTGGCTTGGCACTTGGTGGAGGCGGTTAAATTTTTCCTCCCTCTGCGTGCTCTCTTGTTTTGTCCTGTCTGCACTTTTTTGGAGCCTCTTTCTCTGCGCTGTCCTCTGAAATCTAAACACCAGACATGGAATTGATTAGCTGGACTCTCGACTAAATCGACAAAATCTTCTCGACGAGGAAAAGAGGTTCTATGGAGCCTGGCTGCCCTGACTGAACTATTGCTGCGGGGTACGTGAGAGACTCCTGGGAGAAATGGACAATCATGTGTCTCTCAGTACTGAACGTCAAAGACATGGGAGACATCTACCTATTTGGAACTGAGATGGCAGGGCATATGCTAATTGGTCTGGGCTTTGCCCTGGTGTATCATCAAATTCGGAAGACAATTGCAGGAAAGGAACAACTAGCAAATGGCAGCCAAGGACGAGCCATTTCATCAGAAAGAAAGAAATAGAAGAGTTGGATGGGGGGGGGCATACATTCGTCCCCACATCTGGGACGCCAGGGCTGGGGACAAAGTTCTTAGAACTTTATTTAGCACTTAATATACTCTTAAAATGTTGGTGACTGTACTCTTAAAGAAAATTGCTTAAATATTGAAATTGTGAGTAGAGAGTGTTTCCTCTTGTTAATTCAACCTAAAGTGTTGGGTGCACTTTATTCAAAAAAGATGCGAATGCATTCATCCATCCATCCATTTTCTACTGCTTGTCCCGTTCAGAGTCATGGGGGTGCTGGAGCCTATCTCAGCTGCATTCGGGCGGAAGGCGGGGTTACACCCTGGACAAGTCGCCACCTCATCACAGGGCCAGATAGACAGACAACATTCACACAATTTAGTGTTGCCAATCAATCTATCTCCAGGTGCATGTTTTTGGCGGTGGGAGGAAGCCGGAGTACCTGAAGAGAACCCACTCAGTCACGGGGAGAACATGCAAACTCCTAATGTGAATGCATTGGCCATTAATTGTTGTTTACTTGCTTGTTTGTGTCCATATTTCATTCATATCTAATTCCCTTATAACAGGAATATAGGAAACTTAACCTGCAGTTTCCAGTATCCAGTGTGTATATTTAACACACTGCATGATTTTATTTTTTTTTAAAGTTACTGAATCAATTTAAACTTACTATATTGTTTCAGAACGTTTCATTCAAAAAAAAAAAATAGATCGTCTCTGAGTCGTCTCTCGGGAGTCGCAACTCGCAACATTCTGTCCGTGCATCCTCTGTGTGTAAGCCAACACTCCCACTCCAACCACATAGACAAAGATTGTGGATGGCTGACGAGAGGGTTCGCCGTTCATTTAATTCTACTATTGAATAAACCAACTGAGACTGGTGCACACAGTGAAGCCTTTTTCTTCCTGTTTAGACGTGAGAGACAAAAGAAAAATATCAAGTTCATTTTCATTGTTTGATTAACAGCCATTATATATTGAGGTCAATACAGTATTGTTGTAGCTACTAAACCTACTTTTTGTGGGCTTTAACAAACTCATCAAATGTGCTTGCATATGTCGACTGAATTGGGTTAAAATGGACACATTGTATCATATAATATATGCATTTTATAGTCATCTAGCTATTTTCAGTTCACGTATTTATATGACACCCAATCAGAACACAATTATTCAATTTTGTGGTTAAGAAAGTTCAGAAATGCCCCATTAAAAATCACTGTGAACCCCGCTTCCCCCTGTAAACCATGATGTTTCTGTAAATATAAAACATGGTAATCATATAAAGTTGGGTTTTGTCTGTTGATAAATCTATGATTTACGTTTGTGTTGTAACATCATTAGAGTGTATTTGCCTGTATGCTGAATGAGAATGCAGACTGAGCTTTAGACTGCAGGCTCAAGGCGATGCGCTCTATAATCTTTTTAGCTGCTTTAAAGCCATTGACACACAAGATACCGGGCCAAGAATTCTTGATTCCAGAGGAAAAAAATAATATCTCTGCTATATTAACTCTGGGCGAGAGGAAGTATTAAATGTATTTACGTTCACTATTGGAGTTAAATATAGAATGCAATAAGAACACAATAAATAAGTGTTCTTGTTATTTAAAAGAAGAAACAATATAATTGAGTGAAATATTTCTGTCAAAAACAAAACAATGAAGAATCCTTAACCAAGAAGAAATTATCTTAAAAATGTATGAATATTTGTTTATACCAGTGGTTCTCAAAGTTTTTCCACTAAAAACATGTCTCTCCAAGTAACACCAAAATGACTAACATTGAAATACAGTAGCGTAGTAGGCCCAAGTAATTATTAATAACAAGGCAGAGGTTTTATTTAACAAGCATATTTAATACATATTTTGGGCACTGTATCAGTACATACAGTTTGAACCGTAACACTGTGTTCAAATATAATCAATCAATATTTATTTATATAGCCCTAAATCACAAGTGTCTCAAATGGTTGCAAAAGCCACAACGACATCCTTGGTTCAGATCCCTCATTAGGGCAAGGAAAAACTATATATATATATATATATATATATATATATATATATATATATATATATATATATATATATATATATATAAATAAAATGTATACCGTATTTCTCGAACTATAAGACGCAGTTTTTTTCATAGTTTGGCCAGGGGTGCGATATATACTCTGGAGCGACTTATGAGTAAAATTATTAACACTTTACTGTAAAATATCAAATAATAGTATTTATCTCACTCGCGGAAGAGACGAAGAAAATGTCAGCAATCGTCACACACACGTCAGCAATCGTCACATACACGTCAACCAATAAGAATTCGGCGGGGGAGGGTCATGGCAGAACTGCATTGTGGGTCATGGGATGCTAACTGCTATATGCTACTGCCGTAGCTATTAAAATCAATAATTTCATCATTGGCGGTAACTTATAAAAACTGAGAAGGGCTGAACAAAAATCGTACCGAAAAGGAAATCATATACTGCAGATTGACATAATAAGTTAAATATGTTGTAACTATAATCAAATGACAGCCGTTATTTCTTTGAGATTATTTTACAATATAAGTGATTGGCGCCTCTTACAATGAAAATTATTAAAAAAAACATCTTATTTTTCAAGAGCTGTGTACTAGTTTTGTATGACTGGGTGGGGATACTGATTTGGAAATAATTTGTACCCCTTTCAGAGATCACATTTAGTTCCCCTTAAAACATTCACATGTTGCACAATGAGATGTAAGCATGGGATAAAATGTACATTCTTGTGACGTTCTGTCCGTGAAATATATATAGTTTGTATTAGCATTTGTATAATCTGTTTGGTAACAGGCAGAGTTTTATGATTAATGTTCATGAAATGGATAATCCTATACATGTGTGGTGTTGGAGTTGTCCAACTTTTGTATGTGGCCATAAAGCAAAGTGCCATGATGGTGCAAGTGAGAGCGAGCCACAGCTGTTAATATGACAACATACATAGAGTTGCTTTTAGCCTGGTTTGTCCGGCAGACAATGACCAGCTTTGCTACATAGTTTTTTAAAAAAGGTTTTTGGTCTGGTTACAGGTGACAATTAACAGTTTCGCTCAATACAGTGATCGATGATCGTTCCAATATTTGAACAGTGCTGACAAACATTGTTTTATCTGTGGTGGCCGCTTGTTGCTACTTGTCATTCAGTTGCTTTGCAAAATCCTATAGAATAAATTTTGTGTTTATCTTGTTTAGAGTTTAGAATGGATTATATTTAGTGTGCGGCATAGATTTGTTGTGCGCAGAGGATGCGTCAGCAGTGCACAATTGCGCAAGCACACACCTTAGAGGGAACCAGACGTGGCTGCGGAAATATATTTTAAGGGGGGCATTAAACTTTTTAAGGGTTGCCCCTGCTATAAAAATGATTCCCGCTGCGGGGACGCACACGCTTGTCAAAGCTGCAATGCTGGGGCTTTGTCTGTCCATAACAGATGATTAATTTTAAGACAAACACTTTATATTAGTAGTTATAGTAAATATATAAACGCTTGTATGTGCTTGAAATTATCTAAGCTCTTATCATTCCTAGTAAATTAAAGTGTTGGCCATTTCTATGCTATTGATTATACAGGATTGTAGATTCGATGTTGATGTGCTAAAGCCTCTTTTTTCATGAGCGACATGCACTATTAACTTCTCTTTGTTTTGATATATTCATTATATCAAGGTATTATTGGTGGCTAAAAAGGGATTCAAACCAAGACTTTGATACTGACACATCTCCTCTGTGCTGAGATGCAGGGATGAGATGTGAGAGTATATAAATCCTATTTTGAATCACTAAGATGTTGTTTGGGGTTTATTTCAGCTTTTTAAGCGGTACAGTGTGTACTTTACTATTATATATGTAACTACATTATCTCATGTGTAAAAGGGTACTTCAACATGTGAACAGTAGAGCAAATACTTTATTATCATACATGTAACGCTCTTAAATGAATACATCCAAACATTTTCCTAATACTTATAATGTGCACGAACAAAGAGCAGTTATTAAAGGCCTACTGAAATGAGATTTTCTTATTCAAACGGGAATAGCAGGTTCATTCTATGTGTCATACTTGATCATTTCGCGATATTGCCATATTTTTGCTGAAAAGATTTAGTAGAGAACATTGACGGTAAAGTTCGCAACTTTTGGTCGCTGATAGAAAAGCCCGGCCTTTACCGGAAATATGTGCGTGTGACGTCACGAGTTGCAGGGGTCCACACACATATTCACATTGTTTATAATGGGAGCCACCAGCAGTAAGAGCAATTCGGACCGAGAAAGCGACAATTTCCCCATTATTTGAGCGAGGATGAAAGATTTGTGAATTAGGATATTGATAGTGAAGGACTAGGAAAAAAAAAAAAGCGTTGTCTCCGGGCGGCGGCAGTGTGAGCGTTTCAGATGTAATTACTTAGACACATTTACTAGGATAATTCTGGAAGATCCCTTATCTGCTTATTGTTTTAATAGTGTTTTAGTGAGATTTTAAATATTATAAAGACATACCTCGAGGTCGGATGGCTGCGGTGAACACCCAGTGTCTCAGAGAGAAGCCGAGGAGCCAAGCTCAAAACTGCTTTTTAAACAGCTGCTGCAGGACGACGAATAATCCAATGATTTCTCCGGTAAGATATAATTCACAATTTCCCCTTCCAAAAACATGCTGGTTGACGTAGAGAAAACATGTTCGCTTGACCGCTCTGTGTTAAAGCTTCACAACAAACAAAGAAACACCGGCTGTGTTTCGGTGCTAAAGACAGCTGCAATCCACCGCTTTCCACCATCAGCATTGTTCTTTATAGTCTCCATTATTAAATGAACAAATTGCAAAAGATTCAGCAACACAGATGTCCAAAATACTGTGTAATTATGCCATTAAAGCAGAAGACTTTTAGCCGCTATTGGTGCTGAGCTAATATTTCCTGACTCAGTGACGTCACGCGTACGCATCATCATTCCGCGACGTTTTCAACAAGAAACTAAGCGGGAAATTTAAAATTGCAATTTGATGCTTTATTGGTCCTCCTAAAACACCTTCATTTTAGCATGTAACATAAATTTTAAAAGGAAAAGCTTACTTTTAGGTTATGAATACTGTTTGAAAGTCATTACAATACCATGTACGCTCAAAGTTTGATATAGTGCGGTCCCATTTAACGCAACGTTCTACATAATGCGATCGTGCTCGTGGACCACAAATTTCTGTCCGTTTTTTTCCACCAGAGTGAATTGCGTTATTTTTTTCACCAAATTATCACGTATTTACAAACTTACACAGTAAATCTTTATGAAAGTCCCATGGGGGCAGTATCCACTGAGCGAGTTTAGGCAGCTGAGCTATACGCATAACTTTTTCAAAAAGGAAAGGGTAAAAATAAGAATTTCTATAAAACGTGATATTGGGAATAACAATCGGTATTTTATGGGCCCCAACGACTGCTTTATATCGAACTTTGAGGGTACTACAAACAACTACAGTAGTTTTATGCAATAAAGGGTTAATATATTTGACACAACTGCAGCCTTTTAAAGATGAAAATAGCACTTTAGATCAATTTCAGTCTGCATACAGAGCTTTGCAAAGTAATGAATCTGCACTTTTAAAGGTTTTTAATGACTTGCTTTTAATGTCTGATTCTGGCAGCTCTGCCATTTTAGTGCTTTTAGATCTTACAGCTGCCTTTGACACAGTTGACCACACAATTCTTTTAGACCGCCTGAGACTGTGTGGGTGTCAGGACAACTGCATTACAGTGGTTCAGATCCTACCTATCAGAGAGGTCCTTCTCTGTCAGGCTGAGGGACGACACCTCTTATTCTGCCCCGCTTTACTGTGGTGTCTCCCAGGGATCTATTTTAGGCCCCATCCTGTTCACTCGTTATCTCCGCGCTCTTGGAGAGATTTTTAAGAAACATGGAGTGTTTTATATCTTTCATGCGTATGACTGCCAAATTTATATGCCAATTTCAAAAGGCCACGGCCCCCTGACACCCCTTCTCAACTGTCTATGCGACGTCAAGGCTTGGTTAGCACAGAATTTTTAAATAATGAATGAGGGAAAAATGGAAATTTCAGTTTATGGTCCGGCCCTCACTGACTTGGGACCATTGCAAAGTTACGTGCATCCCAAAGTCACCAGCCTTCCCGTCACTATAGATAGCGATTTTAAACTTGACAAACAAGTCAATGGCGTTTTAAAATTGTGTTTTTATCACCTTCGTCTTTTAGTAAAGGTTAAACCGTTTTTATCTTTTAACCTTTTTGAACTAGTCGTGCATGCTTTTATTTCAAGTCGCCTGGACTACTGCAATGCACTTTATACTGGCATTAGCGAAAAAGCTCTCTCCCGGTTGCAGTTAGTCCAGAACGTGGCACAACTTTTAACAGGGGCCAGGAAACGCCAGCATATAACCCCAATTCTTCAGAGTTTGCACTTGCTCCTTGTTCATTTTAGAATTGATTTTAAAACATTGCTGTTTGTTTTTAAATCTTTACATGGACTGGCACCTCAGTATATCTCGGACCTCATTCACATTTACACTCCCGCGCTGAGGTTCGAGAGCCAGCTCCAGCTCGTGGTGCCTAAGACCAGACTTAAAACCAGGGGAGACAGGGCCTTCTCTGTGGTCGGCCCTAAGCTCCGGAACACTCTGCCCCTCCATGTTCAAACTGCTTCCACAGTAGAGTGTTTCAAGTCTCGTCTTAAGACCCACTTTTATTCTTTGGCTTTTAACACTTCGTGAGATGTGTGGTCCTCTGTCCTCTGTTTTCCTCTGTGTTTTTTATACACTTTGATTTCTATTTTACTGTTTTAATCTATTTTACCCATTAAAATTGTTTTTAAAATCATTTTTATTTTTATATTGTTTTCATATTGATTTATTTTTTGTTTTTATTCAGTCAGTGGAGCATAATACTGTTTTTTAATATTGTTTTTAACATGGCTGTGCAGCACTTTGGAAACGTTGTTGTTTATATGTGCTATATAAAAAAAGTGGATTGGATTGGATTGAACATTGTATCGCTTTTACCTTGTGGCGTAGACTATTGTGTGTCTCCTTCGGTCATTCTCCGCCCAGTGTTGTCAAGTCTTCGTATTATCACCTTATTATAATCACCTTATTATAGGCTACTTATTTTCATAAAGCATCTGGCAACACTATCTCCAACGTCTTTGATAGACGGACCGGAAAAGTCACTTTCGGGTGACAGCACAACCAGTAATATATCCGTCTGTAAACCAAAGCTACTGTTCGACTATCCAGTTTGTTGAGTCAGGACTAGACACAACAAATTGAAACATCGCTTCTGCAGCTAGTCAATACTTTTATATATAAATGTTTGTCGTTGAAGGTACCATATTTTACCATTTGTCTGCAAAATATTGCAATATTACATCACAAGTTAGTCTGATTTCCACAACTCTTACCATGAATTGATTTACGTTTACGTTGAAAAACTTATCCCGGTGTAACCAATTAGTGGTCAATTGTACAGAATATGTACTGAACTGTGTAATCGACTAATAAAAATTTCAATCAATCAATGTCTCTCCTTTTTGGTAGTGCACAAGACGGTCTTCAGGAGAGCACTTTTTGTAAAGGTAATGGCCCTTTTCATATGTTCTGGCACTGTCAGGTGCCATTGTGAAGCTGCAGTGGGACTGAATCTCCGTGCACGGGACAATAGCATTACTCTATCATCTTTAGTACTTCTAATAACGGTCGGCTGTCTTACATGATTGATTTACTCAAGCACAGCAGTGTGGCGTAGGATTTTTGACATACAGGACTCATCGTATCCCAGTGGAGTCTTGAGGCACATCCATTAGCTGAGCACGGGTGGACATTATGAAAATTTTTATGTTAATATACCTGTATGATATTGAACATGCTGGCAGTAACGTTTCAAGGAAAGAATGGTTGAGTGAAATTCAAAATCCAATTTAATCTGATGGCTGCGAACCATAATGAGTTTGTCAAAAACAATTGATTCAAGCCAATGTCAGTGTGACCAAATAGTCTGTGTCCAATCATTGAAGTCCCTGCCTTCATGCAGTGGGCCTTTTGAGAACACAAAAGTCTGAACATGCACATCTAATCCTTTGAGACCGGCGGGTGCCTTTTGCAAACAAAAAGATGACGATGAAGGAGGATGACTTAGAGGCCCCCTGGACACAATGACATTAGGGCCTTCTTTTCAGTCTGAGTAGGTTTACAAAAAGTGTTGTGCTCAGGAGGGATGTAGAAAAGAACATGGAAACGTGCATTAACTGGTGAAAGATCTGAAATCAGGTGTGTATACTGGTGGAGCTCAGTTATACATTGCCCAATGGCTAATGGATGCGCTTGTGATCTTCTTTTGTGCACTTACACCTTACCTCTTTTCCTGCTCTCCTTCCCCCTGTCTGCCTTCAGGGTCGCTCTTTTCCCGTCTTTTTCGCGCTATGCACATCCCCACGGCTGCCTGCTGGCCTCAGTGTCAGGCTTAGCAACCATGGCCCTAGCCAGCTCTTTGAAAAAGTGCAAAGCAGCAGACCAAAGCAGCTTATAGAAGGGAAGCACAGAGAGGCCTCATTTTTTTTTTTTTTTTTTTTGCGAAAGCATCTTCTGATGCTGCCTGCACTCACGCTCCCTGCAGGCTGCACTACAAGATACCTGTGTGATCATAACTGGCAGACAAACAGCAGGACAAGACCCATGTGACCAAGAGCTCTGAAGTCAGCATGTGTTGAGTGGAGCGTAACATATAGTGAGTGTGCTGAAAAGTGATCTGTGCTACTATTTTCTCTAGCAATTATGTTTAGAAATTATTTTACAGCCATGCTTTTTTATTTTTTTATTATCCATCCATCCATCCATCCATTTTCTACCGCTTATTCCCTTTCGGGGTCGCGGGGGGCGCTGGCGCCTATCTCAGCTACAATCGGGCGGAAGGCAGATTCTCTATTTGTAATGCAAACTTTAATGATGGTAATGACTTCAGATCTACATTACAGTATCTTATCCATATATTCCAAACTCTTCTTCTGGTTATTCCAAAGCCATTTCCAATCCAATGTCATTGTCAAGTGTTTTGGTTTTCTAGCTCTGCTTATCCCACACCTGAAAGGATGTACCAATGCTGAATATAGATTCTGGATTTCACTCAAAAGACCAGACCGTCTTTATTTTTTTCCCTTTTGTTTTCCTTTAGTTTGCAACAATTTCTTCAACCAATGAAATGGGAGTCTTTGCTGTCTTTAGGAGCTTTTGGCAGTCTTAGTTTTTAGCTTTTAGCTTCTATCTTTCAGCTTCTAGCTTCTAGCTTTTAGCTTCTAGCTTCTAGCTTCTAGCTTTTAGCTTATAGCTTTTAGCTTATAGCTTTTAGCGTCTAGCTTCTAGCTTTTAGCTTCTAGCTTCTAGCTTTTAGCTTCTAGCTTTTAGGTTTTAGCTTCTGGCTTCTAGCTTTTAGGTTTTAGCTTCTGGCTTCTAGCTTTTAGCTTTTAGCTTCTGGCTTCTAGCTTTTAGCTTTTAGCTTCTGGCTTCTAGCTTTTAGCTTTTACCTTCTGGCTTCTAGCTTTTCGCTTCTAGCTTCTAGCTTTTAGGTGAAAAACCTTTAAAGGACAAAACACCACAAGATTAATATGCTGTACAAAATTAATCAATTCTAATCCCATTATTTACAATTATAATTAGGCTATCAAACTCTTAACTATTTAACACGTGCAAGAAATTTGACAAATATTTTCCCTTTAAGTTAAAACAGATTTTTAAAAAAATGTCTCAACATAAATGCACCAAGATACATATAAAATACATTTAACCCAAAAAACACAAATAAATGCAGCAGAAAACCCAATATGCAAATACATACATACATACCATACCAATTAACCACTTATTTTATATACATATTTAAAATACATATCCAATATAGATGTATTTATTTAACAATGAAACATTCAGATCTTAAATGTCTCACCAGCGCAACAAGTGCGTCACACCCACAAAGAGGAATAAAGTATAATCTTACCGGCTGTCCGTTTAGCTTTTGGATTTGGTCCTTTTTTTTTTTTTTTTTTTGCACAACTCTAGGTTATTGTCAAGGATAGGGAACCTCCCTCCACTCTGCGCTGCGGTGGCGTTTTATGCACCACTTTATTAGACGCAGCTGTCTGATTATCGGGCTCGCGCACCAGCAGGTGAGATGGGAGCGCGCTGCGCTCTCCCTGCGCATGAATGTGAATAGATCAGGTGATCACAGGGGCATCACTAGACCTAATACTGTACTGGGGCACACCTGGGGCACAAATAATTCACGTGAGCGTGCAAAGCGCGCAAGCAAAAACATTTTTAGCACTTATTTATCATAAAAAATACATAAATAGTGCTTTAAACTATGAAATCATATCAGATTATGTCGTATGGATCTTTGATTAAGCACCTGAAATTAACTAATGCATTTGACCTACTTGTGCACTTTTTTACTCCAGACTTCTAAACTGCTATTGGTAAAAGCAAAAAGGAAGCGCAATGAATCTTTTTGAAATATTTATTGCAGTAATCATCTGCAAATTTAACATCTACAAAAGTAAAACAAAAAATAAAGCAACCCTACATCTCTGGGTTCTTTTATATTATTTAATTTCCATTTATTGCAATGTGGCGAATCCTATTTCAGATACACAAAACTATAAAACATACACAAAACAATAAAGCCACAGTAGTAGAATAAATGAACAACTGTTGCGTGTCTGAGCGAATAGCTATTGACGCTATTTGGCCATGTTTGCCTTAGCATCGCCCGTAAAATGTGCGGACCAACGATCGGAAGTTTCGCATCTTGTGACACTGGATCAACTTAAATCCATCGATTTGTGTTTTCTTTGTTTGGCATTAAATGTAGGTGGAGGGAAACGCTGGATGTAAATATAGTTTCATATGTGCATACAGCTAGCCTAAATAGCATGTTAGCATCGATTAGCTGGCAGTCATGCCACGACCAAATATGTCTGATTAGCACATAAGTCAACAACATCAACAAAACTCACCTTTGTGATTTAGTTGACTTTATGGTTGGAAATACATCTGCAGGTTATCCATACATCTCTGTGCCATGTCTGCCTTAGCACCGCCGGTAAAATGTGCAGACAGTCCGGCACATTCAATGTGGGTCTGGCGGCAGATTTTTTTGACTTTATCGTTGGAAATGCATCTGCTTTGAGTGTCGCAGGATGTCCACATAATCTTGCCATCTCTGTAGTAGCAAAGCTTTCGTCGGTAAAGTGTGCGGAACAAACGACTGACCATTTCGTCGGCTTACCCCAAACCCTCGTATTTTGAACAAATTTCGTCCAGTGGCGCAACTTGAATCCCTCCCTGTTAGTGTTGTTACACCCTCCGACAACACACCGAGGAGGCATGATGTCTCCAAAGTTCCAGAAAATAGTCAAAAAAACGGAAAATAACAGAGCTGAGACCCGGTGTTTGTAATGTGTTTGAGAAAATGGCGGCTTTCTACTTAATATTAAAAGACTCTAAACACACAATCTACCCGCACTATGCAGCACTATATGTATATTCTGGAAGACATAATGCATTTTTGAGTGGAAACAGAGAGGTGTACCATATAAGCATTAAGCCAAAGAGAAGCGTCTGCTCTTTACACAAACACTGAAATATGCAGCACCAGAGGGGCTGCGTGGGCAGAAGAACGTCAGATAAAGTTGCCTGGAACAAGAGTCTTTTATGTAGTCGCCGAGTGGGAGCATGCAACTTAACTCTTGTGGCAACTTTACTGTCTCTACAGGGAGGTTCATTTTTACAACACGGTACACAGTCCAACACAAAATGAATGCAGCAGATGGTATTCCAAAACAGTTGGTATGTACATCTGCTTACTATATAATGCGCTATGTAAAACAATTACATGCCTGTGTGAAATAAAAGGCTCATATTTATTTAGGAAATAAGGGTATTTGTCAAACACGGCATACTCGGATTGTTTTATTCTTCCTTTATTTTAACTCGAAAGGAATAAGCGGTAGAAAATGGATGGATGGATGATTGGGAAATTTGTTTGGAAAATAAACGTTCTCTTTGCAGGGAAAGTAATTACAAAGACACCCACTGATACAAACATTGACAACAGAGCAGTAGTGGGATAAACAAAACAATTACATTGCGTATTTTCTGGTATATAGGCTGTACCAAATACATTTCAGAAGAATACAATATTTTTT
This sequence comes from Nerophis ophidion, assembly GCF_033978795.1. Classification (NCBI taxonomy): domain Eukaryota; kingdom Metazoa; phylum Chordata; class Actinopteri; order Syngnathiformes; family Syngnathidae; genus Nerophis; species Nerophis ophidion. The sequence goes on from NC_084613.1 coordinate 59,818,120, forward strand.
TTATATATATCAGCCATAGCCACGGATTTCTACAGGTAGGTTGTAAAATGAGAGAAAAAAAAAAACATTGGCTTGACTTTCTGTTTCTTTGATTAATTGTTTGTTGAGTGTAACTAATAACAATTGATGAATTCAAGACGTTATGTACGCAGACAGGGCTTCACGGTGGCAGAGGGGTTAGTGTGTCTGCCTCACAATACGAAGTTCCTGCAGTCCTGGGTTCAAATCCAGGCTCGGGATCTTTCTGTGTGGAGTTTGCATGTTCTCCCCGTGAATGCGTGGGTTCCCTCCGGGTACTCCGGCTTCCTCCCACTTCCAAAGACATGCACCTGGGGATAGGTTGATTGGCAACACTAAATTGGCCCTAGCGTGTGAATGTGAGTGTGAATGTTGTCTGTCTATCTGTGTTGGCCCTGCGATGAGGTGGCGATTTGTCCAGGGTGTACCCCGCCTTCCGCCCGATTGTAGCTGAGATAGGCGCCAGCGCCCCCCGCCACCCCGAAAGGGAATAAGCGGTAGAAAATGGATGGATGGATGGATGTACGCAGACATAGTGTGGGTGCCGTGAGCTAAGTGGTGGTGAAGAGTGAAGAGTTTAAGAAAAAAATATATATATTCCATTTATGTTAAAAGTGACATTTCAATGTTGATGATGTGCATTCATTAAAATAAATAAAGGTTATGACAAGCAGAGAAATTGTTTCAACAATTTTCCCTAAAATATGCATTGAGGCTTTAAAATCTGTTTTATGGATTAATCTATAGATAAGTAAATTAATCGATAGATGATGCCCTAAGAACTTTTGTTGTCATAGATGCTACGCCTGTACAAGGCAAAAAAAATACATGTAGTTTCAAAATTCAGATGCACACAATCTTCCTTTTAATAAATCAGGCATTATGTGGGAATGAATGGCACCATACAGTAACTTTCAACCATTATAAGTCACCACAGGAGTGAAAATACACATTAAAGGCCTACTGAAACCCACTACTACCGACCACGCAGTCTGATAGTTTATATATCAATGATGAAATATTAATATTGCAACACATGCCTATACGGCCGGTTTAGTTTACTAAATTGCAATTTTAAATTTTCCGGTAGTTTTGTCTTGAAAACATCATCTAATGATGACGTGTACGCAAGACGTCACGGGTTTTTAGGAAGTATGAGCGCTGCACACACACACAGCTAAAAGTTGTCTGCTTTAACGGCATAATTACACAGTATTTTGGAGATCTGTGTTCCTGAATCTTTTGCAATTTGTTCAATTAATATTGGAGAAGTCAAAGTAGAAAGATGTAGGTGGGAAGCTTTAGCCTTAAGCCACACAAACATAAGGTGATTCCTTGTTTAAAATTCCTGGAGGTGAAACTTTACTATGGATCAGAGCGCGGTCGAACGAACATGGATCCCGACCGAATGTCAACCAGCAGGTTTCGGTGAGAAAATTATGGTTAAAAAGTTGCTTCTTACCGGAGAAAAGCTGAGCTTGTGCCGTCCATAGCTGGTTTAGGCTGCAGCTCTTTAGGCGCTGCCTACCCGTCCATCACATCTAAGAGATTCGCGTCAAGGGCGTTGGATGGGGGAGTGGGGTATATGTGTGATTGGCATATATTTTTTGTGGATGCATGTGTGTGTATGCCTGCCGCGTGTCTCTGTTCCACGGTCTTAGTGTCGTGCAATTGCTAGACAGTCCAAATTCAACAACAACAGATGTGTGTCCGTAAGAGACAAGAAGGGAGTTTGTTGTGTTTTCGCTGCCCTTTCTTTCGGGAGAGTCCCGAAACTAGGGAAACAATCCAAGTTAGAATGTTTTGTATGCGAGTGAAAAATACCATTTGCTTTTCACTCTAAATTGTCTATGACTGTCTGTCGGCCTAATACGTCCATCTATCCATTCATTTGCTTGCTACTCTCGGGAATGGCTGGAGCCTATCCCAGCTGCATTCGAGCGGATGGCAGGGTACATGCTGGACAAGTCGCCACGACCTATCAATTATTTTCCGTCACACCCCCCAAGGAGGAAGTACATTTTTCACGTCCCTCCCCCTCTCCCAGTCGCGACTATAAATATTATAGTTTGCATATAGAATTGTTATAAGTACACCTCCGCATAACATTGTAACATTAACGACAATAACAAAGAAATAAATATAGATCAACTCACAACAAAGACTGACTTTATAAACAATGTTTTTTAGTCTGTAACAGAAAATTTTAAGTGCATCAATATGCCTTAAATTAAAAACAAATTTAAACCTTTTTAAACTATAAACATTTTTTGAGACTGATACTTAAAATAACAATTAGATCAACTCAACACACAATAATACATTCAAATTGATTGCAACATTTTAACCTACAAAACAAAAAATTATTAAACAATTTGTGATTATTTTTTTTTTTTAATCACAATGAGGAAGTCTGGAATAATGCCTAAAATCAGTACGTTTTATAGTGCACAGCTTTTCGAAGCCAGGTTGGACGCATGACACCGCATGACACTGATAAAGCATGTCACATCGCACCAGTGGGGCCTGTCAGAAGATTTGTATCTAAGTTATCACAAAACTTTGTGTTTCAATGAGTTCCTGGCAAGCAGACAAAAGCTGTCTTTGATCTTACCAATCAAAAGGCTTGTAAAACTCTACTGTGTAGGATGGGAAGTGACATGAAGGTGTCGGTTTCTTTGATGTATTGTAATCCACAGGAATATTTTGTCTTGACCCGAGATCTACAAAGCGGAGAGGAATAAGGGCCTGACCCCCCTTCCAGGCACCTTTTCTTTGAAGTCTTTTGTGACCAAAGGCAGCGGCGGTTTACGACCCCCTTCCTGTAGAAACAGCTGTTGCCATGTAATCAGGGAAAGTCCAAATAAAAGAGGAGGCGTACAATCTTTTGTCAGAGCGTGGTGGAACACTGTACAAGGGTAGAGCCCAGACGTATCTCCTCAATTGAGCCAAATTTAATTATGTCTCTGTTTGATTCATTGCTTCTTTGTCTGTTTAATAGATGTCATTATTTTTTTAAACTGACAGGGCCTGCCCCACTATTTGAAAAGAATTGGCCTAATATTGTAGATATGTTTAACTGCCAATTACTTGTATTTGCAATGCTGAAGAAAAAATATTGCCACTGTACTGTAGAATTATTAATTTATTATGTCTCAATTTCACCATTTTATCAACCATTTATAGCGCCCGACACGTGTTTATGGCAGCGTCACAATTGTTGAACAGGTATGCACTTTCTCCTACCATTTTATTTTTTTATTTTTATGCATCAGTACTTTTGTGTAAAAAATAAATAAATAAAGTGGCGGTCAAAACTTTCAGGCCACGTTTTGTGAATATGCAACTTTATTAATGAAACCCCAGGTCTGCTCAGGTGCACATGAGCAAACGCTGCTGCTGTGAATTTTTAACCATCTAACAAGGAAAAAGCCTGCAGAAACCATGCCGCGGATCTTACAGAATGTCACGCAGCTGCACAAAATGAAAGGCATAGGATGCATTGCATGTCAAAGTCTACTGGGCTGCATTGTTGTTTTGCAGAAATACGGAAAGATCAAACTCATAAATATTGCCTCTTCTGGGACTGATGAAACAAACAGCCAATTAAAATCATGCTCGCAACTTCTCGATTTTCGGGTGTGCAAATTCCTGTCTCGGTTGTGTTAGTCTTTCACTCTGTGCAAGGTGCAGCCTAGTTTTCAGAAATAGGTTGCAAAGGCACCCACTGTGCAATTTTAATGATCAGGACTCAGGCAGTCTTTCCTGCAAAATGTGTTTCATTTATACATAGCAACTGCTCTGTCCCCTTCCCTCTTCTTATGTAACTTTTGTTTCATTTTGCTGACATCCCCCATCCCCAAACCCCGACTGTAAGCTATCGTATTTTTTGGTTAATACAAATTTGACTTTTTTTTTAAATTTGAGGCGCAAGCTGGCATATATTTACACATATTAGCCGTGCCTCCTCGGAGCGGCGATGATGTCAGAAGAGGAGAAGGACAAAATCTCACCGCTTTACCTTTAAGCAAGTGAAATAAGACATGTTGCTGTCGGCGACACGAAGCGATGTTTGCAGTCGCGCTTACATGTCACCATTCAGGTTGGAAAGTGGTGGGAATGGCTGCCAAAAAAGTGCAAGTTAAACATTGGCCCAACATTGGTCGCAGATATAAAAAGCAGTGTGCTGTCAAAGCTTCAGTCAGCATGAGCCTGAGCCCGAACCAAATCCCTTGCATAACCAACGCCGTCTTCCTTTCTTTCGTGGATTTCTCTTGGCTTTGCTCATGCAGATTAACTGGTTTTGGCTGCAAAGATACACACGACCTAAATGCAATGTATATTTTAACCCCTCCATAAAGCAAACAAACAAAGCTGTAGCAGTTTAAGTTTGTTTTCTACATTTTCTGGATACTGTCCATAACGATTCAGTGAGTTGAAACCCATTCAGTAACTTTTTAGCAAAAAAATAAATAAATAAATAACATAAAACAAAGCGTGACATTTCCTATATTCCTTGTACTTATTGTAAGGGAATTAGGTACGCTGCAAAAAGTAAGTTTTTAAAAACAAGAAAAAAAATACAAAAATTAGGAGTATTTTATTTGAACTAAGCAAAATTATCTGCCAATAGAATAAGAAAATTCGACTTGTCAAGGCCAGGGGCGTCGCCAGACATATTTCACTGGGGCACGTGCCCCACTGTTGATCTGCAGTGCCCTGGTAAAAATTTCACCAATAAAAAAAATGCTTCAGAGTTTTAAGTCTACATAAGATAGACAACGGCACACATACTCCTTAGTATGGTAATTAATTGCTACTGTATTCACTCCACGAAACAATGAGCACATGGCTACTTAATATGGTAATGTATTCACTTAAGTTGAAGCTAAGTTAGCTAACGTTATTTTTTGTATCAAGACAAACATATTCATTTGCTGTACGAGCTGTCGGGGGAATTTCCAATGAACATGAAACATAATGTTGGTTATTGTTTGCTGGTTCTGCATCAATGATGATTTGAAGTAAGCATGTGTGAGTTGAGTGCTTCTCAAATGGTTTATCTTCAGGAAGAAAAACATTTTTCCATATCATCAAGTCGTGAGCCAATTTTTTAAATCATTCAAGTTTGTTTCACAGAAAAATAGCACAGTAGACTTGTCTTGTTAATCGGTGTGACTTTGACTAAAATAATCTTGTTTTGTCACCAGAAAAATGGCTACAGCTAAAGCATCTGGTTTTGTTTCCAGAAAAAATAGTAACATTTCTGTATTTGTTTTCAGAAAGATGGCTGAAAATATCGGGTTTTGTTGCCCCATTCAGATTTAAAAAAAATATATTTCCATGTCTGTCCTGAGTCCTCCTCCAACTTGATAGTCGGTTTGCCTTTTGCTAAAATACTCACTAATAGTCACTAGAAAAATGGCTAAAAATATCTGGTTTTGTTGCCACAATTAGATTTTTTTCTCCCTAAACTTTTTTTTTTTCATGCACACATGTGACTGCGACTCACTGAAAATGACACACAATCCACTTTTATGGTACGACCCACCAGTTGGGAACCACTGGTCAACTGTGTAACAGTTACTGTAACATTTCCATGTCTGTCCAGAGTGATTGACCACTTTGCAAAAATGAAAACGAGACGTTGCAGTTTACTTCTCAGAAAATGATTCCCTAAACAGTCACACAACAGTTGTTCATTTATTCTACTACTGTGGCTTTATTGTTTTGTGTATGTTTTATAGATTTGTGTATCTGAAATAGGATTAGCCACATTGCCATAAATGGAAATTAAATAATATCAAAGAACCCAGAGATGTAGGGTTGCTTTATTTTTTGTTTTACTTTTATAGATGTTAAATTTGCAGATGATTACTGTAATATATATTTCAAAAAGATTCATTGCTCTTCCTTGTTGCTTTTACCAGTAGCAGTTTAGAAGTCTGGAGTAAAAAAGTGCACAAGTAGGTCAAATGCATTAGTTAATTTCAGGTGGTTAATCAAAGATCCATACAACATAATCTGATATGATTTCATAGTTTAAAGCACTATTTATGTATTTTATTATGATAAATAAGTGCTAAAAATGTTTTTGCTTGCGCGCTTTGTACGCTCACATGAATTATTTGTGCCCCAGGTGTGCCCCAGTACAGTATTAGGTCTAGTGACGCCCCTGGTCAAGGCTTTTCAAAACTAGTAAAAATAGCTAACCTCAATGAACCCAAACATACCTTAAAATAAGTATATTTTCACTAATAACAAGTGCACTTGTCTTGGTAGAAAAAAATGAGACCTCTTTGCTCATTATGTTGAAAAATATTGTTAAATTAAGTACATGCTAGAGCCATTATCTTGACATAATGATGTGCGCTCTGCATTACATTTTTAAAAACTGATTTATTTTTCTTAATGGAAAGGCAACAAGGCAATCGCTTGTTACTCTCGGGATCTCCTAGCTGCTCAGGCAAATCATACGGTCTAAAAATGCATTTTTCCATCCACCACATGAAATCATGGTGTCAAGTGCGTGCTTTTTCAGTCAATTAGCGCGCAAATATACAGCCTGGACCCCGGCCAAATTAGTTTTTCTTGTAATTTTGAAGAATTTATCTGAATGTGCATGAACTCTTTCTGTTCAAAATTGTTCTAAATGTTACATGTTGAATGTTTGAATATTAACTGTCAGTTTACTGTACTGTGCCAACTGTACTACTTATTTTCTATTGATTCATTGAAAATAAAACAGCAAAGTCCATTTAGCTGTCATTTGTTTTAAGAATGAGACACAATTGCGTCAAAATCATGATTTTTTTTTTTCATGCTCGAAGTAAGAAAAATACTACTTTAAAAAAGTAGTTTTATACTTCTGAGTGTTGATAACGCAGCTTTGCAACAGTTGATATCCTAGTTTCAAGCATGTTTTACTCAATATAGATCATAACATCTCAGTTATGAGCTGTAATATCTTACTGAGATCATTTAGGACCAAAACACTTAAAACAAGTAAAACACTCTAACATAAAATCTGCTTAGTGAGATTAATTATCTTATTAGACAGAAAATAAGCAAATATCACCCTTATTTGAGATTTTTATTCTTGCTTGGATTTCAGTTGTTGCAGTGTAGAGTGCAAAATGTGTCTTTGTTACACTGCAAAAACTGAAATTTAAGTAAGATTGGATATCTCAAATAAGGGTGATATTTGCTTATTTTCTGTATAATAAGATATTTCTTCTCACTAAACAGATTTGATGTTAGAGTGTTTTACTTGTTTTAAGTGTTTTGGTCCTAAATTATCATAGTAAGATATTACAGCTTGTTGCTGATATTTGATGACCTATATTGAGTAAAATATGCTTGAAACTAGAATATCAACTGTTGCAAAGCTGTGTCATCAACACTCACAAGTATAAAATTACTTTTTTAAGTAATAATTTATTTCAAGCATGAAAAAAAAAATCAAGATGCCGAGCGCATATCATTATGTCAAGATAATGGCACTATCATTTACTTAATTTAAGAATATTTTTCAACATATTGAGCAAAAAGGTTTCTTTTTTTCTAACAAGAAAAGTCCACTTGTTATTGGTGAGGATATACTTATTTGAAGGTATTTTGGGTTCATTGAGGTTAACTAATTTTACTTGTTTTGGAAAGTCTTGACAAGCCGAATTTTCTTGTTCTATTGGCAGATAATTTTGCTTAGTTCAAATAAAATACACCTCATTTCTGTATTTTTTTTTTCTTGTTTTTGAACACCGAATTGTTGCAGTGTACGACTTGGAGATAATGAGAGGACCCAGATGCAGAGAGGAAGTTTCCAAAATGACAGCTTTTATTTTGAAATAACTTTTTTACCTCTGGTGAAAAAAGTATCTCACAATAATATAAACAACGTACGGAAAATAATTCCGAGGATAAACATGTAACTCAAAAATCACTGCAAAAAATGTGAAGTGAAGTGACTTATATTTATTCAAAAATCACTGCAAAAAATGTGAAGTGAAGTGACTTATATTTATATAGCGCTTTTCTCTAGTGACTCAAAGCGCTTTACATAGTGACACCCAATATCTAAGTTACATTTAAACCTATATGTGTGGGAGCAGGTGGGTAAAGTGTCTTGCCCAAGGACACAACGGCAGTAACTAGGATGGCACAAGCGGGAATCGAACCTGCAACCCTCAAGTTGCTGACACGGCCACTCTACCAACCGAGCTATGCTCTCCTAAGAAGGAATACTACTTTTAAGAAAAAAAAACCCTGACAAAAATAGAATAGCAATAAGAATTAATCAAAAGCGCTCCAACAGGAGGAAAAAACTCTAATGATCGATACAAATACACTATGAATAAACAAAAAAATCACCCAATCAATGAGGCAATCAAACAAAATTTGGAACAACAAAAAACTCACCAATTAGGTCGACAAAGGAAAACTAAGGACGCTCGAAGGAGGAAAAAGTAAACTCAAAATTACAGCAAAGAACTGCTTTGATGAAAAAAAAAGGAGAACCAGAAAAAGAGGAACAAGGCAAGGAGGGAATCAAGGACATGGTCTTGGACATCTGGCAAAGGACAAACGATCTGGCAAAGGACAAACGGAAAAGTGAGTTTAAAAAGGACGTAGGGAGTGATGGGGACCAGGTGGAACCAATCAGGAATTTAGGATGACGTCAGACTGGTGACACAAGAGGAAGGACCCGTGATCTGAAACAAGAGGGTAGCTTTTCAAAATAAAACACGTAGATCACAAGACAGAGAAAAAAACAAGACTTCCCTCACCGCGGTGTGACAGTCTTATTGTTATAAAGACTGTAAAAGGAGGTACAATCTGGACAAGTTAGAGTGTCCGCCCTGAGATTGGTAAATTGTGAATTCAAACCCCGGTCGAGTCATACCAAAGACTATAAAAATGGTACCCATTACCTCCCTGTTGGCACTCAGCATCATGGGTTGGAATTGGGGGTTAAATCACCAAGGGACGGCGTGGCGCAGTGGAAGAGTGGCCGTGCGCAACCCGAGGGTCACTGGTTCAAATCCCACCTAGAACCAACCTCGTCACGTCCGTTGTGTCCTGAGCAAGACACTTCACCCTTGCTCCTGATGGGTGCTGGTTGGCGCCTTGAATGGCAGCTCCCTCCATCAGTGTGTGAATGTGTGTATGAATGGGTAAATGTGGAAGTAGTGTCAAAGCGCTTTGAGTACCTTGAAGGTAGAAAAGCGCTATACAAGTACAACCCATTTATTTATTTAAAAACGATTCCCGGGCGCGGCCATTGCTGCCGCTCACTGCTCCCCTCTCCTCCCAGGGGGTGATAAGGGGTGACGGGTCAAATGCAGAGAATAATTTTGCCACACCTAGTGTGTGTGTGACAATCATTGGTACTTTAACTTTAACTTTAACAAGTCACCAGGTCAAGTCCCGTGTAGTCTATGTTGTAATTGTATCAGTCAGCTGAAGAAGACAAAAGTACTTGCACAGGAATCCCTGACACACTGATTATTACTAACTACTACTTCAAGGGCTCCTCGAATGCTGACAACATTGAAACCTATTTCATAGTTTGGGACATAAAAAAAGATGTCTGCAAGTACCAAAAAATCACCCCAAAATAGGCACAGGAGTGATTTTAAGCTTTTTTTTTTTAGTTTCAGCACATTTTGGAACACCCGCTTTAAACTACAAAATGGAGACGAGCCTGTGTCAGCCTGCTGACATCACCTACAGAAGACTGTGTAATGACCCGTCACAACCGGTCATGTCTTGTTTTGAGTTTGTTGGTGTTTCCTTTGTTGGAGGGTTTAGTTTCTGTCTGGCGCTCCTATTTTGGTTGCTCTTCCTGTTTTTTTGTGTGTTCACCCGCAGTGACTTCACTCCCACCTCTGAGCCCTGACACTTCGCACCTGCTTTGAGTTTGTTGTTAGCTTGTCTATTTAGTTCAGAAGGTGCGACATTCCGTTGTCGGAACGTTTTACCTTGTGGATGCTTTTTTTTTCTACATTTTCAAATGCCACGTCTCAGAGGTTTACTGTTTGCTGACTTCCAGCATTTGGTTACGTTTACTTTATACCTTGTTTGTATGTTGTCAGTGCATCGCTTCCCCTATGCTTGTGGAGCACTTCCTACCTGCTCTTGTGTTATGTTTCTTTTTACCTGCAAGTATCCTCCTGGCCTTCTGCATATTGCGATCACTATCATGCGATGCTCGCTTTACAGACTGGAGGCAATGTCATGTTGCATACTTGCCAACCTTGAGACCTCCGATTTCGGGAGGTGGGGGTGGGAATGTGGAGCGTGGCTGTGGGTGGGGCGGAGGTGGTGATGGGGGCGGCATTTGGCGGGGGGCGTGGTCAAGAGGGGTGGCGTATAATTCACCAACTCGAGTATTTCATATATATTTCATAAATATATATATATATATATATATATATATATATATATGTGTGTGTATATATATATGTATATATATATATATATGTATATATATATATATATATATATATATATATATATATATATATATATATGTGTGAATGAAATACTTGACTTTCAGTGAATTCTAGCTATATATATATATATATATGTATATATATATTTTTTTAATTATATATACATAAATAAAAGAAATAGTTGAATTTCCGACGGCACCTATCAAATACACAGTAATAAAAACACAGTTGTTCTACTAACTGTACTGTGCTTGCTGGTTACAAAAAAAAAAAAAAACACTTACCTTTCACTATTTGAGTAACCTTTGTTCTGCCATTTGCGTATTGGCGAGCAATCTCCAAATCCGGGAACATCCTTCACGGATTTGTTGTAGACATCCGCAAATGAGAACGGGATGATGCTTCCAGCTATCAGCATAGCCATCTTTGTCTCAACATAAGATACACCATCGGGTCTCCATTTTGCGAGGTGGACCATAATACTGGGTTGTGAACGATGCTGCGCTGCGGACGCTTTGTGCTTCACTGACTAACCTTCATGGCTGAGTATATCCGTTCGGCCGCCATGTTCAATAGAGAAGTCTATTCTACAAAATTTCTAGGCAACATACCCCTTCCCCTTCAAACTCTCCTGGATAAACTGAAATTTTTGTTTCCAATCGTTCTGGAACTTGCAAGTGTATTTCTTCATTTTGCTCATCGACAGTGTAATATATTGGGTTAGAGTCAATAACCAGGCGACGTGATGAAGTTACGTCTCTTTACTGTGGGCTTCAGAACAGACTCCCTAATGCATGTTCCTTGACTGCACTTAAATGTAGAATATATTTACATTCTATTCTATGTACAGCAGATGGCAGTATTGTTGTGTTTAAGAGGGTCACAACATTGAGTCAGTTCTACATAGAGCTGGATGGGGCGTGGCCTCCAGCTCCGCCTGAAATTCGGGAGATTTTCTGGAGAAAATTTTTCCCGGGAGGTTTTCGGGAGAGGCGCTAAAATTTCGCGAGTCTCCCGGAAAATCCAGGAGGGTTGGCAAGTATGTCATATTGTGTCATACGGTATGTGGTTTGGTAGCACCTTCGTCCCGAATCATAACAATTTAACTTAGAATTTAAAGGAATTAGTAAATATTTTGCGTACTCCTCTACTGATGTTTTACTCAATATGTTTGAGGAAATGCTGAAAGAACATGAGGAAACCTAGGCTGGGTGTCTATGTAAGAGCAGGGAAGTCTGGAAATGGCAGTTTCTTTATTGCTTGTATTGTTAACCATATCGGTTTTTAAGTAATAATGGACCAGGGCAACAAAACATGCAGTTAAGTGATCAAAATAGTAGTTTCACATTGCTTTATCCCCAGTTTATACTGGGAAATGAGCTCTAGTTCTGTCGAACGTCGAACCAAGAGGGGACGACATATCAAGTCTGCCTGTTCCGATCCGTTGCCCAGATCATGTTTTGTTCCGTTAGTTTGACTACCTCAGTTCTGTTTTCAGGACACCTAAGATTGTGTTTTAGTTGTCATGACAGCACCCCTCACAACCCCAAAAGGGACAAGCGGTAGAAAATGGATGGATGGACTGCAGATAAGTTTCACCTGCCTCTGATTAGTGCTCGGGGCGCTCACCTGCTCCTGGACACTAATCAGAGAGGTACTTATTCCTGTTTTTCGGCACAATCAGTCTGGGCTTCCTTGCTTGCACTAAGCAACAGTGATGATTTCTTCTATTTACTTCCAGGCAACCCCGTTATGTTAAGTATTTTCTACGATCTTTGATTCCTGTCCTGTGCTAAGCTGGCCATAGCTCCCACGCTATTAGCAACGCTTTTTGGTCTATTTGTATTTTTGGATGGTTTCATGGACGATAAATCAATGTCTCACCTGCATCTTGCCTCCAGAGTTCCTGCTGCATCTTGGGAGAACGATACGCACAGTAAAATGTGACCCTGTCGTTACTCTGCCGATAGAAAAGAGGCGTTCCAAGTACAATTAGTCATTAACAGATTCCTCAAAAACAAATGTAATGCGGACGTTGTACCGATCCGTTGTGGTGAAGAAGGAGCTGAGCCGGAAGGCAAAGCCCCTCAATTTACCGGTCGATCTATGTTCCCATTCTCACCTATGGTCATGAGCTTTGGGTGATGACCAAAAGGATAAGATCACGGGTACAAGCGGCCGAAATGAGTTTCCTCCGCCGGGTGGCAGGGCTCTCCCTTAGAGATAGGGTGAGAAGCTCTGTCATTCGAGAGGAACACAAAGTAAAGCCGCTGCTCCTCCACATAGAGAGGAGCCAGATGAGGTGGCTCGGGCATCTGGTCAGGATGCCACCCGATTGCCTCCCTAGGGAGGTGTTTAGGGTACGTCCAACTGGTAGGAGGCCACGGGGAAGAGCCAGGACACGTTGGGAAGACTATGTCTACTGGCTGGCCTGGGAACGCCTCGGGATCCCCCGGGAAGAGCTAGACAAAGTGGCTGGGGAGAGGAAAGTCTGGGCTTCCCTGCTTAGGCTGCTGCCCCCACGACCCGACCTCGGATAAGCGGAAGAAGATGGATGGATGGATGGATTTTGGAAAATAACTGCCAGGAGCAAAACATACATTAAGGTAACTTGTTTTATTTATTCTTTTGGTTATCTGGATGATAAGAACCAACCATTTTTATCCTACTCTTTGCTTGTAGCAACCAATATCAAACTTGTCTTGAAATAAAAAAATATATAATAATTGACTTAACTATGTTTTAACCTCGTCAAATGTCTATGTAGTGTTAAATACAAAAGTTTAATATATGAATAATAGACAAAAACAAATCAATTCACAGCTGTGATTAAAAGAACAAAACAATTTAAGCCGGTAGAAAGAACACCATCGCTGAATGTATAATATATTCAGTTTGTTGAAGATTACGTTGATCCACAATTGGAGGACAATCAAAATGAGGAGACATCTAGGGTGAAGCAGATGGTATTACCTCATTTATTGTTTCTTCTTTTATTGAACTCAAAAAGTATGCTCTCTAAAAAAGATGATGAAAATAATTCTGATGGTGCAAAAGCTCTGCAGGCTCATTCATGTCGACTGCTGACTGCATTGATGAAAAAATATAAAAAAGGAGCAAACCAAACGTCTTACTTTTGAATTATTTTCTTATCCTCAGTAGGTGCTGCCGCTAAAATGTTTACTGTCAGCATCAAAGCAACAGCCCTGATTGCCTCATCACTGCCAGCCAAGCCTGCATGCCAAGCACAGCCCTCAACTCAAATACTTGCCAATCAATCATAGCTTAAAACTTAGCCATCTGATGGATGCTAGAAAACCCACATAGTTCATCCAGATGGTCCTACAATATAAAGCAGCATCCTTGCTGCTAATTTAAGTCAGAACAATTCGTTGTACTTTACCTGATACTTGGACTACTCTATATGCTTTCGCGATGATATCTACAATGATATTTCTTTTTTGGTTCTGGGTGAAAATGTTCACCAGAAATAGGTCTCGGTGTTCATATAATTAAACAAAGTTGGTAAACCAATCTCTGTTTTTTGTTTTTACTGTGTATTGCAAAATAACTTAACAAAGTCAAAAAGTCACGGTTACGCATGATAGCAGGCGGCGTGACCGCAAAATGCAGAGAAGGCAGGCAAAGTGCAGAAAATGTATTTTACCTAAGAAAAGGCAAGCACTAATCCAAAAGCACACCCTCTACATTGGTCACAATAGACAATGAACCATTGTTTAACGGAAGGTGACACTGAGTGATAAACATTCCTGATTACTGATCAGAGGCAGATGAGTGCACTGCTCACTAATCAAGAACAGGTGAGAAGGACAGCACTCAGAAACAAATGATAAATAAATGGGTTGTACTTGTATAGCACTTTTCTACCTTCAAGGTACTCAAAGCGTTTTGACACTACTTCCACATTTACCCATTCACACACACATTCACACACTGATGGAGGGAGCTGCCATGCAAGGCGCTAACCAGCACCCATCAGTAGCAAGGGTGAAGTGTCTTGCTCAAGGACACAACGGACGTGACGAGGTTGGTACTAGGTGGGGATTGAACCAGGGACACTCGGGTTGCGCACGGCCACTATCCCACTGCACCACGCTGTCCCCAACGGTAAAGTCGCTGCAAAACAGGAAGTGAAACAAAAATAAGGAGGAAACACAACACAAAACCCCCATTGAGATCATGACAAAATAAAGAAGAATTGAAGAGTCTGTGTTTCCACAGTGTCATTGAACACACCACACTGCTATGTAAATTTAACCCAACAATCAACGGTAATATGCTGTTTCGTAGAGAGTCTGATCTTGCACTGTAACCTTGCTGGCAAAGATGGAATTTTTCTCGCACTTTTAGAGTCACAAGCACTGTTTGTGATCAACCACGTAACTTGACCTTGCACGCTAAGATTTCCTTGAAGGTTAGTCACGACATCGTGAAGTGTTGTGCCGTCACGGGCATTTGTGTGCTGTCATCAGACGTGCGAGGACACAAGCCAGCAATATTAACAATACCCCGAGAAACAAAATTCAAGAAAAAAAAAGTTGCAAAGTATGGAGGTGGCATTTGTGGGGCTTTCTCTCGCTGATAATTGCTGTCTCAAGTCTTCAATGCAAGTAAGAGTGATATTAAATTTTCCATGTACCCATATCGTTGGTCATTTGAAGGCCTTTTGCATTGTTTTCTGCACGTAAAATTATAATTACTTTCTATTAGAATATATGTTTGCCGTTACAAAA
This sequence comes from Nerophis ophidion, assembly GCF_033978795.1. Taxonomy (NCBI): domain Eukaryota; kingdom Metazoa; phylum Chordata; class Actinopteri; order Syngnathiformes; family Syngnathidae; genus Nerophis; species Nerophis ophidion. The sequence continues at coordinate 59,833,346 of NC_084613.1, forward strand.
TGTTGGTGACTGGAACGGCTGAAACTAAGGACTTTTGATAAAACCAACCTTGGAATAAACAAATTATGCGTATTTAAGTCAAATATTTTTTTAAAGGTTTTTGTATGACATTCTGATAATAAAAATTATAATTTTGTTAATATATATATATATATATATATATATATATATATATATATATATATATATATATATATATATATATATATATATATATACACAGTGGGGCAAAAAAGTATTTATTCAGCCACCAATTGTGCAAGTTCTCCCACTTAAAATGATGACAGAGGTATGTAATTTTCATCATAGGTACACTTCAACTGTGAGAGACAGAATGTGAAAAGAAAAATCCAGGAATTCACATTGTAGGAATTTTAAAGAATTATGGTGTAAAATACGTATTTGGTCAACCATTCAAAGCTCTCACTGATGGAAGGAGGTTTTGGCTCAAAATCTCATGATACATGGCCCCATTCATTCTTTCCTTAACAAGGATCAATGGTCCGGTCCCCTTAGCAGAAAAACAGCCCCAAAGCATGATGTTTCCACCCCCATGCTTCACAGTAGGTCTGGTGTTCTTGGGATGCAACTCAGTATTCTTCTTCCTCCAAACACGACGAGTTGAGTTTATACCAAAATGGATACATGGATGATACAGCAGATGATTGGGAGGATGTCATGTGGTCAGATGAAACCAAAATAGAAATGTTATATATATATATATATATATATATATATATATATATATATATGCATATATATATATATATATATATATATATATATATATGCATATATATATATATATATATATATATATATATATATATATATATATATATATATATACAAAAAATATAATATATATATATATATATATATATACATATATATGCATATATATATATATATATATATATACAAAAAATATAATACAATGTAAACGCAACGCTTTTGTTTTTGCTCCCATTTTTCATGAGTTGAACTCAAAGATCTAAAAGTTTTACTATTTACACAAATTACCTTTTCCTCTCAAATTGTGTTCATAGATTTGTTTAAATCTGTGATAATGAGCATCTTTTATTTGCCAATTAATCCGTCCCACTTTACAGGTATCGAGATGGTTAAACAGCATAATTATTGCACAGGTGTGCCGTGCCTGAGGCTGCCAAAATGCACAGTTTTATCACAGAGCACAATGCCACAGATGTCGCAAGTTTTGAGGGAGTCTATGGAGTGATGTATCATTTACCCAAGTTCCTAAAATGGATTCAGGTTTTCTATAGTGATTTTGTGAGTTGAACTAGACTTTTACTTTTCGTTAGTATGTCATTTAGTGCAGACAACGTTGTTGAATTTGGACTTTTCTACAAGTCTCTCTTTTGTGAGCAAAGTACGACATTTTAGAATATAATAGTATTTTCAAAGAACAGAATGCTCTCATTATCTCAGAGTGAGATAGAGATGCAACTCGATGCAGCATCTTTTGGCTCCATTCTCCACATCCACATCGTCACATCTCTGGGAAACTTGTCAGCTTTGGTTAAGCAATGTGACAGAAATACATAGAAGGGGCAATTAAGTCTGCCTATTTTTTCTATGCTTCATGCAATCATCTCTGAGCCGTCTCCAGCATCTCAGACAACAGATTCGACTGAGTGCAGACCATTGACTTTCCTTTAACCCCACTGTCTCCTGAACTCATTCACTATTGTTTGTTGTCGTCTTTCCCACCGAAGGTAGCTTGTTTGAGTCAAAATTGCGTGCGGAATGTTTTGAGGACAACATGAGCTCACCCTCCTTCCTTTTGACATCCTTTTTTTTGGAACCTCTTTTCTGAAAGTATACCAAGCACTGATAGGGTTTGCAAAACCTGCGCTTTTATTTTCAGATGGGAATATCTTTGGGGATTTTTTCGGCGCTCTGCCATTGAGGGAGTCTGCCTTGCCTTTGGGAGACATCATGAAGGCCGTTAGTTTGGAAAGGGACTGCGAGGGCGAGGTTGTCCTTTTAGTGTAGCTATGTGCAACTAAATATTCTTATAACTAGTTTGCCAACGTATCACGAAATGTCGCAACACATAATGTTGTAAAACGAAACTCCAAACCATGAAGCGCCATAACACGAAACAACGACACACAAAACATTGTATCACAAAACGTTGAACCGGGGGGGGGTGGTCTCCACCTCATTGCCTGGGACAACATAACTAGACATTATTCACACTCACATTCACACACTAAGGCTAATTTGGTGTTGCCAGGCAACCTATCCCCAGGTGGATATCTCTAGATGTGGGAGGGAAGTCGAAGTACCCGAAGACAACACATGCAGTCACAGGGAGAACTCGACACAGAAAGATCCCAAATCTGGGAATCGAAGCCAGGAAGCACGGAATCCCACAACATTAAATGTTATAACACTAAATGTCATAATCCGTAACAACGTAGGGCAAAATGCTGTAACTTGAAATGCCAGAACATGAAACGTGGTAAACTGACGACCACCTGTAACTCGTTTGTGCTTTTCATGCAGCGCACTGACTAATTTAACTCTTATCCAAATAGCATGTCCACACTTAACGAGTTCACGAGCAACTTTTCCTCCTAAGGTTTTAAGTAACTTACTGTATGTCCAGTGTTTCCCACAGGTCAGGCATCTATTTGGGGGGTAGGGGGGTATGTGGAGGGGGTGGGGGGAGAGGCAGCGGCGATGACTAAGAAGAACGCGGAATTGGAATATAATTACACTTTATGTACATATTTATATACATATTTATATAATATTTACATATTTATATAATATGTAACTACAAGCTTCATTCACAGACAGAGTCCCATTGCTTTTATGAGCGGTCGAGTGAGTCAAAAGCCGAAAAAAAAATATATATATATTTTTTATTTATTCTTTTTTATTTTTTTTTATTTGTGGCGCCCGTAATTCTTTGGTGGCGGGCCGCCACAAATAAATGAATGTGTGGGAAACCCTGAATTGTCACTTAGTTTACCGGTTACAGTAAATTGCAGCATGACATATAACACGAAACGCAATAACATTAAAACATTTTAACACTAAATGTCGTAATACCAGTGGTGTGCTGTCAGGGCCAGCAAGGCCTTCTCTGCTGGCCTAACAAAACCAGAAATCATGATCAAAATTTAAGATAAAAGTAATTTTGTATTTACTTTCCCTAAATATCTAAAAGTATTCATATTCGCTTCATGTCATGTTATGCTCCCTGCAGCGCTGTTGTTTTTAGGTTATATACAAACGCCGTTTCCATATGAGATGGGGAAATTGTGTTAGATGTAAATATAAACGGAATACAATTATTTGCAAATCCTTTTAAACCCATATTCAATTGAATGGACTACAAATACGAGATATTTGATGTTCAAACTTTATTTTTTTTTGCAAATAATAATTAACTTAGAATGTCATGGCTGCAACATGTGCCAAAGTAGTTGGGAAAGGGCAAGTTCACCACTGTGTTACATCACATTTTCTTTTAACAACACTCAATAAACGTTTGGGAACTGAGTAAACTAATTGTTGAAGCTTTGAAAGTGGAATTTTTTCCCATTCTTGTTTTATGTAGATTTTTAGTTGTTCAACAGTATGGGGTCTCCACTGTCATATTTAATGCTTCTTAATGCGCCACACATTTTCAATGGGAGACATGTCTGGACTGCAGGCGGGCCAGGAAAGTACTCGCACTATTTTACTACGAAGCCACGCTGTTGTAACACGTGGCTTGGCATTGTTTTGCTGAATTAAGCAGGGGCGTCCATGAAAACGTTGCTTGGATGACAACATATGTTGCTCCAAAACCTGTATGGACCATTCAGCATTAATGGTGCCTTCACACATGTGTAAGTTACCCATGTCTTAGGCATTAATACACCCCCATACCAAAACAGATGCTGGCTTTTGAACTTTGTGCCTATAACAATCCGGATGGTTGTTTTCCTCTTTGTTCCGGAGGACACCACATCCACAGTTTCCAAATATAATTTGAAATGTGGACTCATCAGACCACAGAACACTTTACCACTTTGCATCAGTCCATCTTAGATGAGCTCGGGCCCAGCGAAGCCGGCGGCGTTCCTTGGTGTTGTTGATAAAAGGCTTTCGCTTTGCATAGTAGAGTTTTAACTTGCACTTACAGATGTATCGACCAACTGTAGTTACTGACAGTGGTTTTATGAAGTGTTCCTGAGCCCATGTGGTGATGTCCTTTACACACTGATGTCGGTTTTTGATGCAGTACCGCCTGAGGGGTCAAAGGTCCGTGATATCATCGCTTACGTGCAGTTTTTTCCCCAGATTCTTTGAACCTTTTGATGATTTTACAGACCGTAGATGGTAAAATCCCTAAATTTCTTGCAATAGCTCATTGGGAAATGTTGTTCTAAAACTGTTCGACAATTTGCTTACAAATTGGGGACCCTCGCCCCATCCTTGTTTGTGAATTACTTAGGATTTCATGGAAGCTGCTTTAATACCTAATCATGGCACCCACCTGTTCCCAATTAGCCTGTACACCTGTGGGATGTTCCAAATAAGTGTTTGATGAGCGTTCCTCAACTTTATCAGTATTTATTGCCACCTTTTCCAAATTCTTTGTCACGTGTTGCTGGCATCAAATTCTAAAGTTAATGATTATTTGCAAAAAAAATAAATGTTTATCAGTTTTAACTTCGTGTACGTTGTCTTTGTAGCATATTCAATAGAATATAGGTTGAAAATGATTTGCAAATCATTGTATTCCGTTTATATTTACATCTAACACAATTTCCCAACTCATATGGAATCGGAGTTTGTAGTTTTTATCCAATGAGAATTCAGTTAACTTATGTTGCCATGCTGTACCAAATCTACCTGAGCCTTCAGAAACAACAATGCGGGCGTCCGTGCACTGTAAGAGAACTTTGACATACAGGTTGACAGTTGCAATAGCCAATCAGATCACAAGTTGTTGTCAGTAAAGCCTTCTAGATGGCCTATGGCAGGTACAGAGTGATGTTTTGAGCTAGTTAACATAAGAACTCCATTACCCAGCATGCCACAGTAGTGAAAAGCATGTGCAGTAGCCCTCTTGAGGTTGAATGGAGCAGCAGGAGGTTTTTGATGAGCACGCTGTGGAGTGAACTTTAAGAACTCAGCCACCACGCCTTGTCTGTATCTTTTATGATTAGACAAGACAACACACAACATATAAATGATAAATGATAAATGGGTTGTACTTGTATAGAGCTTTACTACCTTCAAGGACGGTACTCAAAGCGCTTTGACACTACTTCCACATTCACCCATTCACACACACATTCACACACTGATGGAGGGAGCTGCCATGCAAGGCGCTAACCAGCGCCCATCAGGAGCAAGGGTGAAGTGTCTTGCTCAGGACACAATGGACGTGACGAGGTTGGTACTAGGTAGGGATTGGACCAGGGACCCTTGGGTTGCGCACGGCCACTCTTCCACTGCGCCACGCCGTCCCGTATTTGCAAGGCCATTTTCAAAAAGGATATTTAAAGAAAAAACAGATCTTGTGAGACAATGTCAGCCAACACCGGAAGCTCGAATGGGTTCTACATGGGTGAGTTCAGATATTTTCTTTCTTTATTATTTCACGTTTAATACGTTTTTTGTAATTGTAATTGTGACAGTACCACATAAGATATGTTTTAGTTGCTGGTGCGGGTTTATTGATTTTTAAATGCGCCAGAAAATAACCCATTTTGTACACTGTTGGTGGTCATTCAATGCACACTAGTGTGTAAATGTGTTTCTGTATAGTATTTCTCCAGCAATGGTCATGTGGGGACATCAATAAGGGTATTCTGAGAGGTAATCATTGAAGTCGGACATCACTGAAGGCCTATGTAGGAAACACACGAAAACATACAAAAAGCCATAACATGAATATTGTAAAAACAAAACGTTGCAACACGAAAGGTTGCACCACTAAACGTAACACCAAATGCCATACCACTAAATATTGTAGCACAAAACAACATTACACAATTCAATATAACACAAAATATCATAACATATAATTCAATAACATTTAATGTTTTTACAATAAAAGTTATAACACAAAACAAATGCCAGAACGCAAAATATTGTAAGCTGACGGGCTGTCTGTAACTTCTTTCTACTTTTCATGCTGTACCTTGACTAGTTTAACTATTATCCAAGTTGCATTTCTACACATGATTAGCACCCGAGTGAATCATATTAATACGTTTTTTTACATAATTTACGTCACTTGGTTTACGAGTCACGGTAAACTGTAGCATAGAAGATACCACAAAATGCCTTTATATAAAACAATACAACACTAAATATCATAATACAAAACAACTTAACATAAAGACATCAAATCATGGAATGCCATAACATGAAATGTGATAACAATAAATATTGTAACACTAAATGTCATAACGCCAACATTATTTAACACTGAACATCGCCGCCTGTAACACTATACTGCAGGGGTCTCATACTCAATTTACCTTGGGAGTGAGACTGGGCTGCATCAGTTATTCCAAAAAAAATGTTTTTTTTTAACACAAAATAGGATGAGAACATTAATATACAAATTAAGATAAATAATAAAGTGTCATGATCCGTCACCCAGGTCACGGCATGATTTATGTTTGGTAGTTTTCCCGTTTTAGTCTGTTTTCTGGGTGCACCCTCTGTCCCTGTTTACTGTTGGTTTCCATGGGCACTGATTCTCCTCACCTGTCTTTGTTTAGCAATTAGAGTTCCCACCAGGTGTTTTGGTTAATCACTCCCCTTTATACCTTTATAGTTTTCTGTCACCCAGCATTAGTTGGAATCGAAGGTTAATGTTTGCTACTTGCAACATTTACATTCGCCTGGTTTTTCGTCTCGCTCTAGAAATTTTTCTACATACTAGCACTCCTCGTTTTTCAACCTTTGGTGACATTTTGTTTTTTTAAGCTCCACGCTTGTTAGTGTCCTCAGTTTTGTATTTTTTGTCCTGCGTTTGATTTATTAAAATGCTTAATTTTACCTGCACGCTGCTCCAGCTGGTTTTCTGCCTTGGAAGGAACACTACCAGCGCAGCCATGCGCCCCTCAACGTAACAAGAAAGTTAGTAAATACATGTTTTGGGATATGGAATATACAAACCCTGTTTCCATATGAGTTGGGAAATTGTGTTAAATGTAAATATAAATGGAATACAATGATTTGCAAATCCTTTTCAACCTATATTCAGTTGAATGCTCTACAAAGACAAGATATTTGATGTTCAAACTCTAACTTTATTTTTTTTTTGCAAATAATAATTAACTTAGAATATCATAGCTGCAACACGTGCCAAAGTAGTTGGGAAAGGGCGTGTTCACCACTGTGTTACATCACCTTTTCTTTTAACAACATGCAATATACATTTGAGAACTGAGGAAACTAATTGTTGAAGCTTTGAAAGTGGAATGATTTCCCATTCTTGTTGTATGTAGAGCTTTAGTCGTTCAACAGTCCGGGGTCTCCACTGTCGTATTTTACGCTTCATAATGCGCCACACATTTTCGATGAGAGACAGGTCTGGACTGCAAGCGGGCCAGGAAACTACCCGCACTCTTTTACTACAAAACCACGCTGATGTAACACGTGGCTTGGCATTGTCTTGCTGAAATAAGCAGGGGCGTCCATGATAACGTTGCTTGGATGACAACATATGTTGCTCGAAAACATGTATGGACCATTCAGCATTAATGGTGCTTTCACAGATGTGTAAGTTACACATGCCTTGGGCACTAATACACCCTGCGCCTATAACAATTCGGATCGTTATTTTCCTCTTTGTTCTGGAGGACACCACGTCCACAGTTTCCAAATATAATTTGTAATGTGGACTCGTCAGACCACAGAACACATTTCCACTTTGCATCAGTCCATCTTAGAGGATCTCGGGCCAAGCGAAGGCAGCAGCGTTCCTTGGTGTTGTTGATAAATGGGTTTTGATTTGCATAGCAGAGTTTTAACTTGCACTTACAGATGTAGCAACCAACTGTAGTTACTGACAGTGCTTTTATGAAGTGATGCTGAGCCCATGTGGTGATATCTTTTACACACTGATGTCTGTTTGATGCAGTACCGCCTGAGGGGTCAAAAGTCCGTAATATCATCGCTTACGTGCAGTGATTTCTCCAGATTATCTGAACCTTTTGATGATTTTACGGACCGTAGATGGTAAAATACCTAAATTCCTTGTAATAGCTCGTTGAGAAATGTTGTTCTAAAACTGTTCGACAATTTGCTTACAAATATTTTAATTCCTCTTGGTGTCACTGTTGTGTTTAGCCGATGCACGAAGAACATCATTTCCCTAATGTCCGTTTTTTACGCTTGACGATGTTCATGTCTTTCGTGATGACATGAACACCGTGGCGTTTGTAGACGCAACCAAGTACTGGGATAGCGAGCACAACAGGGCGAATGCACACAAAGTGTTATCTTTCGTGCTGGTACTGGAAAAAGAAGCGGAAATGAGGCCGTGCTGCTGTTGTAAACATAGTCATAGAAACGAAACATTAAAAAAAAATTGAAATCAAATAGAAATGTATGTAGTGTTCAGCGTCAGAGGCAAAGCAAATACAATGGCACCAATACCGGTGTGACCCTATAATTGGTCCGGGTTATTGAGGACTGATTGCAGCTGTGTCTCATTTTGGCGACTGCATCCTCTGCAGTGCGCATTTGTGGGGTGCTGACATCATGGCGGTGGACAAAGGCTTTCCCAATTCAAAAAAGTTCCAAGTGTCCTTTGAAAATGTTTCCCTTTCTCCATGAATGGCAAGTGTGCATCTGTGTACACTTCACATCCTTTTATATCCTAAGAACCTTTGCGCTCACAACTCTGGAAGTTATTTTCAACGTGGTGGGGCTATGCTCAGCGGAAAGAGCAACTTTAAGATTTAAGTATAACTTTATTTATTCATTTAAAACAGCTAAAAGCAAACATGTCAGTTGTTATGTATGTTAAGTTAAAGTACCAATGATTGTCACACACACACTAGGTGTGGTGAAATTTGTCCTCTGCATTTGACCCATCCGCTTGATCACCCCCTGGGAAGTAAAGGTAGCAGTGGGCAGCAGAGGTGCCACGCCCGGGAATCATTTATGGTGATTTAACCCTTAATTCCAACCCTTGATGCTAAGTGCCAAGCAGGGAGGTAGTGGGTCCCATTTTTTTATAGTCTTTGGTATGACTCAGCAGGGGTTTGAACTCCCAACCGACCGATCTCAGGGCAGGCACTCTAACCACTAGGCCACTGAGTAGGTATGTATGTTAAAATAGTGGTTAGTGTTTGCCCTGAGATCGGTAGGTCGTGAGTTCAAACCCCGGCCAAGTCACACCAAAGACTATAAAAATGGGACCCATTACCTCCCTGCTTGGCACCCAGCATCAAGGGTTGGAATTGGGGGGTTAAATCACCAAAAATGGTGGCCGCGCCCGGGAATCATAATCAGGGGGTGATCAAGGGTGATGGGTCAAATGCAGAGAATAATTTCGCCACACCCTCCGAGCTCTTTGCCCCCGAGGGAGAGCCATTTATCCATTGCAGACAGTTTTGTGCCGGGAGCTTTTTTTTCTACGTTTGGCAGTAAAGCCTGACATCTTTTAACTTACTTTTTTAGACCGCAATTGTTGACTTAATTATGCTGTACTAATATGTGGCCAAAATAACAAAATATTGAATGTGAGTGTGAATGTTGTCTGTCTATCTGTGTTGGCCCTGCGATGAGGTGGCGACTTGTCCAGGGTGTACCCTGCCTTCCGCCCGATTGTAGCTGAGATAGGCGCCAGCGCCCCCCGCGACCCCGAAAGGGAATAAGCGGTAGAAAATGGATGGATGGATGGATGTAAACATATGCATCAGTGTACCTGTTTTGTGTGTACATTTCCATGTTATTTGAACATGTTTACTTATATTAATGAATCTTGAGTTTAACTTTTCTGTTTAGCTGTGCAGATAAAGGAGGACTTGGACAATGCACTTTTAGAACAAAAGAGCAAAAATAAATTCCACAAAGCACATATATACCAGTTTGGATGATTATTTGAAATACTAAGTATTTTTATAATACATACAAATTTAACACACTCGTATGCTGAAACTGCAGTTGTGATTAATTTATTCTGCCTTCATTGCAAATAGTCATAATACCAATAATACTATGGTTTCCCAATATTCACAATTATTTGCTATAATGCAACTCATTTGACATAATTATAAACGTACATCAATTATGAATCACATGTTAATAAAGTGACTGCTAAATGAAATTGTGTAGTGTTGCTCTATGGATAGACTGTCAGGACTATTTCTGGGACATCTTCTGGATTGTCTGCGGGTTTTTAAAGGTACATGTCTCTCTACAACTAGCATAAAAATAAATCCATAATTGACTACTAATTAGGAATAACAGCTTTAGAATGCTTGTCAATGCGTGACACATCTCCATGACAACCATCTCCCTTGATTGTTTGGTTCTAATTGCAGGGAAATTAGACGCTTTCTTTAAACTAAGGTAAAGGACTAAGAGAACACAAGTGGTTCACCATTCTTCTCTAAAGTCCACCATTATTCAACCTCGGGCGACTGAGCAGCAGATACGTGACGTACATGTAAGGGCAGGGACAACTGACATAACCAGGAAGTGTCCCGTAGGCTAGACTGTCCCAGTTCATATTGTTCCGGGCCCTGCTAGAGGACTCTCGCAAGGACAAACATATTGTCGACTCCATGAGCTGGGTCCTTGGAAGGATGCAGCCCCCAAATTGAGTCACAGCTTACATTAGGTTTCATTGAGTTCCTTACTTTTCTTTTATCCCACCTTGTTTCATTTAGTCAGAGAGAGACATATTTACGTGTCACCAACAGGTTTAAAAGTAAGTGCATCTCTATATTCCTTCAAAACCGCTCTAAAACAACACCTCCAGGCAACTTCAACACTTTACTAACACCCTCCTCCATTCACATCCCATCTCCCCGGATTATAAATAACCTAATGTAAATAATCAAATGCACTTCTAATGTATATACTTGTTCTTATGCTTTCTGAACTCTCTATGTTCTCTGCTGGCTGTACATATCCTACTAAGTAAGACCTACACTGTTTCAATGTCCATTTCTCTGTTGATGCAATTGTTGATGACTGAAGTACTGATATCAACCAAAGCTCCTCATCCCACCCCCCGGATTGTAAAATATTCAATATATATATACTATGATGATTAACCTGTGTGATGACTGTATTATGCTGATAGTATATATTTTACCATGAATTGATTAACCTGGACCCCGACTTGAACAAGTGCCCATTTAGTGGTCAATTGTACGGAATATGTACTGAACTGTGCAATCTACTAATAAAAGTATCACTAAAACACCCACAGGTTAGGTCAGTTTCATTGTTTTAAGTTTTTTCCTGGTGCCCTTAATGTAGTGACTGCTTGTTTTAGTATTTCCGCCCAAGCTGGAAGATTCTAATTAACCCTTCCTGTTCGTTCCCCGCAGTTGTTTCTTTTATTGCTGATTATTGTTTGGCGCAGCAGCCTGCCTGTTTGCCTACTCATTGTATTTTGTGATTTTGTACCTGATCCTTTACTCTCGGTGCCTTTTCAATCTATTGGAATCGTAGTTTGATTGTTTTTTAATCATTGACAATGTGGATAATAGACTTGTCGCACTCACCCGCTCTTGTCCTTAGCGCTTTTTGGGATCCACCACAGTAATCCATGACATATATGTATAATGTCCACTGGATGGCAACTTAAGAACTTTTTGGGGGAAATGTAAACGCAGTGCGCTGTGACTGTCTGTGTGAATCGAGGCAGGCGGCCAGGAACAAAAGAAAACTCTCCAGGCCAACACTACTGTAACTTTCACTCATAGATAAAAAAAAAATTCTGTTTGCATCAATTAGTGTCCCGCCCCCGAAACCCAAATACCCCACCAAGAATGGTTGGTTCATTCAGCACCGCACACAACCCTTTAAAGTAAAAGTACCAATGATTGTCACACACACACACACACACTAGGTGTGGTGAGATTATACTCTGCATTTGACCCCTCACCCCATGGGAGGTGAGGGGAGCAGTGAGCAGCAGCGATGGCTGCACCCAGGAATAATTTTTGGTGATTCAACCCCCAAATCCAACCCTTGATGCTGAGTGCCAAGCAGGGAAGTAGTGGGTCCCATTTTTATAGTTATTGGTATGACTCGGCCAGGGTTTGAACTCACGACCTATCAATCTCAGGGCGGACACCAGGCCGCTGAGCAGGTAAAGTGTCATTCATGTAAAACTTTCATATTAAGGTGGGAGCCGCAAAACATCGTCTGTGGGGCCGCGATTGGTCCGCGGGCCAGAAGCTTTGAAGTTTGAGACCCCTGCTATACTGCGTTTTTCTTATCTCATATCCAAGTTGCAGTTGTCCATTGAGAGGATTGATTTTGATGCAGACATTTGAGTGTTATATCCGCGTTTGTGTGGGACTTTTCACCTTAACTTTTTACTTTTGGCGTAGTGGGTAGAGTGTCCGCCCTGAGATCGTTTGGTCGTGAGTTTAAACCCCGGCCGAATCATACCATAGACTATAAAAATGGGACCTATTACCTCCCTGCTTGGCACTCAGCATCAAGAGTTGAATTTTGGGGTTGAATCGCTAAAAATGATTACCTGGCGCGGCCACCACTGCTGTTCCCTGCTCCCCTCACCTCCCAAGGGGTGAACAAGTGGATGGGTCAAATGCAGTGGACAAATTTCACCACACCTAGCGTGTGTGTGACAATCATTGGTACTTTAACTTTAACTTTTTTAAACCCCAACCCATCGGCTCCAAAAAGCCAATTTGATTTGGAGGATTCCTAATCTTACCAAGAGGTAAATAAACCAGAGTATTTACTGCAACTAATAATTCTAATAATGATTAATCGCTACACACTACTTATCTATTCGGAATGGCCATAACCAAATGTAAGTGTAGAAAGTAGGGCTGGGCGATATATCGATATGCACGATATATCGCAGGTTTGTCTCTGTGCGATATGGAAAATGACTATATCGTGATATTCCAGTATACGTTCTCACGCAGTTTTTAGCTGCGGGCATTACACTACAGGCTCTTCCCACTCCTTCTTGTGTCTCCTTCTCACAGACAGCAAGCGCAAAAAGTTACATACGTCACATAATTATACACCCTTGCTCAGCAGAGAGGTAGCAGCTTGGCTAACGTTAGCTGTGATGCTAGCGGTGTAGTAATACAAGAGAAAGAAGGTGGGCATGGTAACAAATGAAGGAAGAATTAATTCCCAAGAAAAACAGCAGGTGGTCCATCGTCTGGCGGTGGTCCGGCTTCAAGTGGGAAGATGTCGAATAGACAACTTTAATTTGTCAAGTGTGGGGCACAAGCCTTGCTACCAAAAGTAGCATTACTGCTAATACGTAGCATCATTTGAAAAGTCACCTGCTAATAACTTTGATAAATACAGTTTTGGTCAATTGACTTAGTTGTAATTTCCTTCTCTGCATGAAAGTTTAAAATGAGCATGTGTTTTGATGTAGACACATAGAATCATCATACTGCTGTGATTATATGTATCAAGTGTTCATTCGAGGCTCAGACAAAATACCGAGATGTATATTGCAATATGACCTAAAAATATTGCGAGATTAAAAAAAAAGGCCATATCGCCCAGCCCTGGTAGCAAGGTTTGTGATGCATTCAGGAAGAGTGATACTCAAACCTTCGACCCTATCAATTTTTGAGCTATGTTTTTACTTAACCTTATTGCCGGCTGCAATCCTTTCTTTTTGAAATTTAGAACTTAGGGAAGAAAAAAAAATGCAAACACTTACATTAGGCAACACAACATGACACACTTATGGGGTGCTTTAGCTCGGTTGGTAGAGTGGCCGTGCCAGCAACTTTAGGGTTGCAGGTTTGATTCCCTCATCAGCCATCCTAGTCACTGCTGTTGTGTCCTTGGGCAAGACAATTTACCCACCTGCTTCCAGTGCCACCCACACTGGTTTGAATGTAACATAGACATTGGGTTTCACTATGTAAAGCGCTTAGAGTCACTAGAGAAAAAGCGCTATATAAATATAATTCACTTCACTCTAATAGTCACGGTGCTGCAAACAGGAAGGTCAATGGCAAAACAACTGAGTTGTGAAAGGTCAGTATAGTGCGTCAAGCTCTTGAATTGTGAGAATATTTTATAACGTTTCCATATGAAATCTTACAAGTATCTTCCTGAGGATTTTCACATATTCTGGTTAATTTATTTAGCTACATGAGATGAGTATATATTTTCAGAAAATAAATATCACTATGATGGAGGACAGTGAAACAATTTTTCAAACTACAACAACAAATCACATTTTAAAGGATTCTAGTCAAAACTAAGGTTTTTTTTTTTTTTATAGGAGGCATGATGCAGGTTCATGTGAATGGAAAAAGAAACTAGATAAATAGGATACATGGATAAATTGTCTGCCCTCACACACACGCGTACACAAACACACAATTCATAATGTGAATTAAATAGCCGTAAATTTTTCTTTGAAAGGTCTCCAGCAGGTCTTTTTTTTGAGCAATAGATACCAACAATACCATTAGTGGGATTGAATCTCACTTGATGTAGTCTCTGTGTCACCAACGCAGTCTAGTAAATTAAGTCCTCAATCTAAATGACCTGATACTGAGTCATTTTAAGGAGACTCATCCAAACATTAAATGTGACAAGAGTTGCAAAGATAATATATTTTTCTTTTAAAATCAGGGCTTTCAAAATTAACACATTAATCCATATGAATAATTTTTGCATAATCAATCGGATCTAAATTACACACTGACTCAAAATGCCACACTTTCTCTTGGTGACACAAATTTGTGCTTTTGTGATTCATTCAAGATGCATGTTAACCATATCAAACTTCTAAATGCAAAGTTTGGCTATACATTAAAAATAACATGCGGAACATAAACCAACATTTGTGCGCTCTACAGTAAGGAATGTTTGTTTCAAAGACTGCTTTAATATAAGAATAAACCCTTAAGGACTCATAGTTTCCAGATGACCAACATTTCACTGACAAGTTCTCTGCATTTTATGCTTCTGAAAATGAATCTACCTGTCATGTCTTAAAATGTATATTAGTTTTTGGTTAGATAAATAACTGCACCTGGAATGCATAGACAGTGTGGATAAAGGCAGGAAATAATATTCTTTTAGATTTTTGTTTTTGTCGCCCTGTTACATGATTACCGTATTTTTCGGACTATAAGTCGCAGTTTTCTTCACTGTTTGGCCGGGGGTGCGACTGCAACATATACTTTGGGGCGACTTATGAGCAAAATTATTAACACATTACTGTAAAATATCAAATAATATTATTTATCTCATTCAAGGAAGAGACGAAGAAAATCTCAGCAATCGTCACACACACGTCAGCCAATAAGAATTCGGCGGGGGAGGGTCATGGCAGAAGTGCATTGTGGGTCATGGGATGCTAACTGCTATATGCTAATGCTGTAGCTATAAAAATGGATCATTTCATCGTTGGCGGTAACTTATAAAAACTGAGAAGGGCTGAACAAAAATGTCACCGAAAAGGAAATCATGTACTGGAGATTACACAATATTAAATAATATTATTTATCTCATTCGCGGAAGAGACGAAGAAAATGTCAGCCATCGTCACACACACGTCAGCCAATAAGAATTAGGCAGAGGAGGGTCATGGCAGAAGTGCATTGTGGGTCATGGGATGCTAACTGCTATATGCTATATGCTACTGCCGTAGCTATTAAAATGGATAATTTCAACGTTGGCGGTAACTTATAAAAACTGAAAAGTGCTGAACAAAAACGGCAACGAAAAGGAAATCATGTACTGCAGATTACAAGCTGGACGTAGTGAAATATGCAGCAGAAACCAACAAGAGGAAGCAGCACATACCTTTGGAGTTGGCAGAGTTGTTTAGAAGCGACATCGAGGAAGAATATTTCATCGGATTTATCGATTAGGAGTGACAGATTGTTTAGTAAACATATAGCATGTTTTATATGTTATAGTTATTTGAATGACTCCTACCATAATATGTTACGTTAACATACCAGGCACCTTCTCAGTTGGTTATTTATGCGTCATATAACGTGCACTTATTCAGCCTGTTGTTCACTATTCTTTATTTATTATAATTTGCCTTTCAAATGTCTATATTTGGTGTTGGATTTTATCAAATAAATTTCCCCCAAAAATGCGACTTATACTTCAGTGCGACGTATATATGTTATTTTCCTTCTTTATTATGCATTTTCGGCCGGTGTGACGTATACTCCGGAGCGATTTATAATCCGAAAAATACGGTGCTTCAAAACTTATATGGTTATAAATATAAGCAAAAAAAAAATTGCCATTTCCAGAATTCCCTGCTCTTACATAGACACATAGCTTATGTTTCCTCATGTTATTTCAGCATTTCCACAAGCATATTGACAAAAACATCAACAGAAGAGGACGCAAAATGTGCTATTTCCTTTCAAATATGTCTGTAAATATTGAGATTATAGATCAAGATGCTAACAAAACCCATACTACGAAATATTACATTTCATCCATTCTTTTGTAGGTGACGTCAGCAGGCAGATGGAGAGCCGCCCACATTTCGTAGGTTAAATTGTGCATTCCAAAATGAGCAAAAACTCGCGAGAAACCAAGCCTTAAATCACTTCTGTGTGTATTTTTGGGGGAATTGTGCCTGTAGATATAATTTTTAGGTTCAAGACAATGAAACAGGTTCCAATGTTGTCAGCAATAGAGGAGCCCTTTAAGTAGAATTCAGTAATAATCAGAGTGTCAGGGAATCTTCGACACAGACTCGTGTTGCAGGTTCGTTCTCAAGATGGATTGAACAAGGCACCAGAAGAGCGCAATATTGGCACACACAATTTTTTTTTTCCTCATTTTCTGATTAGAGTGCAAATAAATGTTTATATTACCAAGGATCAGATAACTTAAAACCATGGGCCTCTGATCTATAGAAAATAAGAGTTTCGTTGTTACTGGAATTAGTTAGAATTACAGAAATATATGAGTGGCCATTGGTTATGAACAAAAAGGTTTGAATAGTTAAGATGCCTTACTTTTGAGAACAATGCTGACATTCACTGTGCAGTAATTTTATTTACTGTCGGTGCACTATATGTTAGAATAAGTGAAGTGAAGTGAATTATATTTATATAGCGCTTTTCTCAAGTGACTCAAAGCGCTTTACATAGTGACACCCAATATCTAAGTTACATTTAAACCAGTGTGGGTGGCACTGGGAGCAGGTGGGTAAAGTGACTTGCCCAAGGACACAACGGCAGTAACTAGGATGGCACAAGCGGGAATCGAACTTGCAACCCTCAAGTTTCTGGCACGGCCACTCTACCAACCAAGCTATGCCGCCCCAAGATGAAGGTGAAGCTTTACTATGGAACAGAGCGGTCAAGCAAACATGGTTCCCTACCGCATGTCAAACTGCAGGTTTCGGTGAGAAAATTGTGGTAACAAGTTGGCTCATACCGCAGACATGAGCGGATAGCTTGCGTCGTTCCAAATAGTTATGTGTAAAGTTATTACACAACTTTAGTATGCTTAAAGTCAGTTGCTATGGTTATTAACTATTGTGCTCAAGTTAGATTTTTCTATCCATGCAAAGTTGGCAATCCAAAATATTGCCAGCCGTCTCTATCAGTGTTGTGTCCAGACTCGGCCTGCTGACTACCAAGGCTGAAAACCGGCTTGACTCAGACAGAGCAGAGACAAGGCGATATCACCAGCGTCAAGTCATTTTCATTTATTCTCTTATCATATATTGTGTCTAACTGGAGTTGTCGAGATTACCCTCTTCCCTCAGCGACAGCTTCAGTGATGTAACAGGGACCTTCCAAATAAATAGAGGAAGCAAGCGGGCTGGACTTTTAGAACGTAGTTTGGATCTGTAACTAGAATACAGCCCAAAACACGTGTCCCATCATGAGCTAAATTTAAACTCTGTCTCTGCATGAATTGA
Source organism: Nerophis ophidion (assembly GCF_033978795.1). Lineage (NCBI taxonomy): Eukaryota > Metazoa > Chordata > Actinopteri > Syngnathiformes > Syngnathidae > Nerophis > Nerophis ophidion. The sequence continues at coordinate 59,851,461 of NC_084613.1, forward strand.
TTAACGTTGAAAAACGTATTCGGGTGTTACCATTTAGTGGTCGAAGTGTACGGAAAATGTACTGAACTGTGCAATCTACTAATCAATCCATCAATCAATATTTCTTTATACAGCCCTAAATCACAAATGTCTCAAAGGACTGTACAAACCACTACGACTACGACATCCTCGGAAGAACCCACAGAAGGGCAAGGAAAACTCACACCCAGTGGGCAGGGAGAATTCACACCTATTGGGACGCCAGTGACAATGATGACTATGAGAACCTTGGAGAGGACCTCATATGTGGGCAACCCCCCCACACCCCCTCTAGGGGACCGAAAGCAATGGATGTCGAGCGGGTCTAACATGATACTGTGAAAGTTCAATCCATAGTGGATCCAACACAGCCGCGAGAGTTCAGTTCAAAGCGGCTCCAAGACAGCAGCGAGAGTTCCGTCCAGAGGAAACCATCCCAAGCGGAGTCGGATCAGCATTGTAGAGATGTCCCCAACCGATACACAGGCGAGCGGTCCATCCTGGGTCCCGACGAGCGGTCCATCCTGGGTCCCGACTCTGGACAGCCAGTACTTCATCCATGGTCATCGGACCAGACCCCCTCCACAAGAGAGGGGGGGACAGAGGAGAAAAAGAAAAGAAACGGCAGATCAACTGGTCTAAAAAAGAAGGTCTATTTAAAGGCTAGAGTATACAAATGAGTTTTAAGGTGAGACTTAAATGCTTCTACTGAGGTAGCATCTCGAACTGTTACCGGGAGGGCATTCCAGAGTACTGGAGCCCGAACGGAAAACGCTCTATAGCCCGCAGACTTTTTTGGGGCTTTAGGAATCACTAATAAAAGTATCAATCAATCAAAAGCATGATTCCTTGCTTCTTGTCTGATTATTAGATGTCATCAGTGTTTGAACCTGACACTACTGTACACACTTGGACTATGGACAGCAGAACTAGGCTTAGACTTCCTTTTTTGTCATTCAAATTTGAACTTTTCAGTACAGATAAGAACGAAATTGTGTTGCATTAGCTCGTTGTAGCGCAGGATAAAAGAGCAATAAAGTGCAGCTATAAATTAGATTTACTGTACAGATAAATATATTGCACTTTTGCCTTTGCATCCACGTTTATGGATATCTGTTATATTGTCTTTATTTTCCAGAGAGTTCATCTGTTTTTTGGGGGAATTGAGGGGATTATTATGAGTTCAAAAGTCTTATGGCCTGAGGGAAGAAGTTGTTACAGAACCTGGACGTTCTGCTACGGAGGCTGCAGAACCTCTTTCCAGAGTCCAGCAGTGAAAACAGTCCTTAGTGGGGGAGGGAGGAGTCTCTACAGATTTTCTGAGCCCTGGTCTATGTTGAAGTATAATTACATGCATAGCATGTGGCATATTACAATATAGATTTTTACCGTCCCACCCAAAAGACAAATACAATACAACTGTGGTGCCTTACATACGCGCTACGTGTACATCGGCATAACAGCAACACATCCCGACAGTCCAATGATGAATAGGACATGCTTGGAGTGGTGCAAGCACATACACACCGGCTCTCATCTGTTGAAGCCAAAGTTCTCATTAAGTATGATGCCGAGGTACAAAGCAAGAATAGCTCAAGCCGCATAGAAACCCGTCAGCCCCCTTGAGACAAACCCAGGAATCCATGTCTCACTGGCGCTCAAAACTCATGCTCAGTCAGACCACAAGAAAGTGCCAATGGCGATAATGAGACGCACATCTGTGTTTTCACTCGCTGCTTCACTTAAAGGGTTTAATTGCTGATAAATGAGTCAGTCATCACCACGGATTAGCTGTGACTCACCATTAGCCATAAGTTTGTTTTATAAGCAAGGGCACCGACAAATAAACTCAGTCCATCAACGAACATTAGGGTCTTTATGATTAAATATGCATGTGATAAACAAATACGTTAAGACTCCTTCCTGTTTTTGTTTTTGTCATGTCTTGTTTCTAAAACAGCAGTCACTTACGATGGCTCTGATAGGCAAATGTTGCTAGTTGTAGAGCCTTTGTGGATCAAAATGGATAAGGCTTGATGGCTTCAAGTGCAAGGAATTCTACAATGTTAAGAACAGACACAAGTTGCACACTTATGTGTTAAACAACTCAAACTTTATCTGTAAGATCAAATCTCACATTGCAATAATCATATAGACCAGACCTGGACAAATTAAGGCCCGGGGGCCGCATGCGGCCCATTGAGCTTTTCAATCTGGCCCAAATTATTCCCAAATAATTGTTTTAAATGTTTAGGATGGAAAGTGTAGCTGCCAGAGATGCATGGATAGGCAATTATATCATCCGCAACCGCATCACTAACGTAGTCATGCACCGCCATCCACCCGAACCAACATTTTATCAGGACCGCAACCGTCCGCCACCCGCCCGTTGTTATATATCCGGAGTCGGCGACCTTTACCACTAGTTTGACCCATGCCACAAAACAAAGAAGGTAATGGGAGCCGTCAACGTTCTCGCGAATATCTGATGGTGCTCATTCAGATAACGAGAATAAGGGCGTGCTGTGAGGCCATTGCCTTTGACACCTTCAACATGTACGAACCGTTTGCCAGTCTAGCAACATGTTGTATGCAGCTTCCGCAGATACACGTACAAGATTGAAGGGGATACTGTGTGATACAGAGTACACTAATGGTTGTGATGTAAACAATTTTAACACTCTTACTAATATGCGCCACGCTGTGAAGCCACACCAAACAAGAATGACAAACACATTTTGGGAGAACATCCTCACAGTAACACAACATAAACCCAACACAACAAATACCCAGAATCCTTTGCATCCATGACATTGAAAATACTTTATACCTCCGCGCCCCCAACCCCGCCCACCTTACTGACGCACGAGGGATGGTGGGGGTAGGTGGCGGGGTTTGCTGCTAGTGGGTTGTATGATATAGTCAGGCTGTGTCATGGATGTAAAGAATTCTGGGTATTTGTTGTGTTGCGTTTATGTTGTGTTACTGTGAGGATGTTCTCCCGAAATGTGTTTGTCATTCTTGTTTGGTGTGGCTTCACAGCGTGGCGCATATTAGTAAGAGTGTTAAAATTGGTTATATAACAACCATTAGTGTACTCTGTATCACCCAGTATGCCTTGCAGTCGTGTGCGTGTGTCAGTGGAGGGTACATACAACATATTGCTGGACTGGCAAGTACATTGTAAATGTTGTAGAAGGCGTCAAAGGTAAAGGCTTCATAGCACGCCCTAATACTTATTAACTGGGTGACTGCCGGCAGACATACTTGAGAATGTTTACGTCAACTAATGTCTTCTTCGCTTGGTAACACGCGTCCAAAATGGCTCTTTGAACGGTAAAAGTTTCTGATCTCTGAACCATGTATATCATATATTTCCAAATGGTTCAACAGCCACCCACCCGGATCTATTTAAAATAAATTTTTTCGTCATGTCACCCGCCCGACCCGCAGTTTATCTGCGGACTCCGCGGATGAGACCGCAAACCGCGCATCTCTAGCAGCTGCCATTATGATGTGTAGTTATGTTTTCTAATGACTGGAACTTCAACTATACTAAGTCTTTCAAAGTCTTTCAATGCTTGGAATCTGCATCATATACTAGTTGCTATGGTCATCTAATTACTTACTATGGTCACTATGAAATATCTCAGATTGTAAGTCGAGTTTTTTTCACTATGTTTGTTGCATTTTGGTTGCCTTTCGGCTGATTGTAAAATATGTTGTCAATCTTCAGTGTTTTATCATTCGTAGTTAATATTGTAAATCCCACATTCTTTATTTCCATGTACATTCTGGGTGTCTCATTCAGTAAAAAAACTTCAGATTCCATTCTGTTTTTTTAAGGCGGTCTGTCATAATGTTTTTAGCTTTCAATCATTTTTATGAAGTTTTGTATTAGTGTTCCAAGCAATAGATATACCGGCCCCCAGACACATGTTTTTGTCTAAATCTGGCCCCCCGAGTAAAATAATTGCCCAGGCCTGATATATGTGTTCTGCAATATTTCTTTGGCTGCTAATCTTTTGTACAGGTATTTCCTTCCATTGTTTGCTCATAACTTAAGTCAGGGGTGCCCATTACGTCGATCGCGATCGACTGGTCGATCTCGGAGGATGTGTCAGTCGATCTCAAGCCAGGCATTAAAAAATAGACATAAAAATGAGCAATCAGCAATCATACCAAGACTTCACTTTCGTCAATTGTTTGACATTCTCGGCATCCGAGGATCTTGTGAGATGACGCTGGCTGCTGCAAGCTCATATTTAAGAAAAAAATCACTAACAGGGCAGACACAGAGAAACACATTTTATTTCTAGAGACTCCGTACCTACTGTCAAAACTCTAAAGACCGACAGCACAGTTCCTGTCTTCACCATAAAAGACCTGTTTCATCCTGCCTGTGCTAACAAAATAAGAGTCTCAGAAAGCTAGCGTGCACAAGCTAGCAAGCTACGGAGTTTGATGCCAATGTATTTCTCCCCCGCCCTGAGCGACCGCTTTCTCACTTGCTTGCCCACCCGCACACTCACTGACGTCACTCACCTGCTGCCAGACATTAAAGGGCCACACACATATGCTACTCTCATAACAAAGTGTTTAAAAACGAGTATGCAAGTTGGACGAATGAGATGCCAAATCCAACCACTTTCATGTGGTATTGGACAGAAAGGAGGACTTTTTTTTTCCTCCATTTGAAAATGCGGACGTTATCAGCACCACTGTCTAATTCCAATCAATGCAAGTCATCAGAATCAAATACACCAACTTATATTCTTGTCTTCATGAAAGAAAGGAATCTATGTGTGTTAAACATGCTTGTATTATCATTAAACACCATTAGCTTGTTAACAAAAATGTCTCTTTCATAAATAAATAAATATAAATTATAAATAGATAGGCGCCAGCGCCCCCCGCGACCCCGAAAGGGAATAAGCGGTAGAAAATGGATGGATGGATGGATAGGAATGAGGTAGATCTCCTCGACTTGGTCAATTGAAAAATAGCTCGCCTGCAGAAAAAGTGTGAGCGCCCCTGCCTTAAGTCATGTACATCTGCATGCTTACTATAAAGTTGATACATTTTCCCGTGGTTCACTAAATATGTCTGAATCTTGTTCAAATTCAACACACAACACAGGAAGGGAAAAAATAAAATCTGCCCCTCTGATTATGCAAATGACACACAGATTAATACTATTCATGAGATTATGATGAATTTTCAACTGCGTATCGCCTGGATGGAAAATTAAGATGACCTTTGAAACCTGAGAAAATACAATGCCTCAGCTGCATTGCTTAATGAAAGTCAATCACAATGCATTGCTTTTTGGAATCATTTATTTATTTATCAAAATGGCCTAGTGTATGGAATTGCCAGACAATGACCAACATAAACTCCAAATACTACAAGGTTTGGACAAATCATAGGTGGAAAATAAAAGGTACTTGATGTGAATTGCTGATCATATACCTACCCAGTGGCCTAGTGGTTAGATTGTCCGCCCTGAGATCGGTAGGTTGTGAGTTCAAACCCCGGCCGAGTCATACCAAAGACTATACAAATGGGACTCATTACCTCACTGTTACTCAGCATCAAGTGTTGGAATTGGGGGTTATATCACCAGATATGATTCCCGGGTGTGGCCCCACTGCTCCCCTCACCTCCCAGGGGGTGATCAAGGGTGATTGGTCAAATGCAGAGAATAATTTCACCATACCAAGAGTGTGTGTGACAATCATTAGTAATTTAACTTTAATATATCATCATGAATGTGGATTAGTATTATTGTCTAGTTTTGACAATTACCGAGTTACGTAGTTGGCATAGATTCACACTTTTAAATGCTGACATGTTGGTAAAATAATTGACTATTTAGGTATATAGTTTTTGAATTGAGATATGAGCTCAATCACCTTTGCTCCATGATTTTGGATATTTATATTTGTGATTTAACAAGCAATTTGCCTCAGCAATGGGAGCTCAGTCTTGACTTTGTGACAAGAAGAGGGAAAGTTCAAGACCCGCTATGCACCAAAAAGCTGTAAAGATGCCAATTTCCTTCGACAATGCACAGCATTCACTTGTGTTGCAATTGTGTACATGCAGCCTTCTTACACTGAAAATGTGCCCTTTATGTCCACATGATCCAGATTTCATTCATTTTGATGTGATGGAAAAAGTAAATATTGGGAAAGATAATTAGTACATATGCACCAGTATCTACATTATTTAGTGTTGCATTCTATTTAATTTTTAAAAAATTGACTACTTTAATATCACAATATATGGATTTATTTTAGTTTTTTCTTTGCTTGTATGCTTTTTTTTTTTTTTTTACTTTTGACTTACATTACTGTCTTTTCCATGTAAAAGGTCACTACGAATATTTGATGACGCGCTAACACTTTAGTATGGGTAACATATTCTAAACAACAAAGACTTAATTTAGAGTTATTTTGTTAGGGTTAAGGTTAGTAATGGTGAATATGTTTCCCATACTCATTGTCTCATTTTCAATTTGGGTTGAGTTTTTTCTTGCCCTGATGTGGGATCTGAGCCAAGGATGTCGTTGTGGCTTGTGCAGCCCTTTGAGACACTTGTGATTTAGGGCTATATATGTTGTGATCCGATTCCCGGATCACATCTTTTGTCTATATTTGAGTCCTTTTTTGTGTTTTGATTATTAATTTTAGACTCTTCCTGTTCTGAGTTTTGCACTTTCTGTTATATCTCGTTGCCATGGTTTCTCATTTTTTCCACCTGCTATGTTTTCCGACGCACACCTGATGGCAATTGTTTACTTTAGTATTTAAGACTGTTTTCTGCCTCATTTCAGTCTTGGCTCATGGTTTGCTACGCGCAACTGTCATGTTTGGTTTTCTCTACCTTGTCTGTTCGGTGCAAAGTTACGCCTTAGCTTCTGTGCGCTTGGCACGCGCTTCTGTGACACTTATTTGGACTCTAGTGCTAGCTATTAGCTTTAGCTTTTCGCGCACTCCGGCACGCCTTTACTTTGCTGTTTGTACAAGTGTTCTTTTATTTTTTGTATAATAAATCAGATTCTTACCTGCAATCCTGCCTGTCTGGTCCCACTGCATCCTGAGGTGATATCTCCGCGTATCACAATGCGTTTTGAATGTGACAATATAAGTAAACTTGATTGATTAATACTAAAGTGTTACCAGCTTACTGGTTGTATAATAAAGCCATGCTGAATAAGGCATTAATAAGTAATTAATCACTAATAGCCAATATGTTACTAATTTGCATGTTAATAAGAAACTAATTAATGGTGAATATGTTCCCCATACTAAAATGTTACCAATGGAACCTTATGTTAATAACATTGGCACACATTTTCATAGTTGTTGTACCTAAACATGACATACAGAGGTAAAACCCCTCCCAAAATAGACAAATTTGTGATTTTAGACTAGTTTTTCTTTGAGTTTCAGCACATTTTGGAACACCACTTTTTAGCTGTAAAAATGTGCACCAGCAAAGCCTGCATCAGCCTGCTGACGTCGCCTACAGAAGACTGGAGGAAATACTATATGCTATATATGCCTATACATTAAACATATGACATTTCGTATTTCATTAGGCTGCTGCACTTGAGGCATGTTCATGTTGTCTCGTCCTTACTTGGCATTCGCAATATTTTTGTGTTTTCAATCTCAAAATAGAAAAAAAAAAACGCGCGCACACACACACACACACACACACACGTCCGCTCCTTGAGGAGCACATAACTTGAGGTGTAGCAGTAATTTCTACTCTGCCTCCACCGACTCCTTTCTAGTCTCTGACAACTCTAATCTTATTTCATTGCTGCTTTCTGCTCGTTTTATGAACATGATTTAATATTCAGCTATGCAACAGTACAGTTTTTCATTAAATATTGTTCTTGCTACCGAAATAACCACTATATGCATGCATAGTAATTTCTCTTGTTGTTGTTGTTGTTGTTGTTTTGACTTGAGTATTTGTATCTGAAATATCAAACATCTTAGAAGGTAATTTCGAAACTGGGGGAAAATGTATTCTAGTCTAAACTTCCCTTTGTTTTCACCGTAACTTTTGATATTATCAATTAAAGTGACTACTATCAAACAGGCTGAGAGATCCTTGTTGATATCACTCTTTTCATCTCAGTGGTCTGAGATGAGGCAAGACATTATTTGACTGACAGCAGCTGGCCAGCTGACTTCTGCCACCTCAGGGCAACAAAAGTCAAAGTGTCGAACCCACAGCTACAAATCATGTACTGGTACAAAGCAATGCCACTGCAGCCTTTATGCAGTCACTGAATGATACACTACTTGTGTCATTCCGGAGGTGTACCTGTTTTATGTCCAGTTTCCCGGTCTGACAGGTGGAAATATGTATTCCATCAAAGTTTGCAATCTTTGAAAAAAAGCACTGAAGTGAAGAGATTGTAAATCCACTTAAAGGCAGATGCAGGTTGGCCAGTCGATTTGGGTCCTACAAATAAAATCAAGGAATAAGCAGGTAGAGATTATGGGTTATTGATATTGAGTTTCTTATTTTACATATTGAAATATTGTGTGAACCACCAATCCCTAACACATGTTTTGTAGACGGATACCAAATACCTGCCAGGCAAAATAAAGGCACTTTAAATTGGATTTGGATTAATATATATATGTGTATATATATGTGTCTATATGTGTATATATGTATACATATGTGTATATATGTATATATATATATATATATATATATATATATATATATATATATGTGTACATATGTATATATATGTATTTCAAAGAGAAACATCTGATTTTGAAAAATAAAGTGCATTCACAATAAAAATAAGAGCTCACATATTTTTGTTTTCAGTTTGAATATAATTATAAATCACTTTTGTATTTTTTTTTTTTTTTGCTTTTTCATATAATTTTGTATTTGAGCTTCTGTTTTTTCCAGATTCAAATCTTGTTTTTTAACGTTTCATTGTTTTTTTCTTCACTTTTAGACCTTTTTTCTCTTCCGCTTTGACTCTTTTTTTTTTTTTCCCCTCCAGATTCAGACTTTTGGGGAGAATTGGGTGTGGGGGTTTTCTCATCAACTGATAGGGTGGTTTCATCATGACAGACACCTTTACTGAAAGGATTGGGGTGTCTTCTATCACGTTGCCTTCAGGGAACGTCATGAGATGCTATTTGTGTTTTACTTTATAAAACCAAGACACATATGTAATTAAAATCACAACATGAATATGGAAAAACTCAATTTTTTAAACTGTGACATACAGTGATGTATGTGACATTTAATCTACTATATTCATCTTATTAATTTGTCTTGTCTCGTTGTCCCATATCCTTTGGCATCATTAAAGTCCTTTAGCCTCATCAGTATTAGCATGTCAAAATAAATCTTGAATATTTTTAGTTACTACAGCTAGTCTGTCATAGTTCCACGCCCCTCACCGTTGATTGCACGTGTCCCTTGTGAAATTCAGGCAAAAAGTCCAAATATGAAAAACAAAGATCTGAAACTAAAAAAAAGAAAATCAATAACTGTTAAAAAAAAAAAAAAAAAAAGAATTTTAATCTGATAAAAAGAAACTCAGATGTCAAAATATTCTAAAGTGAAAAACAATAAAATAATTCAAAATGACCAATGTTAACACATTATTTAAACCTGAAACAAAATTATGCACTAGAGCACTATTTCAAATACACAGATGCATTTTTCAAAATGTAACATCAAATCTTGATTTTTCAGTTTCAAAGTAATTTTTTTCAAGGACCAAACATTTAGCCCTAATTGAGCGCGATAGATTATAGCTACTATATCATGCATCAATCAATACAAAAATAATAAGTTAGTTTTATAGAACATTTAGTCTAGCACTAAAGAAGCCATTTAAATCAAAGGTTACCATATTTTTCGGACCATAGGGCACACCGGATTGTAAGGCGCATCGTTTTTTTTTTTTTCTAAATTGAAAACACTTCCTTGTGGTCGACATAACATGTATTGGTGGTTCTTTTGGTCAACATGTTGCATAGATTGTTTTAGAGACCATCTTCAAGTCGCTTTCTGACAGTCGTTTCAGGATCTACCATTTTGCTGGCGGTCTTATGAACTGAAATGAATCACGGAGCAGCATCTCCTCGTCCCTGGCTCACTAGTGTAATAACAACGCCAGAAATGTGTCCCATGAAAAACCGTCTGTGACAGGTCTCCAGCCGTCATCGTGTGAGTTGCAGTGACAATCGATACAGGTTGCATCGTAGCAGGTTTGACTCTGGTTTATTGTTTCAATAAACATAGTTGCTTGCCAGTCGGTCGCGCCAATTTCTAGCGCGCCGTTTCTTCCTGCTCGTCGCGGCGCACCTTTCGGTTGCCGGTGGCTGCGTCGTCAGCGGGGGCTCATCTCGCTCTGGGTCTCTCTCGTCGCGTTCGTGGTCTCCCTTCTCGGGTGGTTCCTCTCCTACTTCTGCCCCGATTGTTCCACCTTCTGCCCTTTTATGCTGCAGAAGAAGATATAGGGATTGAAAGCAGGTGTGTGAACTACGCACCTGACTCTGATGGCTGCAGTGTCGCTCCCGGCGTGCCCCACCTCTCTGCTCCACTGCATGCTCCGCCTCCTGGCCGCCATCTTGGGCAGGACCACCATTTGTCCGAGCCTGCTGTCAGCTCGTCGGCTCCGTCCCTCCACACCGTTCAACCGGTACTTTCTAATAACTAAAGCTCTGTGAGTGAGTAATGTAAACTCACTACACCGGTAGATTTTAGCACTTCCACAGCAAGTTTGCTGACATATATATCAGTAAAAACTTTACACTACTGTATATTAGAAATGGCAACAGCAGAGGATGATATAGACAAAAAAGAAGCTTATCGACTACGTGGTGACAAGCGATTGGACCGGACACAACGTGAAGGTAATGATATATTTTAATTTTACTATAAACAGGAACAAACAAAAGGCGGTCTCAGCGGAAGTTCAAAACTTGGCTATGAAAACAAAAACTTGCACAAAGGCAAAACTATGGACATAAAACAAAACTTGCACGATGGCATCAATAACGAAAAACTTACTTGGAACGAGAAAGTAACAAGGATCATCAGCATGGATAACAAGGGTGTGTCGAGGGTGAGTAGAAGGTGATGTCGCCAGGCTGACTGCCTGGCAACTGCAGGCTTATGCAGTGATGACAGGCGCGTGAGTCCAGACAAATCAGGTGCGTGAGTCTTGAACACATAACAGGTGAAAACTGATGGGTTGGCATGGTGACAAACCAAACAAGAGTGCCCAATGAATCCAAAACAAATCGGAACGTGACCACAAAACATGAAATCGACAAGGACTACAATGGCGGACGCGCGCACATTTTCAGGACTTATGCAGATTCCAGAAGGTAAGACATGTTAGTTTTGCATAATATTGCAAAGCAAAACGCTAGACAATGTCTAATAGGTGCCATTTTGGGGGTCGTTATACACACATCTTAATAATACTCGTATGTTGAATCGCATTACATCTGACTACAGTAGCCGTAATGCTCCCACAATCCATCAAGCGATGCGGCTTCATAGCTTACCACAGTCGTACCGAAACATTTTGACGTCTTTGAGCGCCGTGTGTAATGTTCTATATTCTCAATGGAACAACACCAATGTTTTGCTGTTGTTTACAGGCATCAACCTGCATTCTACACAATTCTCTCACACTTATCATTTCACCATGTACCAAATAAAATAGCTTTGAGGTCGGTAAGCACAGCCAGAATAATTCCGTACGTTAGGCGCACCGGGTTATAAGGCGCACTGTCGTTTTTAGAAAAAATGAAAGGATTTTAAGTGCGTCCATAAAATACAGTAAATGTGTTCAACCAAGAAGTTTACTTGCCTCCGTTCAACTTCTGCGGCTTACCTCGACCTGCAGGACTAAGAAGCTACATGACATAGTATGTTATACATGCTTCCACACAACTCTGTTGCTAAAAGTCTATGAAAGACATGAATAAATAGTTTTGCTCCATTTTTTGTTCTGTTAGGTGGGGTTTGAAGACTCTCTAAATATCACGACGAGGTCACCAAGTTGGCAGCGCTGCTTTGTGTTTGTTGATTTCCAGTATGTATTTTCTGTCACATTAGAAGTTTATTGGCTGTTAGAACGACAAAGATTGTTGCATGAATGTGTGGCTTCACGGAGAATACATCTACTGTTGAGTTTTTGAATACAGTGCTGATTTCAGATATTGCTGATTGCCATAATTAAAAATAAATATTCTGTGAAGTGTCCTTTCAAAGTTGCTATGGTTACAGTCTCTGCCCAGACCCCTGTGGGTACCCAGGGGGACATAGCAGCCAAAAGATACATCTCATAAACAAGACTTGGACCTTGCTTTTTCCATCTTAATGCTTCAATGGGTTTCCAATGAACTCAAGCATGATGCCCACCATTAAGCTCATGCATAACAAGGACAAAACCTAATTGTACATGACAGGAGGGCGTAGGAAAACCGAGGCACATACTTCCTTTTTTTTTGTATTTGTCACACATGACAAGATTGCAGTAAAAATGGCATTCTCAGTAGCAGAAGTCTAAATTTGACAAATGTATTTGCTGTGTGATGCGACTTGTATAAATACTCAGAAGTGATGTGAGAAAAGATCGGTTCTGACATCCAAAAAAGAACAACATAGAGGCAGCTGTTCCTTCAAAGAGTGGGTTTTGTAGTTTTTCGTTTGGATTTTCTATTTTTTGGAGTCGTGGAAAATTTTGTTGAAATGAGTCCGACAGACATGGACAAGCTATACTTTTACTGTAGCTATTGGATAAACAACAAAGAGCAATCAAATTTAAATTGAAGATCATTTACACCCATTTTTAAGGATGGATAGCGAATATTGTACTTTAATAGAGAACCGACAATTTCCATAGGTATCAAGTATCAATTGATACCTGTGTGATGTTGCAATTTCCATTGCCAACAGAGCAATTATGTCTGATTAGAAAGCGCTAAAAATTAAGGTTCAGACTTCAAAACAAAATATGCGATCAAAGATGCAACTAAGATGCACCTTACAATCAAACGGTTGGTGTGTAATACAATACTTACAGGTAAACACTTTGTAAGGCTCAACAAAAGACAAGACTGTTTAATCCAATTTAATGGCAAACGCTACTTCCCGACTACAGCAACACACTTGAAACGAAAATAAATGTATTTTACTTCTTAATGAGACTACAAAGTAAAAGAAAAATAGATATAAAAACTGGACAAGAGCTATATCAGGTATATCCGCTCAATGTTAAATGTGAAATAAAAAATGAGACTATCGTTTATTATTAGGCAAAGTAACTTTGTTACCACATGAACACACACAAAAGTACCAAAAATGTGTATTGTTGGCCACTGATACCAATTCCAAGTTACCGAAACAGGTACTGTATCGATTTAAATATGAAAGGTGGTCATCCTATATTCTAGGGCTGCGAATCTTTGGGTGTCCCACAATTCGATTCAATATCGATTCTTGGGGTCACGATTCGATAATATATCGATTTTTTTTCGATTCGATTCTCGATTCAAAAACGATATTTTTCCGATTCAAAACGATTCTGTATTCATTCAATACATAGGATTTCAGCAGGATCTACCCCAGTATGCTGACATGCAAGCAGAGTAAAGGACAATGTTTTATCAACTGATTGCAATAATGTAAATTTGTTTTAACTATTAAACGAACCAAAAATATGACTTATTTTATCTTTTTTTAATTTTGGACACTGTGTGTTGTCAAGCTTATGAGATGCGATGCAAGTGTTGGCCAATGTGACACTATTGTTCTTTTTTTTTCATTATTTATAGATGTCTAATGATAATGTCAATGAGGGATTTTTAATCACTGCTATGCTGAAATTATAACTAATATTGATACTGTTGTTAATAATATTCAATTTTGTTTCACTACTTTTGGTTTGTTCTGTGTCGTGTTTGTGTCTTCTCAATAGCTCTGTTTATTGCAGTTCTGAGTGTTGCTGGGTCAAGTTTGGTTTTGGAATTGGATTGCATTGTTATGGTGTTGCTGTGTGGTGTTTTTTTGGATTGATAAAAAAAAAAAATGATTTTTTAAAACGGAGAATCGATTCTGACTCGCACAACGTATTCGATTCAATTTGTATTGGAATCGATTTTTTCCCCACACCCTTACTATATTCCATCATCCTGTTTCTGAAGTTGAAGTCTGCAGGATGCAGACTAAAAGTAATATTTACTATGAGTGAAATATGTATTGTAGACTTGTACATTTTACACCCTTAAAAAGACATGAATATTTCATGTTTTTATTTGGGTTTATTTTAACAGAAAAAGATGAAATATGAGAAAAAAGAAAAACGTTAACTTTATCAACATTAAGAATAATTTGTATTTCAGTAAAATGTCAATTAAATTTGATGTATTTGCCCATGAAGTACACTAATGAGGCATGTCTCTTCAGCAAAAAGCTGGGAGAAAAAGAGACCCCTATTGGCATGATAATTTAAAAAATGGAAGTACAAGACAACAGCAAATTTCCCTTGCTTCTGAGTTCTAGGCAATAGGTGATTCTGAATAAGGTGATGGATCAGCCCTGAACAGCCTTAGGCAAAATATGGCCCATGGGCCACAAACTGCTCGTTAAGAGTTTCAATCCGGCCCGTCGGACATTTCTAAATGTTTTTTTGAAGACTTTCATCATCAAAACTGTAGCGGCCATTATGATGTGTATTGCTATTTTCAAATTATCGTAAGTCTTGAACTAAACAAAGTCTT